>NC_138768.1:100853468-101225968 GCF_965119305.1 Pelophylax lessonae
AATGAGTTCTTTCTAAAATCGTTACAATTTATACTCACCCACAATTGGTTTACATTCGCCGGCTCCCACTTCCTCCAGGTGCAGGGTGTCGCTATGGGCACATGCTGTGCCCCCTCATATGCGAACCTGTACCTGGGGGGGTGGGAGCGTGGCTTATGGACCGAGGACAGATATTCACAGTACACAGAATCTATCCTCTGTTGGCATCGTTACATCGACAACGTTTTTTTAATCTGGCAAGGCTCGGTAGAATCCCTCCATGTGTTTGTTCGATGTATCAATGTAAATACATATAATCTTAAATTCACCCTATCCTTTGATGAACTCTCCATTACATTCCTAGATCTGCACTTATTTATTGGCATGGACTGGTGTGTTGCCGCTGACCTCTACAGGAAGGAGTCAGCGGGCAACACCCTGCTACATGCCAACAGCGCACACCCTCCAACACTTGTGTATAGCATTCCCTGTGCACAATATATCTGCTTACATAGAAATTGCACCCATGAAGATGACTTTATAAAACAGGCTAACTTACTCTAACTTACTTAGAAATAGACTACTACGCAGAGGCTATAGCAAATCTTTGCTAGGCAGGGCCTTTAACAGAGCCATAGGAAAAGGACAGACACACGTTACTTTTCAAACCAAAAAACATTAATAACAAATTAGTTACAACAAAATTCATTACAAAATTTTCTTCCCAACATGACCAACTCAGGGGCATTCCTGCCAAACATTGGCATGTATTGCTACAAGATACAACACTGGCTCGACATATACACCAAAATCCGGAAATTGTGTTTCAGAAAGCACGGTCAGTTCGAGACACTATTGTCTCTTCTCACTATGAACCCAAGAGGGCCAAATCTCAGAAACAACTAAGGGGAATCTATAAATGCAATCAATGTGATTTCTGCCAATGGGTAAATGAAGGCCAGCGTTTTCTATTGCCCAATCAAGAAATGTTCATACCTAAGTTCTTTGCCAATTGTGAAACAATGGGAATTGTGTACCTCATGACATGCCGTTGCGGGGCGTACTACGTCAGTAAGACGAAAAGAATGTTCAAAGGATAAACGATCATACCTATTTGTCAGGCAATGGCAAAATGATGACACCTATCAGTCGTCATGTTGACCTATACCACAGATTTGAAACGTCCTGCATTTCATTCATTGTACTAGCAGTTATCTCACCGGATCCTAGAGGGGGTAATTGGGACCAAAGGATTCTCCAAAGGGAATCCCTTTGGATAGAGCGCCTGAATGCAGTCTATCCCCCAGGCCTCAACGAGGTAATTTCTTATAAATCATTCCTGTAGGCACTAATATATCATAATGACATGAGGAGCCACTTTTAATATCGTCTACTAAGATTATGATGGCTGATTGATCCATTAGACACAGAGCAAGATATATGAATATCTGCTATACCAGTTTTACAAAATTGCCTACTGAGTGACACCTATCATTCATACATGGGAAAATATTAATCTTTATTTATTAAATATATATCCCTGTTTTTTGGCCGATTGGCTAGCGTTTGCCTCCAGGAAGTTAAAATTATCAGCAGGTCAATCGCTTATGTTATATATTGATATATGTTTTGTTGTTTGGTCTGTGTCTGTTTTCGTGTCTTTGTCGTCGCTGCTCATATGGTTGGATTATGCTTAATATTATATATACTGTAACTCATTTGCAGTGCTGACATCTATACGCCTCGGCTGTTATGGTAGTGAGGTGCGGCTGAAAGCGTGGTCACTTTATTCCCCCTAGGACCATTCCCATGGACTAATCTGGCCGGATGTCCCGTATTTCCCCCTTCCCTTTCCCATTTTGGACTCCGTACTGCTTGTTCCCTGGGTCTGATCTGGGACAGTTGCCGTGACACCACCGTAATTGTCCCGGTCGGGGTCTAGTAGGCGACGCCAGTCTGGGATTGGCCAGCAGGGTGGACACTATGCTGTGTCTCCACCCACCTCCCAGACGTGTCTCCTTGCTAGTCCCGAGTGGCATGTTCACACATGCGCAGCAGTGGCGGCAATAGGGGAGGCACCATTCAGCCAGACTGTGTGACGTCAGCACGCTCACCAGCGGGAAACGTCACACAGTTGGAGGATATTTAACCAGCCGAGCAGACGATTCAGTCTGCTTGACCGACAACAGGGATACAGCTCACCTTCTGCTCCATGGGACTTGGTTAGCCTCTCTGGCGTTTCATATGAGGTAAGCCACATATCAACCAGCTCATCTATTGATTGCCATCTAGTGGACAGACAAGGGAATTACTCCATTCCCTATCTATCCTTCATTCACATATTATTGTATATATGAATCAAACATATGCTGATTCATAATAGCATTACCATCTGTCTTCCTAGTGCCGTATTTGCGTTTTCAGCACCGTTTACATATTTTTGGACTAAATAGGCATATCCAGACAAAAAATCGGTACATCTACTGTTTAAACATTTATCCTGTATTCCAAGGGCTGGGGAGCAACAATACTCCACGTTGGAAAGGTATATTAATTGATTATAAATTTGCAAAATATGTTCATAAAAGAATCTCAAAAGTGCCACTTTATACATAACATCTTTTACCGTTATATAACACTACCCTGTGTTAGGGCTCTGTTATATACGTTTCACATAGATAGTGTATTATATATTCTTTCCATAGAATGGGATAACCCACACCATAAAGTGTTAAAGCGGACGTAGTTTACACAACTGCTGGTTTGATTGATTATACCTCACCTGATAAAATGTCCCCTATCAAGGAGCATATCACGGGTAAGCAATTGGAGATTAGCTTTTTGCTTCTCATGTATCCCTATCCTGATACACATGTCTATTGCATCAACTTCATGGTTTGTCTGAATTATTTAGACATACCTTGATGCTACATAAATGTGTATTTGCATCATCCAATATGGTATAACGGAAAAAAATTTTTCTTAAATATCCTCCCACCTCTATCTACTTATAGTTTGGGCGTCCGGTTACGCAGCACTGCAATACAAACCGTTGAATCTGGGTCTGCACTGGGACCTGTTGTCATTGGTGTTTAGACATCATGTATTGGTAAGCAACTTTTGTATACATTGTCTTAACATATCTGTTGATATCAAACCGATATGAACATATTGTTGTATTTGAACCAATTGCAATCTATGATAAGATGTATAAACTCAGGATATACTGTATGTAACTCATGCAATGTTCCTTTGTTCTCTTCAGATCTTACATTTTACTCTAGTTTACTACATTCTCCTGAAGAAGCATTATATTAAAACGCGAAACATGTAGAGAAAACTAATTCTACAGTGGCTCCCCCATCACTGGATAGATACTGGCATATATTATGACTAGAGGTGTACCGAACTGTTCGCCGGCGGACAGTTCCCGGCGAACTTAGCATGTTCGCGTTCGCCGCTGCGGGCGAACATATGCAATGTTCGGTCCGCCCCCTATAATACATCATTGAGGCAAACTTTGACCCTGAACTTCACAGTCAGCAGGCACATTTCCAGCCAATCAGCATACCTCCCTCCCACACCCTCCCACCTCCTATAAATAAGCAAGGGCAGCATCCATCTTAGATCATTCTGAAGCAGTGTGTGTTAGTGAGAGCAGGGAGAGCTGCTGCTGCTGCTGTTAAGCTAGGGACAGTTGTTAGTCAGTGTTCCTGGTCTTGCTAGTCAGTGTTCTTGGTCCACTACTGCTGTAAGGACAGCATCCTGACAGCACCCCAAAAAGCCCTTCTAATTTGTGTAATTTTATATATATATATATATATATATATATCTAGTGTCCCCAAAAGCCCTTTTAAGGGCTGGTAATTGAGTTTTTTCTTTATATATATATATATATATATCTATCTAGTGTCCCCAAAAGCCCTTTTAAGGGCTGGTAATTGAGTTTTTTCTTTATATATATATATATATATATATATATATATATATATATATATTGTGACAGGAAGTCAGGTAAATCTGGGAATGTAGTCACTGAGAGGAGACACATTCCCACCTGCTTTGAAAGTTCACTGATACTATAGGGTGTTGGCTGCAGAGAGAGCCAGCAGGAAGTTGAAAACCATTCAGCTGTTCAGAATGAGGAGATCAAGGCCTCTATAATTTGTCCAGAGAAAATCTATTGAGTGCTGCCTCCTGTCGCTGTGTGAGCTGGGAAGAGGAGGACAGACATACGTGTACCTCCCGACGCCGTGTGGGCATGGGAGAAGGACTGCTGCCGCCTGTCGCCGTGTGGGCTGGGAGAGGGGGACAGTCGGATGTGTGCCTCCCGACAAGCTGGTGAGCATGGGAGAAGACCCCCTAAAGCGATGTGAAGCTAAGGAGGGTAACCACGAGTGAAGACGTCTCAAAGGTGAGAAGACAAAGTGTTCCATGTGAAGAGTGTGAAGAGTAAAGGGACCTGTTAAATGAACTGTGTTCAATATGAAGAATCTGAAGAGTAAAGGATCCTGTTATAAATGAACATGTGCTGTGTGAAAGAAAACAAAGGGACATGTTCAATGGACAATGTTTGTGCTGTGTGAAAAGCAAACAAATGGACATTTGAGTGTCTGCTGTAGGATCAGCAGTGTCGGCCCAACAGTAGGTTGGAAAGACTTCTTAGGTAGGTTCCAGCGTGAGAAGGTAGCCGCCCACAGAGGCAAGGATTTATTTTGTCTTTTATTTTATTTTGGCTGTTTTGATGCTTGCAATTGTGTTAAGTAAATTGCATGAATAAATCAGTCTTGTTTTCAACCTCTAATCGGCTATCTCTCTGTGAAAACGCACCCCCAAAGGGGTCATCCACGCCTACCACCGAGCTAATCCCTTACATATGGTGGAGGTATGCAGTGGGCATAAGCAGAGATCCCTGCAAGGAAGTGCAAATGTTTGATGAACTTTATCTGGTGCATGAGATTGCACAATCTATGTGTGCAGGAGAGAAGATCCTGACAGAAAAAAAAAAGTGTTTTAAAGAGACAGCGGTCTCAAAATTATTTGATGAACTTTGTTGTGTCTGGTGCAAGTGACTGCACAAACTGTGTGTGCAGGAAAAGAGATCTTGCAAGAGAGAGAGAAAAACTACATGTGTTAAAGAGACAGTGGTCTGAAAAATTTTTTGCTGGACTGTGAAAAATTTGTTTGTGGAGTTATTGAAGATGGGGCGTTCAAAACGCCTGAAGAATGCAAAGATAGATGAAATGAGAGACCGGATTCTATGGATGGAGGGGATGTTGCCGTCTGAACCAGCCCCATCCATGCCTAAAGAGAGTCTACTAAAGAGGAAGGTTGTTGTCCCTAGCAACACTGATGAAACCGCTATGGAGACGCAGTGTGCTCAGATGAAAAGTAAACTCAAAATGTAGGAGATGTTGAAACATCTGATTATATCAAATGCAGCTCAACAGCAAGCAAATGCAGCTCAACAGCAGGCAAATGCGGATTTTCAGCAGAGCTTTGCAGCTCAACAAAAGGCTCATCAAGAGAGCATGGCAGGCTGGAAACAGAGACGCCAGCAGCCAATGGAGGCCATCGGTTTGGAGGAAACCGAGTATGTGTGCAGGGCTGAGTTGGATGCCTTGCAACGGAAAATGGAAGAAAAGGAACAAGCCTTGGAATTGCTTAAAATGGAGCATAGAAACTTGCAGGAAATGAATGAACTACTCAAGTCTCATGTGTTACAGTGGGAAGAATCCACTGCTCTTCTTTTGGTCGAGTTGCAAAAACGCAGAGAGACTATAATGGAGAAAGATACCATCCTCATGGAAAAGGAAAGTGAAATTCAGACTTTGCAGAAGCAAAGTATGGCTGATATGTTGGAGTTGCGTAATCAGCTGGAAAAAAGTCTTCAGTGTTTGGAAGTTACAAAAATAGACCTGCAGGAGTCGCAGGAACAGAATGTCGCTCTGAAAACGACATTGTCTCTCAGCGACAATGAGAAAAGTGAAAGAGAGGCTAAATTACTGAGTACTGTGTATGAGCTCACCACTTTGAGCAATGTGGTAGATGAATTACGTGCAGACTGTGAAAGTTGGAAAGGTGAAGCCCAACGTTTCCAGCAGCAGTTAAAGGAGAAAGAAGCCTGTGTGGCAGAATTACAGTCTCATTCCCAGAAACTAGCCAATGAGGTGAAGGCTCTTATGCAGGGAAAAGGAGATTGTGAACATAAGAGGGAAAAAGTAGAGGCACAGCTTCTGGAATCGCAAGTGAAGGTGTCAGAAGGTGACCGATTGTGTGCTAAGCTGTCAGAGAAGGCAAACCGACTGCAGGTTGAGCTGGACAATGTTACAAATCAGCTTTCTCAAGCAGACAGCAAATCTAGAGAAATTGCGGAAGATTTTTCTATCTTGGAATCGCAGCTGCAAGACATGCAGGAACTCTTACAGGAGGAGAGGTGTCAAAGGCTGAGTTTTAGCACAAAGCTCAAACAAATGGAAGATGAGAAAAATGGCTTCCTGGAACAATTAAAAGAGGAGGCGGAAGCAAAGAAAAACCTATCAGAGCAAGTCGCAACATTGCAAGCTCAGATAGCGGATATGAAAAAACGCATGGAAGAAAGCGTTGGTTCATTACAGTGTGTTGAAGATGTGAAAAAGAAGTTTGATCAGATGCTTGGTGAAGAGAAGCCTGTGTCTGCAAAATATGCTGAAGAACGCGCCCGTGCAGAAACGGAGGTGCGTGATAACGAGAGCAAAGCCCTGTTCTTGGCTCGCTCTTTGGAGGAAGCTCTAGAGTGTAAGGCTGAACTAGAAAGTGTTGACAAACAGCTGCGTACAGAAATGGAAGAATTGGTCAGCTCCAAGGATGATGTTGTGAAAAGAGTTCAGGAGCTAGAAAAGTCTAAGCGAGCCTTAGAACAGCAAGTAGAAGAGATGAAGATTCCGTTGCAGGAACTGGAAGAGGAATTCCAGGCAACAGAGGATCTGTCCCAAAGAGGGGATAGTGTGCCTGATGCAGTTTTTAAAAGGATCAGTGTTTTGGGGTCTGTCCTGAGTGAGCCTCAGAAATGTGATGACATGTGGCTTGAATCACCCCTTTGGAATAAACCGTTCCTTCAAAAACTTCAAGCATTGGAAAATGTATCATTAGAACTTCAGCAAACAAAGGAGCTGAGTAAGAAATGTGATGATTTCTCAGTTCAGGCTGAAAACCTAGTGGGGAAAACTAAGGCTGTTGGTGAAAACGTGAAGCAAATGAATAAGTGCCTTTCAGGGAGTGTTTCCAAAATGGAACTGGTGAAAGACGGGTGGCAGAAGTTTGATCGTGATCTTGAGATGCATTCCATGTGGAATTCAGATAGAGAAAAAGAACTAGGTGACCTTGAGCGGTCAAATAGTTCAGCAGAAAGTGCATTGAAGAAACCTGTAAAAGAATGTGTTGCAGTTCCATGCTTCTTCACTGATGCAGAGAGGAGGTCTATAATGGATACCACCCAGATCGCTGGGTTCAACTGTGTTGTTGCCTTTGACCCATATGTTGGTGGAAGGAAAGTTGATGATGTTCTGGTTGGCTACTTCTGTGAAGAGTTTGGCAAGAAATATAAACTGAATATCAAATCAAATAGTAGGCCTTTACTGCGACTCGCTCAGGAGGGCGAAAAGTTTAAGAAGTTGATGAGTGCAAATGCTTCAGATCTGCCTATGAATATGAAATGTTTGAATGATATTGATATCTCTGGGAAAAGGAACAGGGGTCACTTTGAAGAAATGTGTGACAGCCTGTTGTCTCAATTGGAAAATCCTCTGCACAGCATCTTAGAGCAAGCAAAGCTCAAGAAGGAAGATCATTCCCTTTTACAACAAAAAGTCAATGATTGTGTACAGCTGTATGGAGAGGCAACTCAAGTCACAGAGGGATGTCAAGAGTCCCTACTTGGAACAAAGCTTAGTGAAGCAAAGGTTCTCAAAGTTTTGTGGAAAACATTTATGGATTGCAGAGAGAGGCGTCTTAAGAATGTTGAAGACATTAAGACTAGCCCAATTGAGTTGCCTATGGATCACGGTCCTCCATGGTGGATTGGACAGACGGTTATGAGGGACAAGCTGTCTGACATTTATGAGAAAGCTGTCAATGAAGATGACAGAAACGAGAAGGAGCAAAATGATGCCAAAAATGCAGTTGAAGAATGTGTATATGAGATTAGAGACAAACTGTGTGGCATTTATGAGAAATCTGTCAATGAAGATGACAAAACAGTTTCATCCGGAAGCTTGAGGATAATAGGAGGCTTATCAGTGAGTCAGCAGTGCCTGACACATGCGTGCCTGGAAATATGTGTCCCAACCCTAGGGTTGAAACAAGAGGGGGGGGTATGTGACAGGAAGTCAGGTAAATCTGGGAATGTAGTCACTGAGAGGAGACACATTCCCACCTGCTTTGAAAGTTCACTGATACTATAGGGTGTTGGCTGCAGAGAGAGCCAGCAGGAAGTTGAAAACCATTCAGCTGTTCAGAATGAGGAGATCAAGGCCTCTATAATTTGTCCAGAGAAAATCTATTGAGTGCTGCCTCCTGTCGCTGTGTGAGCTGGGAAGAGGAGGACAGACATACGTGTACCTCCCGACGCCGTGTGGGCATGGGAGAAGGACTGCTGCCGCCTGTCGCCGTGTGGGCTGGGAGAGGGGGACAGTCGGATGTGTGCCTCCCGACAAGCTGGTGAGCATGGGAGAAGACCCCCTAAAGCGATGTGAAGCTAAGGAGGGTAACCACGAGTGAAGACGTCTCAAAGGTGAGAAGACAAAGTGTTCCATGTGAAGAGTGTGAAGAGTAAAGGGACCTGTTAAATGAACTGTGTTCAATATGAAGAATCTGAAGAGTAAAGGATCCTGTTATAAATGAACATGTGCTGTGTGAAAGAAAACAAAGGGACATGTTCAATGGACAATGTTTGTGCTGTGTGAAAAGCAAACAAATGGACATTTGAGTGTCTGCTGTAGGATCAGCAGTGTCGGCCCAACAGTAGGTTGGAAAGACTTCTTAGGTAGGTTCCAGCGTGAGAAGGTAGCCGCCCACAGAGGCAAGGATTTATTTTGTCTTTTATTTTATTTTGGCTGTTTTGATGCTTGCAATTGTGTTAAGTAAATTGCATGAATAAATCAGTCTTGTTTTCAACCTCTAATCGGCTATCTCTCTGTGAAAACGCACCCCCAAAGGGGTCATCCACGCCTACCACCGAGCTAATCCCTTACATATGGTGGAGGTATGCAGTGGGCATAAGCAGAGATCCCTGCAAGGAAGTGCAAATGTTTGATGAACTTTATCTGGTGCATGAGATTGCACAATCTATGTGTGCAGGAGAGAAGATCCTGACAGAAAAAAAAAAGTGTTTTAAAGAGACAGCGGTCTCAAAATTATTTGATGAACTTTGTTGTGTCTGGTGCAAGTGACTGCACAAACTGTGTGTGCAGGAAAAGAGATCTTGCAAGAGAGAGAGAAAAACTACATGTGTTAAAGAGACAGTGGTCTGAAAAATTTTTTGCTGGACTGTGAAAAATTTGTTTGTGGAGTTATTGAAGATGGGGCGTTCAAAACGCCTGAAGAATGCAAAGATAGATGAAATGAGAGACCGGATTCTATGGATGGAGGGGATGTTGCCGTCTGAACCAGCCCCATCCATGCCTAAAGAGAGTCTACTAAAGAGGAAGGTTGTTGTCCCTAGCAACACTGATGAAACCGCTATGGAGACGCAGTGTGCTCAGATGAAAAGTAAACTCAAAATGTAGGAGATGTTGAAACATCTGATTATATCAAATGCAGCTCAACAGCAAGCAAATGCAGCTCAACAGCAGGCAAATGCGGATTTTCAGCAGAGCTTTGCAGCTCAACAAAAGGCTCATCAAGAGAGCATGGCAGGCTGGAAACAGAGACGCCAGCAGCCAATGGAGGCCATCGGTTTGGAGGAAACCGAGTATGTGTGCAGGGCTGAGTTGGATGCCTTGCAACGGAAAATGGAAGAAAAGGAACAAGCCTTGGAATTGCTTAAAATGGAGCATAGAAACTTGCAGGAAATGAATGAACTACTCAAGTCTCATGTGTTACAGTGGGAAGAATCCACTGCTCTTCTTTTGGTCGAGTTGCAAAAACGCAGAGAGACTATAATGGAGAAAGATACCATCCTCATGGAAAAGGAAAGTGAAATTCAGACTTTGCAGAAGCAAAGTATGGCTGATATGTTGGAGTTGCGTAATCAGCTGGAAAAAAGTCTTCAGTGTTTGGAAGTTACAAAAATAGACCTGCAGGAGTCGCAGGAACAGAATGTCGCTCTGAAAACGACATTGTCTCTCAGCGACAATGAGAAAAGTGAAAGAGAGGCTAAATTACTGAGTACTGTGTATGAGCTCACCACTTTGAGCAATGTGGTAGATGAATTACGTGCAGACTGTGAAAGTTGGAAAGGTGAAGCCCAACGTTTCCAGCAGCAGTTAAAGGAGAAAGAAGCCTGTGTGGCAGAATTACAGTCTCATTCCCAGAAACTAGCCAATGAGGTGAAGGCTCTTATGCAGGGAAAAGGAGATTGTGAACATAAGAGGGAAAAAGTAGAGGCACAGCTTCTGGAATCGCAAGTGAAGGTGTCAGAAGGTGACCGATTGTGTGCTAAGCTGTCAGAGAAGGCAAACCGACTGCAGGTTGAGCTGGACAATGTTACAAATCAGCTTTCTCAAGCAGACAGCAAATCTAGAGAAATTGCGGAAGATTTTTCTATCTTGGAATCGCAGCTGCAAGACACGCAGGAACTCTTACAGGAGGAGAGGTGTCAAAGGCTGAGTTTTAGCACAAAGCTCAAACAAATGGAAGATGAGAAAAATGGCTTCCTGGAACAATTAAAAGAGGAGGCGGAAGCAAAGAAAAACCTATCAGAGCAAGTCGCAACATTGCAAGCTCAGATAGCGGATATGAAAAAACGCATGGAAGAAAGCGTTGGTTCATTACAGTGTGTTGAAGATGTGAAAAAGAAGTTTGATCAGATGCTTGGTGAAGAGAAGCCTGTGTCTGCAAAATATGCTGAAGAACGCGCCCGTGCAGAAACGGAGGTGCGTGATAACGAGAGCAAAGCCCTGTTCTTGGCTCGCTCTTTGGAGGAAGCTCTAGAGTGTAAGGCTGAACTAGAAAGTGTTGACAAACAGCTGCGTACAGAAATGGAAGAATTGGTCAGCTCCAAGGATGATGTTGTGAAAAGAGTTCAGGAGCTAGAAAAGTCTAAGCGAGCCTTAGAACAGCAAGTAGAAGAGATGAAGATTCCGTTGCAGGAACTGGAAGAGGAATTCCAGGCAACAGAGGATCTGTCCCAAAGAGGGGATAGTGTGCCTGATGCAGTTTTTAAAAGGATCAGTGTTTTGGGGTCTGTCCTGAGTGAGCCTCAGAAATGTGATGACATGTGGCTTGAATCACCCCTTTGGAATAAACCGTTCCTTCAAAAACTTCAAGCATTGGAAAATGTATCATTAGAACTTCAGCAAACAAAGGAGCTGAGTAAGAAATGTGATGATTTCTCAGTTCAGGCTGAAAACCTAGTGGGGAAAACTAAGGCTGTTGGTGAAAACGTGAAGCAAATGAATAAGTGCCTTTCAGGGAGTGTTTCCAAAATGGAACTGGTGAAAGACGGGTGGCAGAAGTTTGATCGTGATCTTGAGATGCATTCCATGTGGAATTCAGATAGAGAAAAAGAACTAGGTGACCTTGAGCGGTCAAATAGTTCAGCAGAAAGTGCATTGAAGAAACCTGTAAAAGAATGTGTTGCAGTTCCATGCTTCTTCACTGATGCAGAGAGGAGGTCTATAATGGATACCACCCAGATCGCTGGGTTCAACTGTGTTGTTGCCTTTGACCCATATGTTGGTGGAAGGAAAGTTGATGATGTTCTGGTTGGCTACTTCTGTGAAGAGTTTGGCAAGAAATATAAACTGAATATCAAATCAAATAGTAGGCCTTTACTGCGACTCGCTCAGGAGGGCGAAAAGTTTAAGAAGTTGATGAGTGCAAATGCTTCAGATCTGCCTATGAATATGAAATGTTTGAATGATATTGATATCTCTGGGAAAAGGAACAGGGGTCACTTTGAAGAAATGTGTGACAGCCTGTTGTCTCAATTGGAAAATCCTCTGCACAGCATCTTAGAGCAAGCAAAGCTCAAGAAGGAAGATCATTCCCTTTTACAACAAAAAGTCAATGATTGTGTACAGCTGTATGGAGAGGCAACTCAAGTCACAGAGGGATGTCAAGAGTCCCTACTTGGAACAAAGCTTAGTGAAGCAAAGGTTCTCAAAGTTTTGTGGAAAACATTTATGGATTGCAGAGAGAGGCGTCTTAAGAATGTTGAAGACATTAAGACTAGCCCAATTGAGTTGCCTATGGATCACGGTCCTCCATGGTGGATTGGACAGACGGTTATGAGGGACAAGCTGTCTGACATTTATGAGAAAGCTGTCAATGAAGATGACAGAAACGAGAAGGAGCAAAATGATGCCAAAAATGCAGTTGAAGAATGTGTATATGAGATTAGAGACAAACTGTGTGGCATTTATGAGAAATCTGTCAATGAAGATGACAAAACAGTTTCATCCGGAAGCTTGAGGATAATAGGAGGCTTATCAGTGAGTCAGCAGTGCCTGACACATGCGTGCCTGGAAATATGTGTCCCAACCCTAGGGTTGAAACAAGAGGGGGGGGTATGTGACAGGAAGTCAGGTAAATCTGGGAATGTAGTCACTGAGAGGAGACACATTCCCACCTGCTTTGAAAGTTCACTGATACTATAGGGTGTTGGCTGCAGAGAGAGCCAGCAGGAAGTTGAAAACCATTCAGCTGTTCAGAATGAGGAGATCAAGGCCTCTATAATTTGTCCAGAGAAAATCTATTGAGTGCTGCCTCCTGTCGCTGTGTGAGCTGGGAAGAGGAGGACAGACATACGTGTACCTCCCGACGCCGTGTGGGCATGGGAGAAGGACTGCTGCCGCCTGTCGCCGTGTGGGCTGGGAGAGGGGGACAGTCGGATGTGTGCCTCCCGACAAGCTGGTGAGCATGGGAGAAGACCCCCTAAAGCGATGTGAAGCTAAGGAGGGTAACCACGAGTGAAGACGTCTCAAAGGTGAGAAGACAAAGTGTTCCATGTGAAGAGTGTGAAGAGTAAAGGGACCTGTTAAATGAACTGTGTTCAATATGAAGAATCTGAAGAGTAAAGGATCCTGTTATAAATGAACATGTGCTGTGTGAAAGAAAACAAAGGGACATGTTCAATGGACAATGTTTGTGCTGTGTGAAAAGCAAACAAATGGACATTTGAGTGTCTGCTGTAGGATCAGCAGTGTCGGCCCAACAGTAGGTTGGAAAGACTTCTTAGGTAGGTTCCAGCGTGAGAAGGTAGCCGCCCACAGAGGCAAGGATTTATTTTGTCTTTTATTTTATTTTGGCTGTTTTGATGCTTGCAATTGTGTTAAGTAAATTGCATGAATAAATCAGTCTTGTTTTCAACCTCTAATCGGCTATCTCTCTGTGAAAACGCACCCCCAAAGGGGTCATCCACGCCTACCACCGAGCTAATCCCTTACAATATATATATATATATATATATATATATATATATATATATCTAGTGTCCCCAAAAGCCCTTTTAAGGGCTGGTAATTGAGGATTTTTTTATTTATATATATATATATATATATATATCTAGTGTCCCCAAAAGCCCTTTTAAGGGCTGGTAATTTAGTTTTTTCTTTTTATATATATATATATATATATATATATCTAGTGTCCCCAAAAGCCCTTTTAACCGCTTGCCGACCGCCGCAAGTAGATTTACTGCGGCGGTCAGCCCCTGCCAGGCAGAGTGACGTTAATTAACGTCACTAGCCTGGGAGGGTCTGGGGAGCGAGCGCGCACCCGCGGAGGCGCGCTCCTGCTCCCGCGCGGTCACGGACCCCCCCGCGCAGATGTCCGCCGGTCACTCGGCGATCGTCGGGGGAGAGGGAGAAAGGCAGGCAGCTTGTGTAAACAAGCCACCTGTCATTCTCCTCGCTGTAAAGACACTGATCACACGGATCTAGTATGTAGATCTGTTGATCAGTGTCCTTACAGCTCAAGCCACAGCCAATCACAGTAGAAAGCACGCCCCTAGGGACACACACAGCCCCTCCCTCCCAAATAAAGTTAACCCCTTCACTACCAGTGTATTTTTACAGTAACAGTGCATATGTATAGCACTGATTACTGTAGAAATGTCACTGGTAGCCCCAAAAGTGTCAAAAATGTCAGTCAAGGGTCCGATCTGTCCGCCACAATGTCGCAGTACCGCAAAAAAATCGCAGATCGCCGCCATTACGCGTTAAACAAAAAACAACAAAAATGACAAAAATCTTTCCCTTTGTTAGTAAACGCGATAACTTTTGCGCAAACCAATAAAAATACGCTTTTTGCGATTTTTTTAACAAACATAGGTAGGATAAAACAAATTGGCCGAAAATGTTAAAAAATTTTGATTTTTACATTTTTTTTTTGGGGAATTTCATATAAAAAAATGTGAAAAATATTGCTATTTCTGCAAAATTGTCGCTCTTTTTTTGTTTATAGCGCGTGATCAAAAAATCGCACAGGTGATCAAATACCACCAAAAGAAAGCTCTGTTTGTGGGAAAAAAAGGACGTCAAATTCGTTTAGGTACAGCGTCGCACGACCGCGCAATTGTCCGTTAAAGTCACGCAGTGCCGAATCGCAAAATACCCCCTGGTCTTTTAGCAGGAAAATCCTCCGGGGCTTAAGTGGTTAAGGGCTGGTAATTGAGGATTTTTTATTTATTTATATATATATATATATATATATATATATATATATATATATATATATATATATATATATATATATATATAGTGTCCACAAAAGCCCTTTTAAGGGCTGGTAATTGAGTTTTTTCTTTTTATATATATATATATATATATATATATATATATATATATATATATATATATATCTAGTGTCCCCAAAAGCCCTTTTAAGGGCTGGTAATTGAGGATTTTTTTTTTATTTTTATATATATATATCTAGTGTCCCCAAAAGCCCTTTTAAGGGCTGGTAATTGAGTTTTTTCTTCATATATATATATATATATATATATATATATATATATATATATATATATATATATATAGTGTCCCCAAAAGCCCTTTTAAGGGCTGGTAATTGAGGATTTTTTTATTTATATATATATGTATATATCTATTGTACACTGCAGTTGCCTGCCCGCTGTGTGTGAGAGGCCACAGACCCACCACAGACTGTACTGTGTGCACACCACACTCATTTCGGGTGGCACAGGCACAGTACCTTGCATTTTAAAAAATATTTTTTTTTCCTCTGTCATAATTGCAGTGAGTGCTGTGTCAGGTCCACAGAGTGCACTGTACCCACTGCAGTGCACTGCCCACCACTGATATATATACGGTGGCACAGCATCTTGTTGCAAATTGAAAAAAAAAATATTTTTTATTATTGCAGTTGCCTGGGCTGCCAGTGACTGTCAGGTCCACAGAGTGTACTGTGCCCACTGCAGTGCCACTGCCCACCCACCACTGATATATACGGTGGCAGGCATTACTTTTTTTGGATTAGTGTCTGGGGGGGTCTAAAAAGCGTACCTGTGAAGTTTCAGCTCTGTAGCATGTCCAGAACCAGAAAAAAAAGATCATATAGGTGTAAAAGGGGTTCCCACCATCCCTGCTCTACTGAAAAATGATCTTTTTTTCTGGTTCTGGACATGCTACAGAGCTGAAACTTCACAGGTACACTTTTTAGACCCCCTAGACACTAAATCACACAAAAAAAAGTTCTTAAAAATTGTCATTTTTGATAGAGAGCCAATTATTGGAAAAATTAAAAAAAAAAATTAAAAAAAACAAAAAACATTTATTTGGATTTATTGTCTGGGGGGTCTAAAAAGTGTACCTGTGAAGTTTCAGCTCTGTAGCATGTCCAGAACCAGAAAAAAAAATAGAATTAGGGTTAGGGCTAGGGTTAGGGTTAGGGTTAGGGTTAGGGCTAGGGTTAGGGTCAGGGCTAGTGATGTCGCGAACATAAAATTCGCTGTTCGCGAACGGTGAACATCGGCGAATGTTCGCGAACCGGCGAACATTGCGAACCGCCATAGACTTTAATACGCAGGCGAATTTTAAAACCCACAGGGACTCTTTCTGGCCACAATAGTAATGGAAAAGTTGTTTCAAGGGGACAAACACCTGGACGGTGGCATGCCGGAGAGGGATCACACAAAAAAAAGTTCTTAAAAATTGTAATTTTTTGATAGAGAGCCAATTATTGGAAAAATTAAAAAAAAAATAAAAATAAAAAATTTCTTTGGATTTAGCATCTGGGGGGGTCTAAAAAGTGTACCTGTGAAGTTTCAGCTCTGTAGCATGTCCGGAACCAGAAAAAAATACGAGTTAGGGCTAGGGTTAGGGTTAGGTTTAGGGTTATTTTTATGACTAGGCTTAGAGGGTTAGGGTTAAGGTTAGAGGGTTATGGTTAGAGGGTTAGGGTTAGGTTTAGTGTTAGGGGCTAGGGTTAGGGTTACGGTGAGATACTTAGGGTTAGAGTTAGTAGCCCTACCCCTACCCCTCTAACTCTAACCCTAAGCACTAAAAATAACCCTAACCTTAGCCCTGACCCTAACCCTAACCCTAACCCTAACCCTAGCCCTAACCCTGATTCTATTTTTTTTCTGGTTCTGGACATGCTACAGAGCTGAAACTTCACAGGTACACTTTTTAGACCCCCCAGACAATAAATCCAAAGAAATTTTTTTTTGTTAAGTTTTTTTTTTTTCCAATAATTGGCTCTCTATCAAAAATGACAATTTTTAAGAATTTTTTTTGTGTGATTTAGTGTCTAGGGGGTCTAAAAAGTGTACCTGTGAAGTTTCAGCTCTGTAGCATGTCCAGAACCAGAAAAAAAGATAATTTTTCAGTAGAGCAGGGATGGTGGGAACCCCTTTTACACCTATATGATCTTTTTTTTCTGGTTCTGGACATGCTACATATATATATATATATATATATATATATATATATATATATTAAAAAAATACTCAAATACCAGCCCTCAAAGGGGCTTTTGGGGACAATATATATATATATATATATATATATATATATCTCACAGAACAAAAAAAATTACACAAATACCAGCCCTCAAAAGGGCTTTTGGGGACAATATATATATATATATATATATATATATATATATATATATATATATATATATATATCACAGAACAAAAAAAATTACACAAATACCAGCCCTCAAAAGGGCTTTTGGGGACAATATATATATATATATATATATATATATATATATATATATCACAGAACAAAAAAAATTACACAAATACCAGCCCTCAAAAGGGCTTTTGGGGACAATAGATATATATATATATATATATATCCAAAAAAAACCTCAAATACCAGCTCTAGGAAGGGCTTTTTGGGGTGCTGTCCTTACAGCAGGAGTGTACCAAGAACACTGGCTAACAAGACCGGGAACTGTCCCCAGCTATAACAGCAGCAGCAGCACCAGCACTTTCCCTGCTCTCAGTAACACAGAAATGATCTAAAATGGATGCTGCCCTTGCTTATTTATAGGAGGTGGGAGGGAGGTATGCTGATTGGCCTGGAATGTGCCTGCTGACTGTGATGTTCAGGGTCAAAGTTTGCCTCAATGATGATGTATAGGAGGCGGACCGAACATCGCATATGTTCGCCCGCAGCGGCGAACGTTCGAAGTTCGCCGTTAACCGTTCGCCGGCGAACCGTTCGGTACATCTCTAGTCAGGGCTAAGGTTAGGGTTATTTTTAGTGCTGAGGGTTAGAGTTAGAGGGGTAGGGGTAGGGCTACTAACTCTAACCCTAAGTATCTCACCGTAACCCTAGCCCCTAACATTAAACCTAACCCTAACCCTCTAACCATAACCCTAACCCTCTAACCTTAACCCTAACCCTCTAAGCCTAGCCATAAAAATAACCCTAACCCTAAACCTAACCCTAACCCTAGCCCTAAGCCTAACCCTAGCCCTAACCCTAATTCGTAATTTTTTCTGGTTCCGGACATGCTACAGAGCTGAAACTTCACAGGTACACTTTTTAGACCCCCCAGATGCTAAATCCAAAGAAATGTTTTATTTTTATTTTTTTTTTAATTTTTCCAATCATTGGCTCTCTATCAAAAAGGACAACTTTTAATAACTTTTTTTGTGTGATTTAGTGTCTGGGGGGGGGGGGGGGGGGGTCTAAAAAGTGTACCTGTGAAGTTTCAGCTCTGTAGCATGTCCAGAACCAGAAAAAAATAGAATTAGGGTTAGGGCTAGGGTTAGGGCTAGGGTTAGGGTCAGGGCTAAGGTTAGGGTTATTTTTAGTGCTTAGGGTTAGAGGGTTAGAGTTAGAGGGGTAGGGGTAGGGCTACTAACTCTAACCCTAAGTATCTCACCATAACCCTAACCCTAGCCCCTAACACTAAACCTAACCCTAACCCTCTAACCATAACCCTAACCCTCTAACCTTAACCCTAACCCTCTAAGCCTAGCCATAAAAATAACCCTAACCCTAAACCTAACCCTAACCCTAGCCCTAAGCCTAACCCTAGCCCTAACCCTAATTCGTAATTTTTTCTGGTTCCGGACATGCTACAGAGCTGAAACTTCACAGGTACACTTTTTAGACCCCCCCCCCCCCGATGCTAAATCCAAAGAATTTTATTTTTTTTTTTTAAATTTTTCCAATAATTGGCTCTCTATCAAAAAATTACAATTTTTAAGAACTTTTTTTGTGTGATTCAGTGTCTGGGGGTCTAAAAAGTGTACCTGTAAAGTTTCAGCTCTGTAGCATGTCCAGAACCAGAAAAAAAATTAGAATTAGGGTTAGGGCTAGGGTTAGGGTTAGGGCTAGGGTTAGGGTTATTTTTAGTGCTTAGGGTTAGACGGTTAGGGTTAGAGGCGTAGGGGTAGGGTTACTAACTCTAACCCTAAGTATCTCACCGTAACCCTAACCCTAGCCCCTAACACTAAACCTAACCCTAACCCTTAAAGCCCAGTTCCTGTCCCATTTTGGTCGGTTCTGGTCTGTTTGCGGTTGTTTGCGGTGCGTTAAACAGGGAGTTTGGTCTGTCACTGTGAAGCGGGTGTAACCCTTACACTACCTGATCGATACAACATCATACCTGATCGTATACACACACTGGATGTTTTAAAGCACATTACTCCAAACAATTTAGGAATGTTAGGTGATTTATGCCCTTTATGGAATAAAACCCGACTCTGCGTCAACTACGTAATTTTCCATGGGAGTTTTGCCATGGATCCCCCTCCGGCATGCCACAGTCCAGGTGTTTGTCCCCTTGAAACAACTTTTCCATTACTATTGTGGCCAGAAAGAGTCCCTGTTGGTTTTAAAATTTGCCTGCCTATTAAAGTCTATGGCGGTTCGCAATGTTCGCCGGTTCGCGAACATTAGCCGATGTTCGCGTTCGCCGTTCGCGAATGGCGAATTTTATGTTCGCGACATCACTAATTATGACCTGCATATCAGTAATAGGTCTTTATGGTACTTGTAAATCGTAGTGGTGATTGAGGGATATCCACATTCCATGACTGTGATGTTATGATCTGTTTTTATTTTGATTGTAAAAACATTTATATATATTTTTTGTTATATGTATGTTTCCAAACTTTTTTAATCAATTTCTAATAAACAACATATTTTTTATGACACTCGTGTCAATTGTTGTGCCGGGAAAGTCCATGTCTTTAGCAACAGCAAACTTTTTCTATGCCCAGTTAAAGTTGCATAGTAAGCATGGCTTGGCTATTATCAAGTTTTAGGCCTTATTCAAACAAACTGCAATAATATTATCCTCCTGCTTTATGTTTTCTCTACTGGGCCACATTCATAAAAACGGGAGGAAGGAAAAATCGTTCTTCTTGCCCATGGTACCAATCAGATTGAATTTTCAAAAGGACCAGAGAAAACAGAATAATTGAATAATACGGGCAATACAAATAGTTTTCACTTTTTCCAGTCTTTGTGAATTTGGTGCAATTTATTTTATTTCAAAAGACCTAACCATTACCTTCCACTGACCAATCCCCCCACCAGAACAAAAAAAAATGATCTACAGCCCTGGGGCTAATGGGCTAAAATCCCCTTTACACAATTTTCAAATAAGTTGGGCCCTCCCTTAATATAAAAAAAAACAATTCTAATAAATATATTATTTTTAGGACATATTTTACTACAACAGGAGAACAAGTATACAGTATATACCAAATTCATTAGGCAATGATTATCTGCAAGAAATCTGTAACGCTTCCCCATTGTATGCAAAATGTATTATGTGAAAAATAATTTTATTTCTGATCCATACTAGGGGAACACACAGAGACGTTTACTTGTAAGTTAGGTGTGACATTAAAATGTGAGTGTCCTCCGCCTAACCCTATAACTGCCATGCCCACCTAACCCTAATCTATCCATTAACCCACAGTTACCTATTTCCTACTCCTCTCTATATTTAATGTTACACCCTTTAGTAAATCCATTGTATTTAATAGTCCCTGGATAATAATTTTTTCATGGTCAACAGAGCAATATTTCCGTCATGATGCAGTAATAAGAACTGTGCATATTTCTAGGTTTCCTGTAAAGTTGTGGTTTGCATCTCATTGCTGGTGAAGTCCAAACTTTACTAACCTTCATGTTTTCTGTACATCTCACTCACATCTATTTCCTGCACATATCATATTATCTTGTCACAATATGTCCTCTGAAGTTTACACTTCTAAAAAAAAATGTCACGTAGTCAGATGGCAGGAAAGGTGGGGGACCCTTAAAACTTCATCAGACATCTCAGGATTTCTGTTTTATTAGCAGCAGAGGTGGCTAATACCTTCTGTTCTGGGCACAACATGTAATATTAGAATTTACACAGCCATACTATAGAGCACATTTTGCCCACCTGTTTCAGAGTGTGGGCTGCCACAAAAAAAAGCCTAACAGCTACAGCATCAGGTTTCCTGAGTGAGTAAAAAAGCACTTGTTCAATTTTAATTGCCTCTTTTAGGTTTCGAAAAAAAAATAGTTTTTGGTCAGTAATATTGTGCTCTCTTGGGCTATAGTTGCTCTAAATGGAACTGGTAGGCAGACAATACTGTATTTCAGCTAATGGAAATAAAAGGATTACCTGAATGTAACTGGGTTCAGCTCAAGGTGGGTTTGGCAAACGTTACTAAAGTTTAAGTGCCGAATCTGAACCATTTTGAAGTCAATAGGAGCCAAATGGCCATTTTCTGAGCTAACAGGCAACAAAATTGACATAGAGGGCTGGACATTGCTCTGGGGAACCTGTACCAAAGCAAAACATTTTTCATGAATTACGTTTGGGGATGAGAAGCAATTTTAATAATACTGAAACATTAAAAATGGAAAAATATGAAATGATAAAAATGCATAATTTCTTTAAATAACATGCCTGGGGAATGCCATAAAACTGCTGGTAAAGTGGCACATCTGTATGGTGCATGAACCTAACATAGCAAAATTGACATTTAAAAGAAAACAAAATGCCATTTAAATTGTCAGCAAATGATAGCTCCCATCTGCTTTCCTATATTTGCAAACAAAGCATCTCTCTCTCTCTCTCTCTGTTTACATTTGTCGGGGGTTTACATTGACATTGGTTTGAGTGGGCGGACACTTAACTTGCAGATGGTCGAACCAGGCGAATAAGCAGGCAGACTTACTTTCACTGAAAACATTTAGCCATTCAGTCTACAGATCACTTCACACAGTTCACTGATAGAACCAGACCTGTCACCAGAAGGTGGGAAGATTAGCATAGTCACTGGAGTGAGTTACAGAGGGGTGGAAGCAATTTGGGGGGCCAGGATCTGGGGAGATCAGAGTGGGGTGGGTTGTTTTGGGTGGGGGGCCAGGGGGAGGGATATATGTGAGGAAGGGGTTTACCATCTTTGCTTGTTACATGTATGTCCAACAAATACAATTTATTCGGTATCCTTTGTAGGTGCGTTTTTCCTATGGTGGTTTTTGGCATGTATTTTTTCGAAGCACCTCCCCTTCATTTATTTCACAACACTCCCAGGATCCATACAATTGTGGGATTTTTTTTCTGGATGGCTCATACAGGCAGGTCTCTGGTGCCTTCCCTCCTGGTTCTGGAAGTTTGGAGAAATTTCTAGAAACTGGAGGGGGGAGGCCAGGAGGGTTGATCTGCATACTTAGGGGAGTTTAGCCAATCCCTAGGCAGTGGACTTGACAGGGTGACTGAGCCAGCCTCTTAACTATGAATGAGTCATGCTAGCTGGGGAGTTGGGTGGAAGATGGTGATATAGTGCTGAGGAGATTATCAGTTGTCCTTGAGGGGAACCCCTGTCGTGGGAGGGGCTCTAAGTCAGGCTGGAGCTTGGGCTGACTAGGGAGGATCATGACAGCAGAGCAGTTTAAAAGGAATCTTTCCCAAGAGACAGCGGGAGTAAGGAGGTGTGTGTGTACAACAGCAAGGTCAGGGACTGACAAGGAGAAAGACTGCCACATCTAGCAGGTCTTTCTGGAAGACAGCGTTGTGCTTTATCTTTCATTTACCTTGCCCTGGGAGATCTCTGGAGCGGTCAGACAGGTTGGTGAGGAGGCAGCCAGGTGAGCTGGTGAAGAAGCAGCAAAGGTCGGATGGTATTTCCTGAGGTTGGCAGAGCTGGGACCAGTGTCTACAGGGGAGTTGGAGGTACTCTGGAATGTAGTCTACAATTCTCTGAGCTGCTTTCCAAATGACTGAGAGTTCCTAGTGAGAAAATAGGGAGCAATATAGAAATATGCTGCTATATGGAAAGGTACCAAAAACGCATTCTAAAGCAGGAAAAATACCACCTCTAGAGGGAAACTGTTTTCTGAAAACATAATAGACCTCAAGATAAAATGTGAAGGACAACCCAGCAACCACCACAAGGAAAAAGGGGTGAAGGAAAAAATAGACCAACAGCAAAGTGGTCATCAAAAAACAGAAACAGTTGTAAGGTAAACGCTGGAGCCAAAGATACGGAGGAAATGTCAGAGAAACAAAGTATGTTCGACCAAGACCAACCAATTCAGTTTGGGTGTTGAAGCAGATTATGCTCTAATTCTTGATTTTAGGTGTAGCTCCCTCCTAGGTAGGTGCTAGAAGAGAGAATATAGTTTTTGGATGTTTTCTGCTTACCAGAGAGATTGCCAGGTCAATTTATATTGCTCTCTGCCTACCAGCCAGATAGCAGGATCTGTAAGTGAGGTCTGCTCATGGTGCTCAGGAGCAGCTCAGCTTGTCTGAAGTGTTTCACACTGGTCCAATAGGGAAGCATAATGGACAGTGGGAGGAAACCTGACAAATGAGTGCACAGGCATTTAGTACAGCCCTGGTGATTGGAAGAGGAAAGTGCCCCAGTGCATGCTGGGATACTGTATAAATACCAAAGGGCACATGTGCTCGGGGTCTTTCAGCTAGAGAGCGGGGTCCAGGGGGAAGGGGGCGGCTGCCCCTCCTCTGTAGAAGCTACCATGCAGCCTCTGATGGTCGACCTGAGGGCCGGAGAGTCAGAGATGAGCTGAACCCAGATGTCCTGCAGAGCTGACTGGGAGGGAGACACTGGAGAGGATCTGATTCTGTCTACAGTGAGTACAGATCTGTGTCATGGGACCTGTTCTGAGAGGGCCACCGCTTCTGCTAGAAGAGTCAGTGGACGAGTGTCAGTCAAGGGGATGCTAGAGAGTGTCCTGAAGATAATTTAGTTGCATCAAGTTTGCTGCTAGAGAGAGCAAGAGGACTTAATTCTTCCATATAAGTTGCAGCATGGTTAAAGCAGTGTGCTTCCACAAATAACCTGGTAAGGCCAAGTGAGAGTTGTCCTTGTCTACTGTGAATAGTTCAGTTGTAGCATCCCATTAAATCCCTTCTCCCATCCGAGTTCCACAATAAATACCAAAAAAGCAAAACCCCTGGACTGTTCATTGAATAATGAGCAACTGGGAGTGAGGATGGATGAGTGAACTGTCCTCTAGTGATTGTCTGCAGGTAATTAGAGGAGGCCCAAGAAGTCATCACACAGCAACCCCTATGGGGAAAGGCAATCTAAAGGGAGAGAGGGAAGGGAACCATCAGTGTAATACAAAGAAGGGTAGAGAACCAAGGGGTTGAGATAGGGAAGGCTAAATAAGGATGCAAGATGAAAGGCAGAAATAGCTTTACCCCAGTGTAACCTGAAGATATGTATATTTGTCATTTGAAAGTATTTTTTTACCATTTTAGTCACTAATAAGCCTGGAGGAGTATCTTCTTGCTGAATCCTAAAATCAGTGACAATGCTACATCTATACCTTATTTTATTTTCAGCAAATGTCAGACTGTTGATAAATAGGACATCTATCATTTTTAATAACTGACTATTTTGTTTTTGTTTTGCCTTCTTTATATATGGAGTTCCCAAATGTTTTTTACTCTTCTGATTTCCTTTTTGAAGCTTATACAATGTTTTAAATAATGTTTTTCCAGGGAGATTCTGGTGGGCCATTGGTCTGCAATGGAACAGTCAGAGGAGTAACATCTTTTGGTGCTTATGAATGTGGCGTTCCCGGAGATGCAAGTGTGTACAGTTATCTCAACAAGGATATCAAAACCTGGATAAAGAAAAAAATGCGGGTAGCCCTTAAATGACCTGTGACTGCATGCATGGCCTATGACTGCATGCTGTACATTTATATGGCTTCAGTTTTTATGTTTTCTTCTATTTTACTCATCAACTTCCTGAACATAATTATATGTTGCATTTCCTATCATTTATTTGATAAGATTTGAATTAATGTAAGATAAATATGATGCTATTCTGTTGTGTCGTTATTCTTTATAAATAATAAATTTCTAGATGAATGTGAATTTAGAAAGTTAAGATTTGCTTAGTTACTTAGTTAACAGTAATGCCCCGTACACACGTGCAGATCGTCGGCCGAACGATCGGCCGTCTTTTGTCCCCGGGCTGTCGTGTCTGTTGAAAAGTGCAAAAGACTGCACAAGAATTTTGTCCGCCGACTGCAGAAGTGATGTCATGTGATGGTTAACTTTCCCTGTGTTTTTTCTTTTCTGAGCATGCCCAGTCTTGCAAATCTGCTGTCTGTCGGCCGAATTCTGTATTGACTGGTGAACAATCAGCCGTTCTGGTGTCGGCATACAAAAATTTTAATGCTTGCACGACAGATTCTTTTTGGCCGAAAGTGCGCTGTCGGCTGTCGGAAGCATCATACTAACAAGCCTACAATCGACCGACGATCTGCACGTGTGTACGGGGCATTAGAAACGTATTTGTGTCTAAGCAGTACCCAGAACAAATGTACCCTTTTTCTTGAATTTATCTTGCAAAAACAGCAATGAACTTTTCATTCCTTGAGCCTTATATTCATATCTCCTTACAACAGAAGTTGAGAATGAAGGACACCCTGGAAATAAAGAACATGGATGTGCGCATCATGCAGTGGCAAATATTAGTTTGGCTAAACTGCACCGAATATTGGCTTTGGCCTTAAGGGAGTTGGCAAAATAGCATTTGAAGCTACTCACAGTATACATTGCAAACTTATCCCACAGTGCTTGTACCCACAAAATAATTCTTAATCACTGTATTGCAACTGAAAGTTTCACAAAAAATATCCAAGAATAGTTGTCAGCATGAGTTAAAAATTTCCCAGGCTCAGTAGTCAGTGGGTGGAAAAATGCCCTGGTGTTGTTTGAGTACACCCCACTCCCTCAATCCACGACTGCTGAAAGTATGCAGCTACTGTTGAGCATGAGATGACTTCACTTGACAGAGCCCCAATAGAGCTGAAGCTGGATGCACCTGGTAGTGGGACATAGCCTGGATATGCCAATTTCATGATGACTGGGAGGTATGCCTATTTCGAGATGATGAGATTTTGTATGAGATTTGGTGATGTCATGACCGGATATGAGGCTGTACTTGAGGACTTGCAGTGCATAGTGTTCTCTGCTTCTGCTTTATTCATTTGGTAGCAAAGCCCCACCTCTCCTAAGAAGACAGAGCAGAACAAGGCATGTCAGTAATGGTGAAAAGATCAGTTATTTTCTTTTTTTTTCCAAACAAGTTTTATTGAGAGAAGTAGAACAAAACAGGTATACATTGTGGGTATGGCAGTAAGCATAGAAGCTTAATAGAACAGATGAAATAACAATTGGTCCTAACAAGTAAGGGATTCTAGCCAAGTTTATAAACCGTTGTAAATTGTGATTTTTTTCTTTATTGTGTTAGGGCAAGCCTGGGAGGGCTGATATAAAGGCTCAACTGTTTGATTGGGTATGGGAAAATTGGGTCTCAATAGGAGATCATGTCTGTTTGAGGGGTGTTTAAAGCTGAACAGCTTATTGAACCTGGATGTCAGGGTGACGGCTTTTAACCACTTAAGCCTCGGAGGATTTGGCTGCTCAAAGAACAGGGCCTATTTTGCGATTCGGCTCTGTGTGACTTTAACGGACAATTGCGCGGTCGTGCGACGCTGTACCCAAATGAAATTGACGTCCTTTTTTCCCATAAACAGAGCTTTGTTTTGGTGGTATTTGATCACCTGTGCGATTTTTACTTTTTGCGCTATAAACAAAAAACATTTCGACAATTTTGAAAAAATAACAATATTTTTTACATTTTTTTAAATGAAATTCCCCCAAAGTAAAATGTAAAAATCTAAATTTTTTAACATATTAGGCCAATTTGTTTTCGGCTACATATTTTTGGTGAAAAAAATCACAATAAGCATATTTCGATTGGTTTGCGCAAAAGTTATTGCGTTTACTAACTACGGGAAAAATTTATGTCATTTTTATTGTTTTTTTTTTTTAACTAGTAATGGCGGCAATCTGCGATTTTTTTTTGCGGGACTGCGACTTTGACTGACATTTTTGACACTTTTGGGGGGGGGGACCAGTGACATTACTACAGTAATCAGTGCTATACATATGCACTGTTACTGTAAAAATGACACTGGCAGGGAAGGGGTTACCTTTATTAGAGAGCAAGGGGTTAAGTGTGTTCCTAAGGGCGTGCTTCTAACTGTAAAGGGGCGTGGCTTTTGATGTAACCACAGAGACATACAATGCTACATAGCAGGATCGTATGATCTCTGCTGTTACACCAGGGAGAATGACAGGCGGCTTTGTTTACATTAGCCGCCTGCCTTTCTTCCTCTCCAGCGGGAGATCGCGAGTGACATCGGAGCCGCCAGTCACTCGCGCGGGGATGCCCATGAACGAGCGGGGGCAGAAGCGCGCCTCTGGCGGCGCGTGCTCGCCCCCAATTGGCTCGACGGCAAGTGACGTACCGGTACGTCACTTTGCCTGCACGGGGCTGATTGCCGCAGTATATGTACTTGCGGCAGTCGGCAAGTGGTTAACCTGAGCTAAAGTGGCTAATAATATATGCATGGAGGCAAGGGTAGCGGGAATGAGAAAGGAAGAAAGGAAGAGAGAAAGGAGGAGAAAAAAAAAAAGAAAAAAAAAGGGGGAGGGAGAGGGCACAATCAAATTTGATTTATTTATTTAAAAAATTGTGACAAAAAATTACAAATTCCAAAAACTTGCCACTCCTCGTACTAAATACAGCAGACTGTCTACTTTCCAAAAAGGGGGTATTTGTACTGTTCTGGCAGTTTAAGGCCTTAAGAAACTAGATAGGCCGGCCCCTCAGTACAGCAGAACTGATCAATTTTCAAATTCATATACCATAGTTTGTAAACTCTATATCTGTCATACAGACTAACTATTTTACGTTGATTTGGGTTAAGTTTACCAAAGAAATGTAGCAGAATACATTTTGACCTACATTTTTGAAGAATGATTATTTATTTGCAAAATTTTATAACAGAATCTAAAAAAATGGTGGGGGTATTTTTTTTCAAAATTTTCAGTATTTTTTCATTTATATAGTGTAGCTCTACCCCTGTAGGTGCCGCTGGTGAATGTGGTCCATCTCCCACCCTGTACAGTCAGGCACACATATTTCCAGAAACTCAGAGACAAGAAGTAGTCCTTGTAGCTTTGTTTGTTTGTTTGTTTTTTTTGTTTAGGGGAATTCAAATTTTGATAGGCAAGGGTGCATATGGGATGCCCGCTTGTTTTCAGAAATGTGTATAGAATGAACTATATACACTCCAGTATATATAATCTTTCCTTCTCGACCTCCAGTACATACAGTACACTTGCTTGCAAACTATCACTCCCAGGACCAGCTAGCACTGATGTGAGGAACAGACACTGGCTCAGCCAGACCCAAAGCAAATTCTCTTTGCAGGCAGGGACCCCGGGCCCCTATGGCCTAACAAAAATGTGGTAGTCTTTAGTACTAGCTTTCCCACGTGTGGCTACTGTTCCCAGTACGGTACCTCCTCTTCAGGCCCTGCCAGCCCTCCTGGCTGCAGCTGCCTCATTCCACTGCCCATGCCACCACAGTCCTCCTGACTGGCTCTGCATCCATCCTAGACTGCTCCATCTCAGTTCTCTCAGGCATGTCTCCCAGTCCTCCTGACTGTGTGTCACTCACCAACCCTCTAGGCTGTTCCTTGTTCCTTCTGGAGACTTTCCCAGCCGTGCTCTCCTGCTGTGCCTCCTGTCCAGAACACCTCCATGTATGTTGAGAGGGTCCTGTCCGCACCCAAGCCCAGGCTCAAGGTCACCCCCCCAGAGTAGGGAGCCCCCTCAAAGGCCACCTAAAGCTCCATCTTACACCAGAACACAACTCCTACCCAACTGGGCTGAACCTAAGTATTTGAGGGGTGCTGCCCCTTGCCAATCCAAGTGGGGGATTGGTCAGGGCCCTCAGAATACTCCAGGCAACTCCACCTGACCTCCCCTCCCATTCTTCTAGAAGGTACCAGAACATTCGAGAAGTAGGGGGAGGTAGCAGTGAGCTCTCCCTTGATTTCTGCCAACCCAGAACAAAAACACAGACAGGCTTGGCTGGCACCCAAGCCTGCAAAAA
This sequence comes from Pelophylax lessonae, assembly GCF_965119305.1. NCBI lineage: Eukaryota > Metazoa > Chordata > Amphibia > Anura > Ranidae > Pelophylax > Pelophylax lessonae. The sequence goes on from NC_138768.1 coordinate 100,882,537, forward strand.
TGTACCTACACCTAAACACCAAAAACCTATCTACTATTCCAGCACTAGAGGGTGCTACACTAGCCAAAAGTAAACAATCCAGCGGTGAATAAATACAACCAAAAGAAAGCTCTATCTATGTGAAAAAAAAAAAGATAAAAATGTAATTTGGGTACAGTGTTGCATGACCGAGCAATTGCCAGTCAAAGTAGCGCAGTGCTGAATAGCAAAAAATGGCCTGGTCATGAAGAGGTAAAACTTTCCGGAGGTCTAGTGGTTAAATATATACCTTTTAGGTGTCCAAGGCACCTTCCTCAACACTACCTTGTATTCCTTTTGCTTTAAAAGTCTGGAGTGTTTAAAAAGTATACCCAGAGAAAACTGCATTATGTTACTTTTTGTCACACAAGGTCAAGTGCACCATAACTATAGAAGGCATTTCAAAATCAAAATATCTTAAGCAGAAAGAAACCTGTACAAGTATGTTTGCAAGACAGTTGGATATTGCTAGGCCTCAGTTGAAAGGTTGTAACATTGACATTTACCAGAATAGCTTTTTTGCCACCACAAAACTTGTCAGAGATTCTGATCACAGTCAGCCTTTGTTAATGGTGGTGGTTCCGGGGAAGCAGGAGTTGAGGGTGGGGGGCATTGTACTCAATGGAATCTCATTTTGAAAAGTGAGAGAGAACAAGTGTAAGAACTTAGGTTACTTGAAGAATTATGACCATGTAGACAGGAACTAAAGACAGTGAGAGGTAGAGAGCTTACAAGCATGACAAGAGATATAGGCAGAAATCACCAAAGCAATTTTGTGGATGATATCAGAGGGAGAAAAGAGACCATAGAAAGGAACCGTAACAGTGTGAATTTGATCAAAGAAAGGGGGAATGGAACACTAAGGAAGCATCAAAGGAGGTGTGGAAATGTGCATTCCCCTAACACTGAGAGGAAACAAGAAGGGATTTTCCTTCTATTGTACAGGATTATTTTGGTCAGTATTAAGGGAAATGTAGCAGAGGCACAGATGACACTTTGTAAATGAATACCTATTTATTCATGGAAGTATGAAGGGGGAGTCAAAGAAGGCAATTGAATTTTACTAAATGTAGCCACCCTGCCATAAGCTGGAGTATCTTCCTTGGCTTTGCTGTATTCAGTCAGAGTTAGTTTTATAGTCTACCTTTGCTCTGCCCCTCTATACTCAGCCTACCTGTTGATTCTCCCTGCTGCCAGTAGGTGACATTGGTACTTTTTGCAAGAGTGAAATGTACAGTAGGTTTGGGTTATGAATATTCATATCTTTCTCTGCTTCCTGACTAGAAATGTAGTTAGCATGGGTGCCTGTTGAGGAAGGACATAAATAAATATTTAGAGACCTTGGAAGTGTTTTTCTCCCTTGGACTTCAGCCTGGGGGTGGATATGCGTAGAGCTCTGCTATCTAGCTAGGCCAGTGGCATAGGAGGCTTTTGCATGCACCTGGTGCAAAGCCAGGGAGTATGTCTAAAGTTGGCTAGCTGTCCTGCTGCTGGAAGTCATGGGGACAAGGAGTCTTTACAGAGTTAAAGTGAATGGAAAGAGGGGAGTGATGCCTGGAAAAGACATACCAAAGGTGACTGTGCTGCTGGAGGTCCTGGGAGCAAAATACCCTGTGGCGAGGCTGGTCACTTGTTTGGAGGGATCACTGAATCTGGTAACTTAACTCTTATTTGGAGATGAGCCATCCCTCCTGTCAATATCCAAATGATTACCTCTACCTATGTTCAGTTGCAGGTGAGTCTATCAGTTAGCAGCCTATGATGACCATGAGTGCATTCAAGCCCATAAGTCTCTGCTTCTGACATGCTATGCACACTTATGTAGTGTGTGCCGCTCAGCCCGCTTGGCCAGCAACCTCCCCCACCACCGACACAGACTGCTGCAGCTGTGAGGGATTTCCTCCCCCCCCTCCTCCCTGCACTGCCTGGAAGGTTCCCCAATGACCCAAGCAGGAGACCAAGTGCTGAGGAGGAGCAGAGCATCTTGGGTCATGTAGTCCCGAAGACAGGCAGCCCTGAGGTGATCCCCTGAGGAGAAACTACAGCCCCCAGCATGGTGAAACCAGGGGGCCGAGGGAGGAGGAAGGAGTGACCCAGGAGCCCGGGGTAAACTAGAGGGGCCATGAAACATCTATTGAGAAAGACATCACAGCCAGGCTGGCGTGACAGCATCTCTCATCAGCAGTTTCTCCCACCAGCAGTTTCTATGGCTGGATGCAGACCCACCACCTCAGGCACCTTATAGGCTTTGTGGGTGCCTGTACAGATATCACTGGGTCTTTCGGGGCCAGGTTGCCAGTCTGATATTCCTTAAGACAAAGACAAACAGAGGCGCCTCTAAGTGTAGACTTTATGCAACAGGTTTAATGAATAAAATTATGCACTCACGTTAGTAAGCATAAATTCATGCCCATAAAACAAGGTTCCAGTGTGTAGAAGTGTACATCATCCGGTCATGGGCATCCGTCCTGCTGGAGCCGAAAATCCTTTCGCCGTGGCCGGCTTGTACGGCAAGGTTAGGACCAGGAAGTAGGCTCGGTGTATTTGCTTGACAGCGAGGCTTGGTTGATAGTGGAACCTGGATGATGTCATCTGCATGCGACACGTTTTCAGGATTTTCAGCTCCAGCAGGACGGATGTCCATGACCGGATGATGTACACTTCACCACACTGGAACCTTGTTTTATGGGCAAGAATTTATGCTTACTAACGTGAGTGCATAATTTTATTCATTAAACCTGTTGCATAAAGTCTACACTTAGAGGCGCCTCTGTTTGTCCTTGTTTTAGCCCTGTGGAACCCCTGGCTTTTGGTTTCTGGATGGCTGCCCTACATGGTGGACTTTTTCTCCCCCTGTGCCATTAATGACTTTTAACTCTATGGACTTTTGGTTCGATATGTGATCAAGCGCCTGTTAACATTGTGTATTGATATTCCTTAAGAGCCTGTTTCAGAACTTCTATTCCCTTGGACCTGGGCGTCGCCAGAATTCGTGAGCGGGCAGAAGCCCATCTTGTGCAAATACTTTAAAAGAGACACTGCATGCAGACACCGTTACCTTTAGTGTAAATAACAATATAACAAAGCAAGTGGGGAACATAAGAACCCTAAACTTCAGAAGGGCAAACTTTCCAAAATTGTACTCATTGATGGAAAGGGTAAACTGGGACCAAACCTTGGGATCACTGACCACAGGGGAAAAATGGGAATGCTTTAGGAACATATTAAGCAAATGCATCTTGCAGTGCATTCCTATGGGAAATAAATTTAGAAGAGACAAAGCCAAACCTGGCTGGCTAAACCGTAGCGTTAAAAAACGTATTAGGGGAAAAAAATTGGCCTTCAAGAAATATAAATCAGAGGGCACAGTATCGGCTTTCGAGCAATACAAGGAGGCAAATAAGAAAAGTAAACTTGAAATCAAGATGGCTAAAATCAACTTTGAGAGACAAATAGCGGAGGATAGGAAAAAAAAAAAACCAAAGAAATTCTTTAAATATATCAACAGCAAAAAAACTAGGGCTGAGCATATTGCGCACATAATTAACGATGATGGGAGGATGGTTACAGAGGACACTGAAAAAGCAACCGTGCTGAATGCTTTTTTCTCGTCAGTCTTTACACAGGAAAAGGAAGGGTACACTGACCATGACTATATGGTTAGTAGTAATACACAGGACTTGCCACTATGGCTAACAGACGGTGAAATCAGGGAAAGGCTGGATAAACTCAACACAAACAAATCACCAAGGCCCGGATGGTGTACATCCGAGAGTACTCAAGGAACTCAGAAGGTTATATCTAGATCACTGTTCCTGATCTTTGCTGACAGTATTAGGACAGGAAATGTACCAGGGGATTGGAGGAAAGCTAACGTGATTCCGATATTCAAAAAGGGGCAGAGGCATATCCCGGGAAATTATAGGTCTGTCAGTTTGACATTGATAGTATGTAAACTTCTGGAGGGGATGATAAGGGACTATATGTAACGTTCATGCGTTTTTGTTAGTGGATGGATTTACAGCTGCAGAATTATTACACTCAGTAGCCTTGTAGAGAATCTGTTGAACAAACATATCCAACTCTCAGTACTTCATCACCGTGTACAGCCTGTTATATACCATATATATATTAATAGATGTTTAATGGAGGGATAGAATATATGAGGATGTATAGATGAGACACAGGCTATTGTATGGTGAGCACTAGAATTAGTATTAGGAGAGTTGCAGGTGATGGTAAAGCAGATAGGTTCTGATGTCAAGTATAGTGCAGATGGTAAGAGGACACAGATGGAGTATACTTAGACAGAGTAACCTAGTGCAAGGATAGTTGAAAGTAGTCCCAAGAGCTAACAGTCTATGCAGATGATAGTGAATAGATAGATACAGATAGTCTTGGTAATTGCAGTAGATGACAGTAGGAGATTGGTTAGTAAGAATCCCCTGTGGGGTACTTATCACTTAGATAGGTTAGTAGTAACAGTGTCCATTGGAGAGAGGTGATCCCGTAGCGAGATACGGATCACCAGCGAGGTTTCCGGCTTCAGTTCAGCAAGGGAGAATGTCAGCAGCTCCGACTTCACAGGAGTAGGTGCGGTGAACATGTGGTTTGAACGAGCGATGATTGAGAGCAAACCGGCGATTGAAATAGCCGCTCATAGCGGCGCTCGGCAATGATGTCATCCGGTCTTAAAGGTATATGCGTCCCTTGTTACACAAGATGGGACGCAATTAGCAGAGGAGAAATATGGAGACAAGGGTACCAGAGGTACCAGAACATTACACTATATCGTAGAGTTTGCTAAAGACAACAACATCATCAGCAGTAATCAGCACGGGTTTACAAATGGGCGTTCTTGTCAAACCAATCTCCTAACATTCTACGAGGAGGTGAGCTGTGAGCTAGATAGGGGCAGACCAGTAGATGTGGTGTACTTGGATTTCGCTAAGGCGTTTGATACAGTTCCCCACAAGCGCTTAATTTATAAAATAAGGTCTGCAGGTATCGACAGCAGGGTTTGCTCTTGGATACGGAACTGGCTAAAAGGGCGTGTCCAAAGTGTGGTAATAAACAGCGCATACTCAGACTGGTCTGAGGTAGTAAGAGGGGTGCCCCAGGGCTCAGTCCTGGGACAAACCTTGTTCAATTTATTCATAAACTGCATTGAGGTCGGGATCAGTAGTTCGTTATCAGTTTTTGCAGATGACACAAAATTGGCCAGGGCAATAACTGCACAGCATGAAGCAGATATCCTACAGAATGACCTGGACAAAATAACGGAGTGGGCAACGACATGGCAAATGAGGTTTAATGTGGAGAAGTGTAAGGTTTTGCACTTGGGGACTGGAAACATAAAAGCACAATACACGTTAGGAGGGGAACCCTTGGGGGAATCAAAAATGGAGAAGGATCCGGGATGTCTTGGTTGATGATAGATTAGGCAACAGCATGCAATGTCAAGCGGCAGCTGCCAAAGCCAGCAGAATATTAGCATGCATAAAGAAAGGGATGTATTCCAGAGATAAGTCTATAATCCTTCCACTTTATAAAACTCTGGTCCGTCCACATCTGGAGTATTCTTTCCAGTTCTGGTCACCAGTCCTCAGGAGGGATGTGTTGGAGCTGGAGAGAGTCCAGAGAAGGGCAACTAAACTGATTAGGGGATTGGAGGACCTTAATTATGAAGAGCGTCTGCAATCGCTCAATTTATTCTCCCTGGAGAAGAGACGCCTGAGGGGGGACATGATAGCAATTTATAAATATCTCAATGGGGATCTCATCTTAGAAAAAAAGCTGTTCAGTCAAAGGGATTGCATGAGGACAATAGGGCATACAATGCGATTAGAGGAGAAGCGTTTTAACCTCAGGCAACGTGGGGGGTTCTTTACTGTTAGGGCTACAATATTGTGGAATTCTCTACCACAAGAAGTGGTTTCTGTGGGAAGTATGGTGGCTTTCAAAAGACTCTTAGACGTACATCTCAAGGATCAGGACATTCAGGGCTATGTGAGATGATTACAGCCACACACACCTACAAAGGTTGAACTGGATGGACTATTGTCTTTATTCAACCTCACCTACTATGTAACTATGTAACTATGTAACCTTCTCTTGCATTAGAGCCTTTCAGGAGACACTTTGCACAAGTTACCCTCTGTTACTAAGTAACATTTGTTTACTAGATGTGCCAAAGGGGCTGAGGCTCTTCTTGCAGTTGAGAGGCAGGACAAAGAACCTAACATTCTCAAGTGGCTCCTTCAGGGGTGGTGCTACACTTATAACAGTTGACAGAACGTCAGATTGGGGTAGCTTCTATCTTTCTCTTGCAAGGTTTTTTTCTGGCCTTGTGAGACAGCAGTCCATCTACTGTACACATTTTTTCTTCAGCAATCTGTCTGCATTACCCTAGCCTTGCCCATCCCATGTGGTCCTTTCCCTATGGCATATCTCTGCTGCCATGTCTTTCAGTTCCAATGCAAATTGCATAATGTATTCACCCACTAATGTTGTCACTCAGTTTGCTTTAAATTGCTTCTAAGAGGTTAACTACCTTGTCAAGTGAATCCTGGTCTTCTACTGGGTACTGCAGGATTATCCTTCTTGCCCCCTCCCCCTTCTAAGGCATTGATAGTTCTGCCTGCTGAGTGGACAGAAACCCATATGATCAGATCAAGCCCCGCAACTTCTTGTCCCAATCCCCCAATCTTGATCTGGTCCTGTGTCCTTGAGTAAATGTTGCACAAGGAATCTTGTAAGAAATAAGGGGGTCATTACTGCATGGGTGTTACGTTGTCTGCTTTTCTATAGAGTAGCACTGCTGTGTGCTACTGTCACACCATTCCCATCACCATTGTCTGACATGGCTGATCTTGTTTGTAGATGACAAATGTACAGTAACAGGACAGATAAAGGGCTAAATGATCATACAAAGTAACTGTAAATTTCTGTTTACTAAACAGGTAAGTTAGAATCAATAATGTAAAAAGGGGTCATAATGGAAAAGAGAATGCATATACTACAGAATAATACAAAACAGACAGTTTTTTTTTTTTAAATTATGGCGTGGGATTCCATTTAAAGTCTATACCAGACCTGAAGGGTCATTATTTTTTACGTTAAAGTACCGCAAACGTTCACTACTAAAATACTGTATCACTTCATAAAATAATGCATGCGGTATTTTTGTAGTGGTTTTTAGTGAACTGAAAATATTTTTTTGAAAAACACTGTGCGGTATCTTACCACATGCTCGGATGTGGTAAGATACCGATTTGTGAATGGAGCCCAAAAATATAAGAAAATATAAAGTTTAAAAACAGCCTTACGGTTCAGGCTCCTTATGTGATCAGCTCCCTGTACAAGAAAATCATAACTAGGGTGGACCACTTTAAGCTACTTTGCCAATGGTTTCCGAAGAAACATTCTAAATGATAATGAAAGAAGCAATTATTCACTCTAGGTGACTAAGGGCCCTAGTACACCAGAAGAAGCGCGTTATGATCTCTATAACATGCACATGCTAGTGTGTATTCTGTAAGCTCAGTGTGATGCATTGTTGGAATGAATTGCACTATATACTTTTCTTTTACTTTTTTCTTTCAATAAATTTTTATTGGGTTTTAACAACATAGATAATACGTGAACAGAACAAAATCTTAGATGTACATAACAAGAATGCAATGGCTAGGGCCAGGGCCGGCCTTAGGTGTTCAGGCGCCCTGTGCGAGCTAATCCTGTGGCGCCCCCCCCCCCCCGCCCATCTTCACCCCTCGCCCCCCTGGTCACCTAAACATTCACAAAGAGGAAAAAAATATTTGTAACAAATAATTACATACATACATACATTACATACATACATTACATGCATACATTACATAACATACATTACATACATACATTACATGCCCATCTTCACCCCTCGCCCCCCTGGTCACCTAAACATACACAAAGAGGAAAAAAATATTTGTAACAAATAATTACATACATACATACATACATGCATACATTACATTACATACATTACATTACATGCATACATTACATAACATACATTACATTACATGCATACATTACATAACATACATTACATGCATACATTACATTACAAATAATTACATGCATACATTACATACATTACATGCATACATTACATAACATTTATTACATACATACATTACATTACATGCATACATTACATGAAATGCATACATTACATACATATACATTACATACATGCATTACATACATGTATGTAACTGTACCATTACCGATGCAATTATGTAGTAAAAATATTATTTTTAAGTATTGTATTATTTTCTTGTATTTTAATTCTTTTTTTTTTTTTCCTTTTGTTAAGACAAGTGACAGTCCCTTATATCCTCCCCTTCAATAAAATAGAAGGTATTTAGCCTAATTTGTCTGAAAAAATAGATATAGCACGACACAGGCAGGCAGCAGCAGTGACACTGTGACTTACCTGTTCTGTGGACGGTGGCTACTGGCTTTGCATTTAAAAATGGCGCCTCCCGAGTCCCGGCGCTTAGACGCCACTGCGCATGCGCCTGCGCCGTCTGCCCGAGAATACCCGAGCGTGTTCCGAGCGTGTTCGGGGACCCGAGCAGCGGCGCCTGCGCAGTGTGCCTTTCGGGAGCTGGCAGCAGCCATTTTTTTTTTCAGGTGCCGATCCCGATCCGATGCTCTTAGCTCTTCACCCAGTCCCAGGGCAGGGGGACCTGGCAGTGCCTGCTGCTACTACTAGTTCGGACTCCACTCCACTGATCATGTGAGTAAGCTGTCTGCAACTCACAGTCTGCGAGCTGTGATGGCCGCACGGCGCCCCTGTTGCCCATGGCGCCCCGTGCGGCCGCACAGCTTGCACACCCCAAAGGCCGGCCCTGGCTAGGGCACATAGAACAGTATTACAGCATACATTCAAGAAAAGACACCATATACAAAAAGGCACAGGGTCATATGCTTCCGGAAGACCTGATACACACACCCTCCCCGATCTCTCATAAATGGCAAGAGAGGAACGCGCTATAACAGGTAGATGTAAATTCAGCATAGTAGAAACAGGGTGTGCCTAGTCGGTCGTCTTGTCTGTCCAACGGGGCGGTAAAAGTTCCTTACAGTGTGCCGACTTGGAACTGTTGGGCACAAACCTAGGGGTAGGGAAGGGGGTAAGGTGTCACAGTCTTGAAATTGCAATATTCAAAAAAAAAAATATTAGGAAGAAACATTAGGGGAGTGTCTAGTGGTCCAAGGTTCCCAGGCCAAATGGGCAGACTGGTATTTGTGGACAGACGAGGCAAACATTAGTTCATATATAGCATGCGTTTGGATAGTTTGGACAATCTCACAAACTTTAGGAGTTAGGTTGTTTCCAGTGTCTAAGGGGAACCAATCGTGCCGCCAGCAGTATGTGGGCGAGCAACGTCTGGAGGTGTCTAGGTGTTTGAGCCATACCCAGGGAGCAGAGTGCCAAAGGAGGGGTCAGTGAGAAGGGGGACCCTACGATGTCAGAAATTATGTTCAAGATGCCATTCCAGTAGCTCGACAGTTCTGGGCACGTCCAATCATATGGGCACGTCTTCCAGCATATGGAAGAGGGTACCAAGTTCCCCACATCCCCTCCAGCACAGTGGAGACGAGTGCAGTGAGAACTTTGCAATGCACTGGGGAGTGAGGTACTACCTCAGATTCAGTTTATGGGTTAACTCCCACAAACCTGCACATTTAGTAGCCGCATATGTAGTGGTCAGTGCTTTTTGCCACTCCGAGGTGTGGAATTGCATGTCGAAATATCTTTCCCATAGAATGTAGGGGGAGGTTTTTACAAAAGTGGTTTTATCCTGAAAGGCGCTGTAAAACAAGGAGATACCCTTAGTTCTGGAGACCTGGGCTGTGAAATATTGAGCAATATGCCAAGGAAAGACTAGAGTAGTGTTAACTGACGTTTTAAGGAAATGACGGATCCGCAGATAATTATACTGGTCCTGGGGTGGGATGTTAAATTCAATCTGTAGAGAACGGAACGTCTTAACTGCAGGGCCCACCAGAAGGTCCTCTACGATGATCATATCTTTAGAGATCCATGTATTTATGCTGAGATCAGGTATAATAAGAGATAAACTCTGAATGGACAAAGGGATGGACGTGCTTGGACCTTTCACATGCGTACAATGTGTACGTTTCTGCCAAGTGGCGATCGTCGGAGAGATTGGGGGAAGTAGGAAAAAAAGTGAGAAAAAAATATATATACAGCACATCAAAAAGATATATATGGAAAGAGATATATACAACAAATGGATAGTGGTCAATGGCATTCATGAGGAAGAGAAATAGAGCAAACAAGTAGTGTTGAGCACACGGGCGATTAGGAAGAATACAGGTTCACACTTCACGGGATATATTCTCATAGCTAGGATATATAAACCACAGCAACAAATGGGAAAATTTAGTTTGGCTCATAGAAAGGATTATAGGGGGACCTTTAACACATCAATATCTAGGAGTTTAAATTCAGCAGAAATAACATAGAAACCCACTATTTCATAGCACATGTAAACAATATATATACAGTGCTATATAAAATCAAATAAAGTGACAATGTGCATCATAAAAATCAATGATTTAAAGTGCAAATGAATAAATATTCCTCTTAGGTGCAATATATAATGTCCATAAAGTGCATTCAAAGTAAAGTGCAAAAAGTCCACTATAGCATAAATATAACCGTGAGTAAAATTCAATCAAGGTGCTTGATAGATGTTTCCATATATAAAGTGCAAGTGACACCACCACCGTTTAGCCACAAGATGGCCTCTCACCTCACTGAAGCATTAAACCAACAATGAATCCTCAGTAAGACCAGTGTAAGGGATGCCATTTCCTGGATCGATCTCTCACCATCCCATGGATATGATATGTGAATAAACATAATGAAGCATCTAAGTGTACACTGCTATTATCCTTTAATTCATTCATATTTAGGGTGGAATTACACTCACATGAATCGGCACAATGGGCTTGTGCGGACCGTACACGCCAAACAGTAGCTATCGGGAGCCGTGCTGTTGGGTTGCCGCTCGTCCGTCCGAGTCTCCGCCCCCTATACGTGTGGCGCCCCATCTCGGGGGGAGGTCAAGGGCAAAAAAGCCCTTGACCTTGAGGCCCCTTGGGTTATTATTATGTCTCTCCTGGAAATGGAGTGCTAAGGGCGTGTCTTCCTTTAATCGTATGCTCTTCAAATGCTCATCTATTCTAACTCAGAGCTGCCTCTTAGTTTTACCAACATATAACTTTTTGCAAGGGCATTCAATAGAGTAGAGGACTCTAGTTGTCCCATAGTTGATGAAACGTTGGATGAGGAAGGTCCTAGATTTGTCTGAATTAGTAAAGATATCAGTTTTCTCAACAAACTTACAGATGCCGCAGTGGCCACATGGGAACATCCCCGTAAGAGGGGGAAGATCTGTGAGCCATGAATGCCTAGCCTTCTTTTTAAACTCGGAATGGACAAGGTGGTCACCCAGTTTACTGGCCCTCTTTGCCACCATCAGTGGCCTCGGTCCCACAATTTTACCTATTTTGTTGGCCCTTAGCAGGATGTGCCAATGATTCTCCAATATGTTTTTAACATCCTTCCATTGGCCACCAAACTTTGTGATCAATCTGGGATGATTAGTTGATTCAGGCTTTAGTGAAGGTGTTAGACTAAGAATTTCCTGTCGGGTCCTTTTTTCCCGCTAGCCTTTTAGCTCGCCTGAGTACTCGGTGGGAGTAACCTCTTTCCCAGAATCTCATATATAGCTTGGCTCCTTCCCGTTGGTATTCACTCGGGTCAGAGCAGTTGCGCTTGACCCGAATGAACTGCCCAACAGGGATGCCTCTTTTAAGGGGCTCCGGGTGATGGCTATCTGCCCGTAGGAGGGTATTAGCGGCAGTCTCCTTTCTATATGTGGAGGTGGATAATCGTCCCTGAGCTAAAGGGGGTATAGTTAGCCTGCGCCAGGTTTAGTGAAGTTCGGAGTAAGCGTAACACCCAGATATTGCATCCCCTCCTGCGACCATTTGTAAGGAAAAGAAGCCTCCAATCTGCGCCTGGTAGGTAGAGGGATCCCTATAGGCAATATGTGAGACTTTGAGTTATTAACTTTGTAGTAGGATATCCTGTTGAATAATTGCATGGTGTCATGCACATAGGTCAGGGATTCGTTAACTTTTGTCAATATCAAAATTATGTCGTCTGCAAATAAGCTGATGGTATGGGACGTATTTTGAACACTTAGACCAAAAATGTTGGGATTAGAGCGTATATATACCACTAAAGGCTCCATGAGGAAGTCAGAAATGAGTGGCGAAAGAGGGCACCCCTGCCTAGTCCCGTTCGTTATGGGAAAGGGATCAGACAGTGCACCAGCCACCAGCACCTGCGCAGAAGGAGTCGTATACAATGCCATAATGGCCGAATGGATATATCCCTGGAAGCCAAAGGCCGATAGGGTGCGTGACAGGTAGGACCAGTGGATCCAGTCAAATGCCTTCTTTGCATCCAGTATAAGAAGGAGAGAAGGCGTTTTCGTGGCTTCAGCTGTGTGGATTATGTTAATCATTCTGCGAGTTGAGTCAAACAATCTAAAGTTAATAAATGTGTCTATTTGCAAAATCATATGGAAACTTGCAGTTTTGTCTAAACTATCTGTTATCTGATCTGAGAGGACCTAAATTGTCACCTACTTTGCAGTTAAGCTGTTAAGTTACTTCTGCCTTCCTCAGTACAACGTACTGTGAAATCTCTATTACAATGAAACTTTTTCTGTCCCTGCAACTATCAGCAATATTGGTAATTCTTCTTCTTGATGGACGTAAGTATATTGTCTACATTTATTGTTAAAATATTCTTCTGCTAATGAATAACAGAGGTTGGAGGAGAATTACACTTTGCAAAAAAATAATAAATGCACCCATTTTTGCAAAAAGCAAGTGTGCATTTATTATTTTTTCATTTGAACCTGCAAAGCATTTCACTCCAATCAGTCGGTGCAATGCTCTGGCTCCTGCAAACTATTTCTCCAGCCATGGGTCCATACCAAGGTATGGGCTTTCAGCTACAGAGCTGGGGGGAGTATCAATGGGCTACAAGTGAGGTGATAGCACCACACTTGTGCTCCATTAAGAACTACATTTCCCTCTGCTATGGTGGTAAAATGGGACTTGTAGCTATTTCATTCACAACTGTGAATGAACTACATGGCTGTGCGGGTAGAGCCATGCACAGCTGCACCGACTTAGACCAAATGATGGTGAAAGTTTGGGGAGGGTTTGGTGATAGGTGATGTCCACACTGACCATGTTTCACATAGACCAAAATATTAGTACAACAGTTTGGTAAAACTTCTTGGTAAAACTACACTGAAGTTAACTTTAGGGCACACAAACTAAATATGTTACCCATTTTTTGGTAAATTATTAAAGATAAGGTTGTGACAAATATACTGTATATCAAGCCTTAAAATTGCATGCACTCAAGAAATCACGATTAAAAAATTGCTACCCTAAATGTTCCATTCACAATGCTTTAAAAGCCCCTATAGGTCATTGCTGTATAGTTGATAATAGCCCTAGAATCATTAGTAGTATCCATGAGAGCACAATATGTAACATGTGTAGCACAATCAGCGTTTTTGTACATACTGTAGGTGCCCTGACTCATGTGTTTAAATTGGTATGTGTGCCCAATTTGGGCAGGGGGGCTGAACATTTTTTAGTGTGGGAGAGATTTATATGCTTGGATGTAACACTAAATTTGTACATTTTTCACTAAACTTTATTTGTTATTACATGTATAGTACCCTCTAGTGTGCTAGTAGGTTAGTACAGGTACATTTATTTGTATGACTCATGGTAAGTCTAAATCTGGAATTTACTGAAGTTTAGGCTGGATGACTCACAGAGGCAGGTCTCTGGTGCCTCCCCCTGTTTCTGGGAGTTTGAAGAAAGTTCTAGAAGCTAGAGAGTGTATGTCAGCAGCAGGGTCGTCTTTATTATTGATTGGACCCTGGGCAAAAATTTTCCTGGGGCCCCCCGCTATACTCAAAATGAGTTTTTACTGCAGAAGATCAGGCAGCGATTGTGATTGGCTGCCAGAGGTTACAGCACATCATTACCACTCACTGATTAGTTGCCAGAGGTTACTGCACATCATTACTGCTTACTGATTAGTTGCTAGAGGATATTGCACAGCATTACCACTAACCGACTGGTTTCAAGATGTTACAGACCATCATTACTGCTCACTAATTGGTTTCTAGTGGTTACTGCAAATCATTATTGCTCACTGATTGGTTGCTGGAGGTTACTGCACATCATAACCTCTGCATCAAATTGCGGGTGTGGCCAAACTGCACTAGCACTGAGGGGTATACTATGTACAGGGTGCAGAGTTGAGGGGTGCACTACATAAAGAGTGCCTAGTTGAAAGGTGTGCTACATGCAGAGTTGAAGGGTGCACTATGTACAGAATGCAGGGTTCAGAGGTACGCTAGGTACAGAGTGCAGGGGTGTGCTATGTACAGAGTGCAGGGTTGGGGGTTGCGCTACGTGCAGATTGCAAAATTAAGGGATGCGCTATGTGCAGAGTGCAGGATTGAGGGGGTGTGATATGTACAGAGTGCAGGGTTCAGGGGTGCGCTAGGTAAAGAGTGCAGGGTTCAGGGGTGTGCTACATGCAGGGATGCGCTGTGTGCAGATCGCAGAGGTATGCTAGATGCAGGGGTGTGCTATTTGCACAGTGCAGGGATGCGCTATGTGCACAGCGCAGAGGTGAGCAAGGTGCAAAATGCAGGGGTGCGCTAGGTGCAGAGTGCAGGGGTGAAGTAGGTGCAGAGTGGAGGTAGGTGCAGAGTGCAGGAGTGAGGTAAGTGCAGAGTGGAGGTAGGTGCAAAGTGCAGGGTTGAGGTAAGTGCAGAGTGCAGGGGTGAGGTAAGTGCAGAGTGCAGGGGTGAGGTAGGTGCAGAGTGCAGGGGTGAGGTAGGTGCAGAGTGAAGGGGTGAGGTAGGTGCAAAGTGCAGGGTTAAGATAGGTGCAGAGTGCAGGGGTGAGGTAGGTGCAGAGTGCAGGGATGAGGTAGGTGCAGAGTGCAAGGGTAAGGTAGGCGCAGAGTTCAGGGGAAGGTAGGTGCAGAATGGAAGTAGGTGCAGAGTGCAGGGGTGAGGTGGTTGTAGAGTGCAGGGGTGAGGTAGGTGAAGAGTGGAGGTAGGTGCAAAGTACAGGGTTGAGATAGTTGCAGAGTTCAGGGGTGAGGTAGGTGCAGAGTGCCGGGGCGAGGTAGGTGCAGAGTGCAGGGGGGAGGTAGGTGCAGAGTGGAGGTAGATGCAGAGTGCAGAGGTGAAGTAGGTGCAGCGTGAAGGGGCGAGGTAGGTGCAGAGTGCACGGGCGAGGTAGGTGAAGAGGTGAGGTAGGTGCAGAGTGCAGGGGTGAGGTAGGTGTAAAGTGCAGGGGTGAGGTAGGTACAGAGTTTAGGGGGAAGGTAGGTGCAGAATGGAGGTTGGCGCAGAGTGCAGGGGTGAGGTGGTTGTAGAGTGAAGGGATGAGGTAGGTGAAGAGTGGAGGTAGGTGCAAAGTACAGGGTTGAGATTGTTGCAGAGTTCAGGGGTGAGGTAGGTGCAGAGTGCAGGGGGGAGGTAGGTGCAGAGTGGAGGTAGGTGCAGAGTGCAGAGGTGAAGTAGGTGCAGAGTGCAGGGGCGAGGTAGGTGCAGAGTGCAGGGGCGAGGTAGGTGCAGAGTGCACGTGTGAGGTAGGTGCAGGGGCGAGATAGGTGCAGAGAGCAGGGGTGAGGTAGGTGCAGAGTGGAGGTAGGTACAGAGTGAAGGGGTGAGGAAGGTGCAGAGTGAAGGGGTGAGATAGGTGCAAAGTGCAGGGTTAAGATAGGTGCAGAGTGCAGGGGTGAGGTAGGTGCAGAGTGCAGGGGTGAGGTAGGTGCAGAGTGCAAGGGTAAGGTTGGTGCAGAATAGAGGTAGGTGCAGAGCACAGGGGTGAGATAGGTGCACAGTGCAGGGTTAAGATAGGTGCAGAGTGCAGGGGTGAGGTAGGTTTAGAGTGCAGGGGTGAGGTAGGTGCAGAGTGCAAGGGTAAGGTAGGTGCAGAATGGAGGTAGGTGCAGAGCGCAGGGGTGAGGTAGGTGAAGAGGTGAGGTAGGTGCAGAGTGCAGGGTTGAGATAGGTGCAGAGTGCAAGGGTGAGGTGGGAGCAGAGTGCAGGGGTGAGGTGGGAGCAGAGTGCAGAGGGGAGGTGGGTGCAGAGTGCAGGTGTAAGATAGGTACAGAGTGCAGGGGTGAGGTAGGTACAGAGTGCAGAGGTGAGGTAGGTGCAGAGTGCAGGGGTGTGGTAGGTGCAGAGTGCAAGGGTAAGGTAGGTGCAGAATGGAGGTAGGTGCAGAGCGCAGAGGTGAGGTAGGTGAAGAGGTGAGGTAGGTGCAGAGTGCAGGGTTGAGATAGGTGCAGAGTGCAGGGGTGAGGTAGGTGTAAAGTGCAGGGGTGAGGTAGGTACAGAGTTCAGGGGTAGGGTAGGTGCAGAATCGAGGTAGGTGCATACTGCAGGGGTGAGGTGGTTGTAAAGTGCAGGGGTGAGGTCACGGTGGGAGCAGAGTGCAGGGGTGAGGTAGGTGCAGAGTGGAGGTAGGTGCAGGGGCGAGATAGGTGCAGAGTGCAGGGGTGAGGAAGGTGCAGAGTGAAGGGGTGAGGAAGGTGCAAAGTTCAGGGTTAAGATAGGTATAGAATGCAGGGGTGAGGTAGGTGCAGAGTGCAGGTGTAAGATAGGTACAGAGTGCAGGGGTGAGGTAGGTACAGAGTGCAGAGGTGAGGTAGGTACAGAGTGCAGAGGTGAGGTAGGTGCAGAGTGCAGGGGTGTGGTAGGTGCAGAGTGCAGGGGTGTGGTAGGTGCAGAGTGCAAAGGTAAGGTAGGTGCAGAATGGAGGTAGGTGCAGAGCGCAGGTGTGAGGTAGGTGAAGAGGTGAGGTAGGTGCAGAGTGCAGGGTTGAGATAGGTACAGAGTGCAGGGGTGAGGTAGGTGTAAAGTGCAGGGGTGAGGTAGGTACAGAGTTCAGGGGTAGGGTAGGTGCAGAATCGAGGTAGGTGCATAGTGCAGGGGTGAGGTGGTTGTAGAGTGCAGGGGTGAGGTCACGGTGGGAGCAGAGTGCAGGGGTGAGGTAGGTGCAGAGTGGAGGTAGGTGCAGGGGCGAGATAGGTGCAGAGTGCAGGGGTGAGGAAGGTGCAGAGTGAAGGGGTGAGGAAGGTGCAAAGTACAGGGTTAAGATAGGTATAGAATGCAGGGGTGAGGTAGGTGCAGAGTGCAGGGGTGAGGTAGGTGCAAAGTGCAGGGTTAAGATAGGTGCAGAATGCAGGGGTGAGGTAGGTGCAGAGTGCAAGGGGGAGGTAGGTGCAGAGGCGAGATAGGTGCAGAGTGCAGGGGTGAGGAAGGTGCAGAGTGAAGGGGTGAGGAAGGTGCAGAGTGAAGGGGTGAGGTAGGTGCAAAGTGCAGGGTTAAGATAGGTGCAGAATGCAGGGGTGAGGTAGGTGCAGAGTGCAGGGGTGAGGTAGGTGAGGAGTGCACAGGTAAGGTAGGTGCAGAATGGAGGTAGGTGCAAAGTGCAGGGTTAAGATAGGTGCAGAGTGCAGGGGTGAGGTAGGTTTAGAGTGCAGGGGTGAGATAGGTGCAGAGTGCAGGGGTGAGGTAGGTGCAGAGTGGAGGTAGGTGCAGGGGTGAGGAAGATGCAGAGTGAAGAGGTGAGGTAGGTGCAAAGTGCAGGGTTAAGATAGGTGCAGAATGCAGGGGTGAGGTAGGTTTAGAGTGCAGGGGTGAGGTAGGTGCAGAGTGCAAGGGTAAGGTAGGTGCAGAATGGAGGTAGGTGCAAAGTGCAGGGTTAAGATAGGTGCAGAATGCAGGGGTGAGGTAGGTTTAGAGTGCAGTGGTGAGGTAGGTGCAGAGTGCAAGGGTAAGGTAGGTGCAGAATGGAGGTAGGTGCAGAGCGCAGGGGTGAGGTAGGTGAAGAGGTGAGGTAGGTGCAGAGTTCAGGGTTGAGATAGGTGCAGAGTGCAGGGGGTCAGGTGGGTGTAAAGTGCAGGGGTGAGGTAGGTACAGAGTTCAGGGGTAAGGTAGGTGCCGAATGGAGGTAGGCGCAGAGTGCAGGGGTGAGGTGGTTGTAGAGTGCAGGGGTGAGGTAGGTGCAGAGTGGAGGTAGGTGCAAAGTACAGGGTTGAGATAGTTGCAGAGTTCAGGGGTGAGGTAGGTGCAGAGTGCAGGGGTGAGGTAGGTGCAGAGTGCAGGGGGGAGGTAGGTGCAGAGTGGAGGTAGGTGCAAAGTACAGGGTTGAGATAGTTGCAGAGTTCAGGGGTGAGGTAGGTGCAGAGTGCAGGGGTGAGGTAGGTGCAGAGTGCAGGGGGGAGGTAGGTGCAGAGTGGAGGTAGGTGCAAAGTACAGGGTTGAGATAGTTGCAGAGTTCAGGGGTGAGGTAGGCGCAGAGTGCAGGGGTGAGGTGGTTGTAGAGTGCAGGGGTGAGGTAGGTGCAGAGTGGCGGTAGGTGCAAAGTACAGGGTTGAGATAGTTGCAGAGTTCAGGGGTGAGGTAGGTGCAGAGTGCAGGGGTGAGGTAGGTGCAGAGTGCAGGGGTGAGGTAGGTGCAGAGTGGAGGTAGGTGCAAAGTACAGGGTTGAGATAGTTGCAGAGTTCAGGGGTGAGGTAGGTGCAGAGTGCAGGGGTGAGGTAGGTGCAGAGTGCAGGGGGGAGGTAGGTGCAGAGTGGAGGTAGGTGCAGAGTGCAGGGGCGAGGTAGGTGCAGAGTGCATGGGCAAGGTAGGTGCAGGGGCGAGATAGGTGCAGGGGTGAGGTAGGTGCAGAGTGCAGGGGTGAGGTAGGTGCAGAGTGCAAGGGTGAGATAGGTGCAGAGTGCAAGGGTGAGGTAGGATTATTTATTGATTGCCTTTATATTTGATAGTCATTTCTAGCCAGCTTTAGAAATGCATGTTCTGGGTGTGCCCCCCCAGCTCCTTGTTGTTTGTAATGTATTCGGTCTGACCAGACTCTGGGGTTGAGCACCCCACCCTCCCACACCTGTACTCTACAGTGTCCACTAGCTAGCAGATATAGGAGGAGTCCCTTATAGTGCAGTTGCACATCTCTCCCAGTAAGGAGTAAGTATCTCTAATGGTTTGAGAGGCTGAATTCATCCTTCTTTTTATGGATAGTGTAGGACCCACTGACAATGGGGTACTTTGACGTAGTGGTGGGCTTGAGGACGATATGGCCATATGGTGGGGCTAAATCCCCATTGTTACGACACCCCAAAGTATGAAAGGGGTTACAGTCGTCTAGGATAATCCACTCCCGAACACCCGGACAGCTATCGACCACTCCAATGCGCCATACATGAAGCACATCAATAATTCCCCCCCCCCCCAAGTACGAGACAAGGCTCTGTAGTGAGGTTTGATCGAGAGTAACTCTCTTCTCTTTTATTGCAAGAAACACACACTTATATATACTTTGAGAATACCACATGAACAATGACTGTGTAATTACAGCCAGGTGAGCTCATTAACATACTTATCAATAGTTTCAGACTCTATTAACATACTGTCCTATTTTAGACAAAAGCACTGAGTTAATCAGTAGACATTCTTTAGGAGGGGGCTGCTGGAAACAATCCCCCCCCTCCATCTGCAGCTAATACACATTGAATTTGCAGACATAGTGACAACCTCTTTAAAGGAATTTGGAGCGTAGCAGCTAAAACATAGGGGAACAAAGGGGGGGGGGGCTGTACGGGCCGTGGGACAGCCGAACAAACAGACGAAAGGAGGCAGCAACAATATAATACAAAGTCAGATGGTTCTGTCACATGGCTCCCTCCTTGTGGGACACTCCGGCAGACCCGGCTTGACCCTTGCGGGTCAACGTGGGGATGACCAGGACTAGGAAGCCGGAGTGATGTCTGTTTGTCGGGACAACCCATCAGCATTGCCATTGTACTTACCGGGTCTGTAAGTGATGGTAAAGTTATACGGTTGCAGGGCTAGACTCCAGCGTAGCAACCTGCCATTGTCCCTAGAGACCCGGTTAAGCCACACCAATGGGTTGTGATCAGTCACGAGGGAGAACTCCTGCCCGTACAGATAGGGACTCAACTTTTTCAGGGCCCAGACCAGGGCCAAACACTCCTTCTCCACTGCCGCATAACTCACTTCCCGGGGTAACAGCTTTCTGCTGAGATATGCGACAGGGTGCTCTCCTCCATCCTCCCCGACTTGGCTCAGCACAGCCCCCAGTCCATACATGGAAGCATCTGTGTGGACAAGAAAGCGTTTGTTAGGGACTGGGGCAGCCAAGACAGGGGCATTCACAAGAGCTTGTTTTAATGCCTGGAACGCGGCTTCACAAGCTGGAGACCACAGGACCTGCTTAGGGAGGTTCTTTTTAGTCAGGTCAGTCAGGGGTTTAGCAATAGCGCTGTAGTCAGGGACAAAACGTCGGTAGTACCCTGCTGTCCCCAAGAAGGCTAGCACCTGGGTCTTAGTAGCAGGTGGGTCGGTTCCGGCAGCGCGGGTCTGGGCACGAGTGGTCACAGCATTAACTTCATTGGGGCCCATGGGAGCATATGCAGAAACAAGGGGGGCCAAGTCATTCCCAAGAAGAACATCCGCAGGCAAGTCTTTCATAACCCCCACATTAACATGTCTAGCCCCCACTCCCCAATCCAAGTGTACTCGGGCAACAGGTAGGCGAAAAACAGCACCCCCTGCTACCCTCACAGCCACAGCGTCTCCGGTGTGTTGATGTTCAGACACCAAATCTTTCTGCAGCAAAGTCATAGTGGCACCAGTGTCTCGTAACCCGCTGACTTCCCTTCCGTTCAGCTTAACCATCTGCCGGTGCTGCTGCCTGTTGTCTTGATGAGCGGCTTGGACCGGGTCTGCTTCATGGAGGACGCCCCAACATTCCTCCTGCTCAATGCAGTGAGCAGCAGGCGGGGAATTGCGTGGATTTCCGCCGGCTGGCCGTCTCCATGACTGTGCATGGTTGGCTGTGTTCAACGGGCACTCCGGCCTTTTGTGCCCAAGCTGTTTGCATCCAAAGCACCGGATGGGTTGCAAATAATCCCTGGAGTTAAAACGGGGTGGCTGGGCATAGCTGTTGGTTGCAGGCAAAGCCGGGGTGCGGTGTGCTGGAGCCTGGTAAATAGTAGTACTGGTGGGTGTTGCTTGTCGGTACTCCACCCTGGCAGGGGCTTTGGGCACATTATCATCTAGCTTACGAGCGTCAGTATATTCATCTGCCAATCGAGCGGCTTCCGGGAAAGTGGAGGGTTTACGGTCCCGGACCCATTCTCTGACCCCGGCAGGTAACTTGTTGAAGCAATGTTCCAACAAAAACACTTGTAAGATCTCCTCCCCAGATACAGCTTGGCATCCTGCCATCCAGTGGGTTGCTGCACGGTGTACTCTGCATGCCCACTCCATATAGGAGTCACTCACTTGCTTGGGGGTCTCTCTGAACCTCCGCCGGTATACTTCTGGCGTTACTGCATACCTGGCCAACAGGGCATCTTTAACGGCCTGGTAATCTATAATTTCCTCCTCCGGGATGGCCCGAAAAGCATCACTGGCCCGGCCGGACAATTTCCCAGAGAGGATGGTGACCCATTCGTCCGTGGGCACCCTGTGTAAGGTACACTGCCTTTCAAAGTCTGCCAAGAATCCATCAATCTCCTCCTCAGATTCCACAAAAGTTTTAAACGCAGCAAAAGGTACCTTCTTTCTTCCCACATTATTATGGGGTACATCCGCTGCTGCCGCTCCTCTTCCTTGCAGTTGGGCTGTTACCGCTGCTTGCACTCGTTCCACAATGTCAGCTGTAGGGTTGGGGCCAAAATGTGCCAGCCTTATTTGCACTGCCCGGTTAAATTGTATTTCCTCGGGTGTTAAATCCAAGATGCCAGTCACATTAGCTCTCTCCCTTTCTTGTGCTGCATCCATCTCCAACAATTGAGCAATAATCTCTCGTTTCTTTAAATTACCTGCTGGTCGTCCTCTACGTTGCAATAACTTTTTGAGGGTATTCCGTTTCAGCTCCTCATACTGCATCGGTAACTGTTCTGGGCGGTGGGACTCTTCCCGTCGCTTGCCACCAATTGTTACGACACCCCAAAGTATGAAAGGGGTTACAGTCGTCTAGGATAATCCACTCCCGAACACCCGGACAGCTATCGACCACTCCAATGCGCCATACATGAAGCACATCAATAATTCCCCCCCCAAGTACGAGACAAGGCTCTGTAGTGAGGTTTGATCGAGAGTAACTCTCTTCTCTTTTATTGCAAGAAACACACACTTATATATACTTTGAGAATACCACATGAACAATGACTGTGTAATTACAGCCAGGTGAGCTCATTAACATACTTATCAATAGTTTCAGACTCTATTAACATACTGTCCTATTTTAGACAAAAGCACTGAGTTAATCAGTAGACATTCTTTAGGAGGGGGCTGCTGGAAACAATCCCCCCCCTCCATCTGCAGCTAATACACATTGAATTTGCAGACATAGTGACAACCTCTTTAAAGGAATTTGGAGCGTAGCAGCTAAAACATAGGGGAACAAAGGGGGGGGGGGCTGTACGGGCCGTGGGACAGCCGAACAAACAGACGAAAGGAGGCAGCAACAATATAATACAAAGTCAGATGGTTCTGTCACACCCATTTTTATTTATTGATTGCCTTTATATTTGATGGTCATTTCTTTTGCATGTGTGCGCTATTTTTTGTAAATATGCATGTTGCTTGGTTAATAGCTGCACCAGCTTTAGAAATGCATGTTCAGGGTGTGCCCCCCCCCCCGCTCCTTGTTGTTTGTAGGTGCAGAGTGCAGGGTGAGGTAGGTGCAGAGTGCAGGGGTGAGGTAGGTGCAGAGTGCAGGGGTAAGATAGGTACAGGGTGCAGGGGTGAGGTAGGTACAGAGTGCAGGTGTAAGATAGGTGCAGGGGTGAGGTAGGTGCATAGTGCAGGTGTAAGCTAGGTACAGAGTGCAGGGGTGATGTAGGTGCAGGAGTGAGGTAGGTACAGAGTGCAGGTGTAAGATAGGTACAGGGTGCAGGGGTGAGGTAGGTACAGAGTGCAGGTGTAAGATAGGTACAGGGTGCAGGGGTGAGGTAGGTACAGAGTGCAGGTGTAAGATAGGTACAGGGTGCAGGGGTGAGGTAGGTGCATAGTGCAGGTGTAAGCTAGGTACAGAGTGCAGGGGTGAGGTAGGTGCAGGGTGCAGGGGTGAGGTAGGTACAGAGTGCAGGTGTAAGATAGGTGCAGAGTGCAGGGGTGAGGTAGGTGCAGAGTGGAGGTAGGTGCAGAGTGCAGAGGTGAGGAAGGTGCAGAGTGTAGAGGTGAGGTAGGTGCAAAGTGCAGGGTTAAGATAGGTGCAGAATGCAGGGGTGAGGTAGGTTTAGAGTGCAGGGGTGAGGTAGGTGCAGAGTGCAAGGGTAAGGTAGGTGCAGAATGGAGGTAGGTGCAAAGTGCAGCTTTAAGATAGGTGCAGAGTGCAGGGGTGAGGTAGGTTTAGAGTGCAGGGGTAAGGTAGGTGCAGAGTGCAAGGGTAAGGTAGGTGCAGAGCGCAGGGGTGAGGTAGGTGAAGAGGTGAGGTAGGTGCAGAGTGCAGGGTTGAGATAGGTGCAGATTGCAGGGGGTGAGGTAGGTGTAAAGTGCAGGGGTGAGGTAGGTACAGAGTTCAGGGGTAAGGTAGGTGCAGAATGGAGGTAGGCGCAGAGTGCAGGGTTGAGATAGTTGCAGAGTTCAGGGGTGAGGTAGGTGCAGAGTGGAGGTAGGTGCAGAGTGCAGGGGCGAGGTAGGTGCAGAGTGCATGGGTGAGGTAGGATTATTTATTGATTGCGTTTATATTTGATAGTCATTTCTTTTGCATAGGTTCATAGCTGCACCAGCTTTAGAAATGCATGTTCAGGGTGTGCCCCCCCAGCTCCTTGTTGTTTGTAATGTATTCGGTCTGACCAGACTCTGGGGTTGAGCACCCCACCCTCCCACACCTGTACTCTATCAGTGTCCACTAGCTAGCAGATATAGGAGGAGTCCCTTATAGTGCAGTTGCACATCTCTCCCAGTAAGGAGTAAGTATCTCCAATGGTTTGAGAGGCAGACATCATCCTTCTTTTTATGGATAGTGTAGGACCCACTGACAATGGGGTACTTTGACGTAGTGGTTGGCTTGAGCACGATATGGCCATATGGTGGGACTAAATCCCCATTTTTATTTATTGATTGCCTTTATATTCGATAGTCATTTCTTTTGCATGTGTGCGCTATTTTTTGTAAATATGCATGTTGCTTGGTTAATAGCTGCACCAGCTTTAGAAATGCATGTTCAGGGTGTGCCCCCCCCCCAGCTCCTTGTTGTTTGTAGGTACCGAGTGCAGGAGTGTGGGTAGGTGCCGAGTGCAGGGGTGAGGTAGGTGCAGAGTGCAGGGGTAAGATAGGTACAGGGTGCAGGGGTGAGGTAGGTACAGAGTGCAGGTGTAAGATAGGTACAGGGTGCAGGGGTGAGGTAGGTACAGAGTGCAGGAGTGAGGTAGGTGCAGGGTGCAGGGTACGAGGTAGGTACAGAGTGCAGGTGTAAGATAGGTGCAGAGTGCAGGGGTGAGATAGGTGCAGGGGTGAGATAGGTGCAGAGTGCAGGGGTGAGATAGGTGCAGAGTGCAGGGGTGAGGTAGGTGCAGAGTGCAGGGGTGAGGTAGGTGCAGAGTGGAGTTAGGTGCAGAGTGCAGGGGTGAGATAGGTGCAGGGGTGAGGAAGGTGCAGAGTGAAGAGGTGAGGTAGGTGCACAGTACAGGGTTAAGATAGGTGCAGAGTACAGGGGTGAGGTAGGTGCAGAGTGGAGGTAGGTGCACCGTGCAGGGGTGAGGAAGGTGCAGAGTAAGGAGGTGAGGTAGGTGCAAAGTACAGGGTTAAGATAGGTGCAGAATGCAGGGGTGAGGTAGGTTTAGAGTGCAGGGGTGAGGTAGGTGCAGAGTGCAAGGGTAAGGTAGGTGCAGAATGGAGGTAGGTGAAAAGTGCAGGGTTAAGATAGGTGCAGAGTGCAGGGGTGAGGTAGGTGCAGAGTGCAAGGGTAAGGTAGGTGCAGAATGGAGGTAGGTGCAGAGCGCAGGGGTGAGGTAGGTGAAGAGGTGAGGTAGGTGCAGAGTGCCGGGTTGAGATAGGTGCAGAGTGCAGGGGGTGAGGTAGGTACAGAGTTCAGGGGCAAGGTAGGTGCAGAATGGAGGTAGGCGCAGAGTGCAGGGGTGAGGTGGTTGTAAAGTGCAGGGGTGAGGTAGGTGCAGCGTGCAGGTAGGTGCAAAGTACAGGGTTGAGATAGTTGCAGAGTTCAGGGGTGAGGTAGGTGCAGAGTGCAGGGGGAGGTAGGTGCAGAATAGAGGTAGGTGCAGAGTGCAGGGGCGAGGTAGGTGCAAAGTGCACGTGCAAGGTAGGTGCAGGGGCGAGATAGGTGCAAAGGTGAGGTAGGTGCAGAGTGCAGGGGTGAGGTAGGTGCAGAGTGCAAGGATGAGATAGGTGCAGAGTGCAGGGGTGAGGTAGAATTATTTATTGATTGCCTTTATATTTGATAGTCATTTCTTTTGCATAGGTTCATAGCTGCACCAGCTTTAGAAATGCATGTTCAGGGTGTGCCCTCCCAGCTCCTTGTTGTTTGTAATGTATTCGGTCTGACCAGACTCTGGGGTTGAGCACCCCACCCTCCCACACCTGTACTCTATCAGTGTCCACTAGCTAGCAGATATAGGAGGAGTCCCTTATAGTGCAGTTGCACATCTCTCCCAGTAAGGAGTAAGTATCTCCAATGGTTTGAGAGGCTGGATTCATCCTTCTTTCTTATGGATAGTGTAGGACCCACTGACAATGGGGTACTTTGACGTAGTGGTGGGCTTGAGCACGATATGGCCATATGGTGGGACTAAATCCCCATTTTTATTTATTGATTGCCTTTATATTTGATAGTCATTTCTTTTGCATTTGTGCGTTTTTTTTGTAAATATGCATGTTGCTTGGTTAATAGCTGCACCAGCTTTAGAAATGCATGTTCAGGGTGTGCCCCCCCAGCTCCTTGTTGTTTGTAGGATCACAGTGCAGGGGTGAGGTAGGTGCAAAGTGCAGGTGTAAGATAGGTACAGGGTGCAGGGGTGAGGTAGGTGCATAGTGCAGGTTTAAGCTAGGTACAGAGTGCAGGGGTGAGGTAGGTGCAGGGGTGAGGTAGGTACAGAGTGCAGGTGTAAGATAGGTACAGGGTGCAGGGGTGAGGTAGGTGCATAGTGGAGGTTTAAGCTAGGTGCAGAGTGCAGGGGTGAGGTAGGTGCAGAGTTCAGGGGTGAGGTAGGTACAGAGTGCAGGTGTAAGATAGGTGCAGGGTGCAGAGGTGAGGTAGGTACAGCGTGAAGGGGTGAGGTAGGTACAGAGTGCAGGTGTAAGATAGGTACAGAGTGCAGGGGTGAGGTAGGTACAGAGTGCAGGCGTGAGGTAGGTGCAGAGTGCAGGGGTGAGGTAGGTACAGAGTGCAGGGGTGAGGTAGGTACAGACTGCAGGGGTGAGGTAGGTACAGAGTGCAGGGGTGAGGTAGGTACAGAGTGCAGGTGTAAGATAGGTACAGAGTGCAGGTGTAAGATAGGTACAGAGTGCAGGTGTAAGATAGGTACAGAGTGCAGGGGTGAGGTGGGAGCAGAGTGCAGGGGTGAGGTGGGTGCAGAGTGCAGGGGTGAGGTGGGAGCAGAGTGCAGGGGTGAGGTGGGAGCAGAGTGCAGGGGTGAGGTGGGAGCAGAGTGCAGGGGTGAGGTCACGGTGGGAGCAGAGTGCAGGGGTGAGGTGGGAGCAGAGTGCAGGGGTGAGGTGGGTGCAGAGTGCAGGGGTGAGGTGGGTGCAGAGTGCAGGGGTGAGGTGGGAGCAGAGTGCAGGGGTGAGGTCACGGTGGGAGCAGAGTGCAGGGGTGAGGTGGGAGCAGGGTGCACGGCTCTCTTTCCACTCCCCCCAAGTAGAAGGCTCTCCTCTCCTCCTCCTCCCCCCCCTCCTAATTCCAGTACAGACTTCTCTGTCCCAAATGTTACTCACAGCATGTTGTCTGATGTCCATGCAGCCTTCCTGTTCCAGACGCAGCTTCCCCGCCCCCCTCCTCCTCTGCTCTCATAGATCAGTGTGTACTGGAGAGGGATCAGAGCAGCCGCCGGGATGGGAGAGCTGTCACCTGTAAATACAGAAGCAGCGCTTCTGTATTTACAAGTGATAGTAGCGAGCAGCCAGCATGTGACCAGCACCAGAGGTGGCCGATTTTTTTTGCAGACTCAAGGGGCCCCCCAACAATGACTGGGCCCTGGACAGGTGCCCCTTTTGCCCTGGGTTAAAGATGGCCCTGGTCGGGAGGGTTGATCTGCATTTTTAGGGGAGCTTGGGCAATCCCTGGACAGTGGGCCTGGCAGGGTGGCTGAGTCAGCCCTTAAATATGGATGAGTCATGCCAGCAGGGGAACCGGGTGGAAGATGGAGTGCTTAGGAGACTGTCGGTGGCCTAGGAGGGAACCCCAAAGTCTGGGGGGGGCCCTGCCTCAGGCTGGAGCTCAGGCTGGCTTGGGAGGATCCTGACAGCAGTGCAGTTTGAAAGGAATCTTACCCAAGGAGCAGCAGGGAGCAAGGAGGACAATGTGAGTACATCAGCACACCCAGAGATACACAAAGGGAAAGACTGCCACATGTAGGAAGCCTTTCTGGAGGATGGTGTTGTGCTTAATCCTTTCTGTGGACTGGTAGTCCTGAGACTAGAAATTGAGAAAGAAGCTGATAGTTGCCAATATCCCTTAAACTGTAGAATTCTGGAGAAAAACCTCCATAATGGGACTTTTAACGGCAACACATAGTTAAACATAAGTTGTAGTTTGGCGTCAACTGTTAAAATTATACAAAATCTTTATTGTTGTAACCAAAATATAAAAATATATATACATTACTCAATATTAAAATGATTATTGCACAATTTCTAGATAATCTCTAGTACACTCGGATTTCCAAATAATAGCACCAAACAGGAAATTCAAGGACACCCAACGTGGTTCGAAATTTAATCTTTTTCTTTTCTTCTTCAGGGGTGCATAAACATATTTAGGGAAAGAGTTTATCTTCTAAAATAAGAACACAACAATTAGAAATATTGCATATATAGTGCCAATACAATCTTATACACATTTTTTTATATATTGTTGTTCGTAGCTGTGTAGAGGTAACTAGACATTTATATAAATAATCAAAAGTGCCGGTAGGGCAAGTATCATTGTAAATTATTTGTCAGGTGGGGGGGGGGGGGGGGGGACAGAGGCTGGCGTCTGACCTGTAATTTACTGGGGTTTGGCAATTCACAGCAAGTACATGTTATGTGTTATAACGTTATTATTAAAGTAAAATAAAAGTAATAAATTATGTAGACCACTTATACCAGTTATCTTTAGATAAGAGTATAAATACATACATGTAAATGCCTATGAGGTGCAAGCAGTTTTTTCAGCATCACTGGTTTCACTGTTATTAAATCTTAGGGTATGTCCCTTTATCCCTTTAAATGGAATGAAGGGTTATACTATCTGTGGCAACAGAAAAAAACTTTTATAGGTAGAGTGCCAAACAATGATTTGACAATTCTTGATTAGATCAAATCAACAAACAATATATACTGTGACAGTCCTGAAGGACATATACACCCATACACACACACATATACCTATTTTGTCTGTCTGATTCAAATATTTGAATGTAACAAACTAAAGTAAGGTTGAGTAGTCAAAAATGTCCTGATAGATAAGAGCAGGAAGCAATCTTCTTAGAAGTAGAGCCTCCTCTGTCTGCAGCAAAATACAGTGATATATATCATATAATCAAAGAGTTCCTGGTCAGTGGTGGAGCTAGACTTTTAAAAAGGGGATGGCAAGGTATTATTTTGGGGGGTCAATCTACAAAGTGTTCAATGTTTTATAGCAGAAAGTAAAAAGGATTTGTCTCTAATTTTATGTTTATAGTGTAAAATATAAAAACTGCAGAGGTGATCAAATACCACCAAAAGAAATCTCTATTTGTGGGAAAAAAATACATCAGTTGTATTTGGGTACAGCGTCGCACAACCTCACAATTGTCAGTTAAAGCAATGCAGTGCCGTATCGCAGAAAATGGTCTGGTCATTAAGGGGGAGCTGAAGTAGTTAAAGGGTCCGTTTTTTCAGATAATTTTGCCCATTTAAGACTTTTTTCTGAGCGGTCATGGGGTGGTAAAAACAGGCAACTCGAAGTCTAGATCACAACTGGAACCCCTCTACATGTGCCACAGCCACGATGGTTAATGTTAAGCCTATGTGAAATTTGGCTATCCAGGTCAATGGGCCATGCCACAACCATAAACCAAACACTTGGCTTGCTGTTGTGGCTTATTAGCCCCATAAAAAAATCTGCCACTCTGCTAAAAAACAAAAAAACAAAAGCAGGATTTAGGAAAACTATTATCAATAATTTTGCCCCCTTTAATAAATCATTGTAATGGCACCCATATTCCTGTCCTTTTAAACAGGGTGACTGACAGTAAGCTGACACTAATGCTGCACAAGTGTTAGGGTACTTTCACCCTGGTAAAAGAATATGGGTGACATTACAATGACTTATTAAAGGGGGAAACATTTTTGGTAAGGAGCATAGACTGTACAGGAACAGGTGCTTCTACTACTTGGGCAAACCGTCCCTCACCTCAGTCACTGCAGGCTGCCCAGGAACTTCTTTCAGAGCTGATCCATCCCACACCAAGACAGGAAGACCGCGGGAATACGGGATGAAGATTTAAGGCATGTGATTGACAGACATCGCTTCCGATGCATCCATTGGCTGCAAGATTTAGGCTGCACTGACTCCTGCTGCCTCCCCAGCCAATTGGGTATTTAAGGTTCTCTCCTTAGTCCATCCATCATGACATCACCCAGAATATCACCCAGAATTGGGAGGACACAAAGTAAGATACAGGACGATTGTCTGGTCTTCCTGTCTTGGTGTGGGATGGATCGATGCTCCCCTGTGATTACTCCGCTCCTCCTTCCTCCCTCTGCCTACCAGCTCTCGACCCGCCTCCCTCCGCAGCTCTCGACTCGTACGGCGATCCCCTGTGATTCCTCCGCTGCCATGCACCCACCCAGGATCTAGGTGGCAACAGGGGTGGCAAGGACTTCGTCTGGGGTGGTAATTGCCACCCCAGCTAACCCTCTGGCTCCGCCACTGTTTCTGGTATAACATGAGCGTAAAAAATGAGAACAGCAGACATCAGTGAAAAAATGCTTCCCTCAGGTCTAGGAAATAGTGTGTGTAGATTGCTACAAAGTCAGATGGTAACTGAGCGGCCCAGCCATTAACCTCCCTGGCGGCATGATTGTTTCCGATTTTAGGTGCTGAAAGCGGTACAATTATTTTGCATGTAATTCTGAAGGACGAGCAGCCCAAACCAACTATTCACATATGATTTTTTTTTTTATTGTGCATTCTTCTTTATAACATCTCGGGAATTATAAAGTTTGAAACACAAAATCAAAAATTATAATATAATAAAAACTATAAATAAGTTAAAGTATATGTGTGTATATATATATATATATATATATATATAAAGTACATTAAAACTGCAGGAAAGGCCACTGGGGGGCAAACTAATGTCAATTTATTTTATTTTGTAATAAAATCAGTGTGTTTGTGTGTTTTACTATTTGAATTTGCCGCCGGTTCCACCCCCCTGCTAGCGTCACGTCGTCACAGCATCAGGCGGAAGATCCGGCCGCCGTATGCTGCAGGGACACATCGCGGAATCCCGGGGACAAGGTAAGTAACCTCTCTACCAGGATCCAGCGATGCTCCCTGCTGGTACCCCGAGTGTAGGTTATACCATCTGTGGCAACAGAAAAAGCTTTTATAAGTAGAGTGGCAAACAGTGGTTTGACTGCAGACAGTAGAGCTGGGATCAGTAGGAGACATTCCTGGATGTTGCTTACTACACAAAGTGTTACTTTCTAAGAGACAGAGTTCCTAGTCCTTAAGGGGCTTTTGCATTTCTTCTTAAAAGACTGTCAGTGTCTGGAAAGGAGGACAGTTCTAGATTGTGTACATAGGGAGGAAGTTATACCTGGTTATTTATTTTGGTCAAGCTGGGCATCCCATAATTCCCATTCCCCATCCAAGTTGTTATCCCTAATAAAACAACAAAAAACAAGTGCAGCACCCTACAGGTAGGTGCTAGGTAATGTATAGTAGGCCGTGGCTGCTTAACAGCAGGGCCATGATTTCAGCTGGACTGTCATGTCTCCCAGGTGGGGTTACTGAGAGGGGAGACTCTTCACTGGCTCTGCGAGAGGATTCTCATTGGGCAGTGGAGGAAACCCAATCAGTGGCTCAGTGAGGCTTGTATCTACCCCAGAAGGCCGATTCTGACGCAGAGGATTCTGGGAGTGGGTATAAGTTTGAAGGGAACGCATGGCGCAGCGTCTTTGGTGGAAAGCAGAGTCCCAGGAGGGAGAGTACGGCTGTCTCTCCTCCTGTCAGAGGAAGCAGGTGTCCCGGGTGGCGGCCTGGGAATCCAGAGAGTGTGAAGCTGAGCTGCAGAGGGGATCCGGTGTGCCGAGAACCAGCAGAGAGACAGAGGAATCCAGTTCCAGGAAAGCCTACAAAGGTCGTGAGCAGTGTGGACTGCCCCTGGGGGTCTGCCTAGTGTCAGAGGGGACCACTCCAGAGAAGGCTCTAGGGATCCAGGAGTCAGCTAACTGTAAAAGGGGGTGCCTGGTCAGAGGACCCTGAAGTATTAGAGGGGGTAACTAGTCAGAGGACCCTGAAGTATTAGAGGGGGTACCTAGGTAGAGGACCCTGAATTGTGAAAGGGGGCGCCTGTAGTTTGGGCCCTGAAGAGTCAGTGTACAGTGGGAAGTGTACAAGGTTAAGAGTGGCAGCTGCACAATTATCTACACAGAGCTACAGTACCTCAGCCAGTGCAGGGCTGGAGGGAGCTGTTCAGTGACTTTTGAGCTAAAACAGAGTGTCAGGAGTCAAGTGTTCTACAGTCCTGGATCTTCTGATTTAAAGTTGAGGTTCCAGCACAGTTTCAGTACATAATATTATATGATATATAATATCATAATTTCATAATATCTTAGTTGGAGCAGTGATTCACAACATTGGTAAACTATTTGACCTCCAGTGTCAAATGATCCCACTTACCACTTGTCTGTCAGTTGGGGAGCGCCAAATTACACTATTCCTTGAGACCTTGTGTGTTCTTAATCAGGCACTGAATGGGATCCCCAATCTTTTCTATTGAAAGCCATCATCATTAGTCTCAATAAACAGCGTTTTCCTTTAAAGTCACAAAAGGTAGAAATAGGCTTGAAACGCTTAAAGTGGAACTAAACTGTGTCTGAGCACCACAAACTGAAAACACAATTCAATTCATTTTTAGTATTTAAAGCAAACTCCTCCATCCATTCATGTCCCATGCTTTATTTTGTAGAGAAGTTACTTTGAAAAACACCACCACCCCCCTTGAGTAAGGGCAGATAATTAATTTAGCATTTACTTTCTTGAATCCCTTAGCTCAGGCATACAGGCAGGAGGGTGCGCTTAGCTGAGAAAACCCCTCCTCCCCTCTATCAGGTAAAAGATAAAAAATGCGCATGTAAACTCATGGAAAGTATGACATCATTTTGGCCTAGGCTAGAAACCAGTAAGCAAATAAAATTTAAAAAAAAGTTAAAACAAGTAAATATAATATACCTTCCTATCTTTTTACTAAGGCTAGGAGCATAAAGATTAAAAATAGGTAATGTTGAGTGAGTTTTGTTTCAATTCAATGGATTTTATGTCAACTGGTCAGTATTCGGTACTCATGCACAGCAAACACAGAAGTGAAATTGCTATTGTATGTCTCTGTTTAAAATGTTCTATATTTAACAATGGCAAGAGGGCCCAAACTTGGAAGGGGACAGGCCGGGTTTCTATTTTTCCAACCAGCAATTAATTGAATGTACAGACTTACAAATCAGTTTATAGACTTACCTACAGCTTTTTCGTCTACATTGTCATTTTAAACAGTTATTTTAATTCACATTTTAGGAGCTTGTATGAAAATTATTGGGGGAAAAGAGGCAAAACCTCATTCACGACCTTACATGGTACACATAAAACAGGGGCCATGGCTCTGTGGAGGAATCCTGATAAAACCTCACTGGGTGTTAACTGCAGCACACTGTAACATGTAAGTACATCTACTTCTCACCTTTTTCAATGCCTCAGAGCATTATATTTTATTTCATAGTTGCTTGTTTTGCACCTTTATATCTTAACTTTTGTAGTCCACTCCAGATAAGACTTTATTTGGCAGCAGACGTGCACATCAAAATTCTGAATGACATTTCACACGCCCTCATGATGCTCATTCATGGTTTTACCACCCACCTTGACCTTACATGCCAGACCAACACAGGTGAAAAAGAGCCCAAAGTCAAGATGCCATCAAGAGCATTTGATACGAGGGCTGTATCGAAAGTAAAGCAATAGTGGGCATAACTTTTTTTTTAACTTACAGGTTGTTTAATTTTCACGTGGTGGTAGAGTAACTCTTCCTTTATAGCAACTTCTTTTTCATTGCAGGTAAATAATTCAATCCAAGCAGTGCTTTCACTGGGTTCTCGAGGAAGGAGGGGTGCAGGCTCTCTGCTGTCCACAGAAGGCTACAGAATGTTTACAGAGATGATACCATTGACAAGAGTAATGTCTTGTCATTGGTGTCCTTAGTCAATAGTGTCATTTCCATGAACATTCAGTAGCCTTCTGTGGATGTTGGACAGTGTGCACCCCTCCTTCGCCAAGAATTTAATGATGGCACGTTGCTTCTGTTTGTACCTTTTTTTTACCTGCAATGATAAAGAAGAAAAAGAGTTACTATAGGTGAAGAGTTAAGCCCCGTACACACGTACCGATCGTCGGCCGAAAAGCTTCGGCCGACGACTGATCTGCCGATTGTAGGCTTGTTAGTATGATGCCTCTGACAGCCGACAGCGCACATTCGGCCGAAAAGAATCTGTCATGCAAGCATTAAAATTTTTGTATGCCGACACCAGAGCGGCCGATTGTTCGCCAGTCAGTACAGATTTTGGCCGACAGACCGCAGATTTGCAAGACTGGGCATGCTCAGAAAAGGAAAAACACAGGGAAAGTTAACCATTACATGACATCACTTCTGCAGTCGGCTGTAGTCGGCGGACAAAATTCTTGTGCAGTCTTTTGCACTTTTCAACAGACACCGACAGCCCTGGACAAAAGATGGCCGATCGTTCGCCGACGATCGGTACGTGTGTACGGGGCTTTACTCTACCAGCATGGGAAATTTGAATGACCTAATGTATGTAATTTAATGAAAAGGTTAGGCTCACGTTTGCATTGTTTTCGGTACAGCCCTCCCAAAAGATGCCCTTGATGGCATCTAGACTTAGGGCTCGTTTACACTTTTGTTGGTCTGGCATGCTCAGTACAGCCCTCATCATCAGTAGATTGGCTTCAAGAACCCAGAAGAGGCAGTGCAGGACCTGACATGTGGCAGCAACTGACAGGTTACAGCAGGACAAAGCTGGATTCATTGGCTGGGTGAGTATGCTAATTAGGGACAGCCTAGCATGACATGTAAGAGGGAGAGCCAACAAAGAATCAGCTGTGGGGAAAACAGCGCTGGACTCCATGCAGTGCTTACTCCCAAAGGAGCCACTGAAAATTTGCCCAGGTTCTTCCCCACTGGATTGACCCATAGCCAGGCAGACAATCCCAGCCACACTTTTCCTCAATAACCAGTCTTGAGGTGTTTTTGTTGTTTTGATTTTTGGAGAACTTGGATAGGGTTGAGGGAATTAGGTGGGATACTCCAAAAAAAAAAAAAAAAAAAAAAGAAACTATGTATAGGTTGAGGATAGTGAACTCCTTTCTGTAAAGCTGAAGCAGAAGTCCTTGCACTCTCACATATTGACAGTACTAGGTTAATACTGAAGCCAAAATTCAACAGTCTTCACCTAGAAGAAAGCAAAGTTAATATATCCTAACAAACTGACATGTACAATCTACTTATAAGATAGAGAATGAAGCACTATCCCCCGCAGGAGTAACCCTTCAAATGTTCACAAATCTAGAACATAACATTCCTTACCCTAAATGTTTTCTCTGAATGTAAAACATATGCAGGTGAGCACAATCTAGTCTAAGCACATAAATCACTATTACATAATATACTTATCAAACTGTGCCACCTAGTCGTCTAAACACACTACCAGGCCCCTACTGGGCATTAAAGAATGACAAAGTCATATACACTATCTCACAAAAGTGAGTACACCCCTCACATTTTTGTAAATATTTTATTATACCTTTTCATGTGACAACACTGAAGAAATTACACCTTGCTACAATGTAAAGTAGTGAGCGTACAGTTTGTATAACAGTATAAATTTACTGTCTCCTCAAAATAATTCAATACACAGCCATTAACCTCCCTGGCGGTAATCCCGAGCATGACTCGGGGTGGATTTTTTAGTCCAGGATCGGTATCCCCGAGTCACGCTCGGGGTGGATGTGCAGAGAGCGCAGCGGTGTCTCTTACCTTCTCCTGGCGATCCAGCGATGATCTCTCATTGCTGTGACCGCCAGCCAAGAGTCCCGCCGCTCCTCTGTCGGTGTGATGACTTCCTAGTTCCGTTCCCTGCAGCAGCAATGCTGCATGGGAGCGGAACTAGGGAGGGAAATTCAAAACGTTGCATAAAACACAAACACATAACACATTTTATATTATATATATATATATATATATATATATGTGTATATATGTATATATATTTATATATATATATATATATATATATATATATATATATATATACACACACACACATTTTATATATATATATATATATATATATATATATATATATATATATATATATAAAATTATATTATTGATTCGATTATAATTCATGCGTTATATATATATATATATATACACACACACATATATATATATAATATATAACGCATGAATTATAATCTAATCAATAATATAATTTTATTATATATTATATAATAAAATTATATTATTGATTCGATTATAATTCATGCGTTTGTGTTTCAAATTTATCACATCTGGGATGTCTACTAGACTCTTGTTTTGGTCAGGTTTAAGTCAGTAATTACTAAGAATTGTAGGCCTATAATACATAACGCCAAATTTCCATGAAAAAAATTGTACCGCTTTTGGTATATAATTCCTGACATAATCATACCGCCAGGGAGGTTAATGTCTACAAAAGTGAGTACACTCCTAAGTCAAAATGTCCAAATTCTGTCCAAAGTGTCAATATTTTGTGTGGCCACCATTATTTTCCAGCACTGCCTTAATCCTCTTGAGCATGGAGTTCACCAGAGCTTCACAGGTTGCCACTGGAGTCCTCTTCCACTCCTACATGATGACATTACAGAGCTGGTGAATGTTAGAGACCTTGTGCTCCTCCACCTTCCATTTGAGGATGCCCCACAGATGCTCAACAGGGTTTAGGTCTGGAGACATGCTTGGCCAGTCCATCAACTTTACCCTCAGCTTCTTTAGCAAGGCAGTGGTCATCTTAGAGGTGTGTTTGAGGGTGTTATGTTGGAATACTGCCCTGCAGCCCAGTCTTCAAACGGAAGGGATCATGCTCTGCTTCAGTATGTCACAGTACATGTTGGCATTCATGGTTTCCTCAATGAACTGTAGCTCCCCAGTGCAAGCAGCACTCATGCAGACCAAGACAACCCCACCACCATGCTTGACTGTAGGCAAGACACACTGATCTTTGTACTCCTCACTTGGTTGCCGCCACACACGCTTGACACCATCTGAACCAAATAAATGTAACTTGGTCTCATCAGACCACAGAACATGGTTCCAGTAATCCCTGTCCTTAGTCTGCTTGTCTTCAGCAAACTGTTTGTGGGCTTTCTTGTGCATCATCTTTACAAAAAGGCTTCCTTCTGGGATGCCATGAAGACCAATTTAATGCAGTATGCAGCGTATGGTCTGAGCGCTGACACACTGACCCCCCCACCCCTTCAACCTCTGCAGCAATGCTGGCAGCATTCATTTGTCTAGTTCCCAAAGACAACCTCTGGATATGAAGCTGAGCACGTGCACTCAACTTCTTCAGTCGACCATGGCGAGGCCTGTTCTCAGTGAGACCTGTCCTGTTAAACCGCTGTATGGTCTTGACTACCGTGCTGCAGCTCAGTTTCAGGGTCTTGGCAATCTTCTTATAGCCTAGGCCATCTTTGTGTAGAGCAACAATTATTTTATTCAGATTCTCAGAGAGTTCTTTGCCATGAGGTGCCATGTTGAACTTCCAGTGACCAGTATGAGAGAGTGACAGCGATAACACCAAATTTAACACACCTGCTCCCCATTCACACCTGAGACCTTGTAACACTAACGATTCACATGACACAGAGGAGGGAAAATGGCTAATTGGGCCCAATTTGGACATTTTGACTTAAAGAGGTTGTAAACCCACATTTTTTTTTCACCCTGCAAGAGAAACACATAATGAGCTAGTATGCATAGCATACTAGCTCATTATGAAATACTTACCTCAGAACGAGCCCCCGCCGTGGCGCCCGCTTACCTCTATGACGGGCGACATGTCCAGTTGCCTGTCTTCCGGGATCGCGGCATTTGGCCATCTGATTGGCTGGAGCCACGATGACGTCACTCCCACGCACGCGTGCGGGAGCCGACGGTCACGGCACAGGGCTCTGAAGGAACGGCACGAGCGGCCGTTCTTCAGAGCACATGCGCCAGTGACGTCACTGGCTGCATGTAAGGTAAATATCTCCTAAACGGGCGCATTCAGGGTGCACGTTGAGTGAGTCAGGTGCCATGGAGACTGAAGGTTGCGGGCCCGAGCGGCCCGTTACTGCGTCTCAGGGAGATGCACTCTGACATACCATAGGGGAGTAACATATGAAACATTAGGCAGAGGGAGGGATAATCTCCCAGAGGGAAAATGAGGCAGAATGAAAGAACAGTAGTACGGAGGTAAGGCAGGGCAGGGGAAAGGAGGGGGTGAAGAGAGGGGAGGTAGGGAGGGAGCAGAGAGGGGGGGCAGAGGAGGATGAGGCCAGGGCGAGGCAGCCAAGGCAGGGCCCCCGAGAATTGCAGAGGGGCACTATATTATCAACCGGTTTCTTGCAGGTAGGCGTCAGTGCCAGTAAAATATACTCATGGTCTCCATAGGTCCCAGGTGGTTTCTTCCGTGTTTTTGATGGTGGCCGTCAGTTCCTCCATGCGATGGATCTCGTTAACTTTAGAGAACCATAGAGAGCGCGTGGGGGTTGTGTCTGCCTCCACATAGCTGGGATACAAGCCTTTGCAGCATTGAGGAGC
This sequence comes from Pelophylax lessonae, assembly GCF_965119305.1. Taxonomy (NCBI): domain Eukaryota; kingdom Metazoa; phylum Chordata; class Amphibia; order Anura; family Ranidae; genus Pelophylax; species Pelophylax lessonae. The sequence continues at coordinate 100,921,091 of NC_138768.1, forward strand.
TGACTGGTTAAAGACTTCTTGTACTTCCGAACCGGGCGTTTTGTCAAGTGTAGTAAACATAACGCAGAGTCGTTTCCCACTTGGATCGAAGTCAGCTGCCGAACGACCGACGCGACCTCGTCCCAGAAGCCCCTGAGAAGGGGACAGGCCCAGAAGATGTGTATCATCGCCACCCCCCCCCCTCCGCGCGGCACTTCCAGTAACTGTCTGGGGACCAGGCATCCATCTTGTGAAGCACAGATTGGACTCTGTACCATCTGGTGAGAATCTTATTGCCCACTTCCTGGTATTTGTTAGCCATGGAGGCCTTGTGAGTAAGTTTTAAGATCTTATCAACCTGTTTAGAGCTGAACGAGATGCCTAAATCAGGCTCCCAGTGTCGGAAGAAGTGAAAGCCATCCGTCGCGTCAGATGAGTGTATAGGAAGGACAGAGAGTGCCTAAAAGGGTCACCCCTCTTGCACATGGATTCAAACAGCGTCAGAGGCCAGGGAGTGTATCCCTCCCGGCGGATAGAGAGGAGGAAATGGCGAATCTGGTTTACACTGAGGGGGTCAAGGGGGTCAGGAGGCCAGTGAGAGACCTCAGCAGGGGATGGGACATCACCTCCTGACCAGAAATCCCCAAGGCACGTCCTGCCAGCCAGGGTTAGGTTCCATATTCAGGCACTCGTGCAGCCCGGAGGAAACTCTGGGTTGCCCAGTATAGGCATAAGAAGGGAGGGCAAGGGGGCCACCATTGGTTGACGTCGCACAAGCCTGGCCTCCTTAAGAGTAGTAGTATCGATGACTGGGTGATCAGCAATTGGGTCAATTAAGGAGAGGGGAGGGACCAGGGGCCCAAGGGCAATGCCTGGCTCGCCACCTCACGCTCGAGACTCACCCACTGCTTGGCCTCTGCATGGCAGTGCCAATCGAGGATCAGCACCATGTGGGAGGCCCTGTTGTACCGTAGGAGGTCCAGAAGCCCCACCCCTCCCCTCGCCTTAGGGAGAGACAGTGTCGAAAGCTTGATCCTGGGGAACTTGGAGGCCCAAATAAAAGACATGAATGCCTCCCTGACCTGCTTAAAGAAAGAGAGGGGAATAGAGATCGGGAGAGCCTGGATGACATAAAACAGTCGGGGCAGGACATTCATTTTGAGAGCATTGCAGTAGTGACCGAACCAGGAGAGCGAAAATGATTGCCAAGCACGGAGGTCTGCCCTGATGGCCCCTAGCAATGTGGGGAAGTTGACCCGAAAGAGGTCAAGGGGATCCGCTGTAATGTGGACACCAAGGTACTTAAGGGAGCCCGCGACCCACTGTAGGGGGAAGAAAGCCCGTAAGGTTCCCGCGGCCGAAGTGGAGACATTGAGCGCCACTGATTTGGAGAGATTGATTTTATAATTTGAAAGGTGACCATAAAGTTCCAAGGCCTGGAGTAAGTTGGGCAGGGTCGAGGTCGGGTTAGAAATGAAGAAGATAAAATTGTTAGCGTAGGCGGCAATTTTATGATGATTCCCGGCCCTCTGTAGCCCCGTAATGTCCCGATTGGCGCGGACAGAGCATAAGAATGGCTGGGGAGACAGCGGACACCCCTGGCAGGTGCCGTTAGTAATGGGGAAAAAGTTGGGCCGCCAGTCGTTAACCCTTACCGCTGCCGAGGGAGAAGAATATAAGGCCAAAATCCAACGGGACATCCGGGGGCCCAGGCCGATGTGTGACAGGGTGGCCCTGATGAAATCCCAGGCTACCCTCGAGTCGAGTCTTTACCATCCTTGTGAATAAGGGTAATGTACGCCCTCAGAGAGTCGGGGGGGCATCTCGGCTCCCTCCCGAAGGGCATTGAAGAAGGAGAGTAAGGGCCGGCCCAGGCACCAGTAAGAACTTTAGCATCCGACACCTTCAAGACATTAGAGTTTTCTGTGACTGTGGGCTTCTCCTCGCCCGATAGACTGGTGGAATCTGGCACCAGTGAACTGCTGACATCTGGCTCCTCTATAGCTTGGTTTAGCTGTAGCTGGCTGTGGCTGAAACTTTGTGCAACTTTGTACAGGCTGAGATTACAGCTTTGCTTTGCTGAGAGATGGTGGTCTGGCTAACAATCATTAGTGCCAGTCCCAATGGCTGCACTCACCACCGCTCTGTAGAAACTTGGATGCTGACTCTAGCATCTCTGCAGCTTAACTGCTGCCGGGTGCCGTCACCGCCATTTGTTCTAAGGGAAACCGGCAGTAAACTCTTTCGGGTTCACAGCCGGCTCCCTACTGCGCATGCGCAAAGTGCGCTGCTCTTTTAAGTTCGCTCAGCAGCTGGGGAAGGAGGAGGGGCCGAACTTCCGAGGGACGGCGACGCGGCGCTGTCTCCCGGAAGGTGCCAAATGTTGCACCAGAGGGGGGGGGGGGGGGGAGATGAGCGGAAGTTCCACTTTTGAGTGGAACTTCGCTTTAACTGTGAGACACTGGCAATTCCCACAGACAACTGTGACATGCTCAACTCCACCCTAACTTCATAGAGCTAGACTTCCTTGCGGTACTAGCCATATACCAGTATCATTGAGTAACCTGTAGCTTGGCCAGCCTATGTGGGTATTCATCACTGTCTGCAGCAACTCCGGTGCTCATCCTCAGTTCTCTCTCCCTAGTTAGCTCTCTTCACGTGGCTCCCTTTTGGCTAGACCCGGAAGTGAAGAAACAGCTCTGCCCGCCCTTCCGGATTAGCCAAACTTAGACGATGACTCCTCTTGCCTTTTGCGATAGGCTGACACTTTGGCGGTAGCTCCTATTTTTGGGCAGGCTCTCTCAGAGCAATCTTTCCTGCGGTGCATGTTAACTCTTTCCCCTGCCATTAATTACACATATTCCAGCTTTAAAAGTCTCTACTGTAAAGCAGGCAGTTTCTGCAGTGATATACACACTGGTGTAGGAGTTAATTCAGGGCTCTCTCCAGCGCCCCAAATTAATTCCTTCACCGCCACAAACTAAAAATGTTTCTGCACTGGCAACAGTATCTATGGTAGCACAGACATTCTCCCTGGTAGCATAGACATGGACAGTGACTCTGCCAATCCCTAGGCAGACCTCACTGGTGCTCTCATTCTCGCACCACACATTAACTCCTCCACTGCTGCCACTTGGAAATACCTCTGCCCTGGCAGCGTCCATTACTGTAAATCAGACATTCTCCATTGTGACACAGCAGTTCTCCAGCACACAGATTTCCTACCCATGAATGGACATTCCAATTTCCTCTCCACAATCCACACAGCACCAACAACAACACTGGCAGTCTCTCCCATTTTCTTCCATTACCGATAGCAACCATTGCAGTATCCATTGGGAAAATCCAGAACCGAGCACCCACATGTACTGTAGAAGTTACTCCATAGGAGCCTTTGGAAATGTGCCCAGGTTCTTCCTCAGTGTATTTCCTCCCAGTCAGGCACACAATCTCAGTCACACTTTTCCTCAATAACCAGTCTACAGGTGCTGTTTTTATTTTTGGAGAACTTGGATAGGGTAGAGGGAATTTAGTGGGATACTCCAAAAACAGAAACTATGTACAGGTTGGGGACAGTGAACTCCTTTCTGTACAGCTGAAGCAGGAGTCCTTGCATATAGTAAACTGTGGACTTGGCTTGTAGTGGAAGCAGTAAAAAGCAGCACACAAGCTTTTTACTTAAGATAAATAAGAACATAGTCCCTTTACAATGGCCACCAGTCAATGCCCCCTTTAGCAAACACATACAGTAGCTGGCTTTCCAACACAAGAGGGGTGGAGGCAGCCAAAAGTTTCCACGGTCTCTCAGCAGTCTGTACTCACAAAATGTCCAGGGAAAGCTGGTTACTCCTTTCCAACTTCCAAGCGACACTCAAACTACGGCCCTCCAGCTGTTGCGGAACCACACATCCCATGAGGCATTGTAAAACTCTGACATTCACAGACATGACTAGGCATGATGGGAATTGTTGTTCCTGAGCAACTGGAGGGTCATAGTATAGTTTGAAGACCCCTGGTCTAGAAGGTTATAATGGTGCATAATGAAAACCTGTGGCTTTGTGTAACTAAAAGACAGGCTTCATCCACCTGCTGGCTTGTATAACAATTTTGATCAATTGCTAGGCATTTTGCCAAAGCAGCCCTGGTTGAAAAAGGCTGCTCCAACCTCCTGGATAATAGAGGAAACAACCAAACTGAACAGCAGCTGTAACACTGAGCAGACCTAACTAATCACGCACACAGCTGCAATGAATACAGTGAGGCAGCTAATTTTACCTGACCCAGCAATTGAAGCCACACAGATTACAGAGTGACAACCTAAATTTACCAAAACACCCACAGTTCCACTGAACACTGTGAGCCAGCACTAAATCTAACTAATCCTAGCACCTATCTAGGAGGCTGCTTCAAACGTTTCTCTTTAACTACATATTTGCAAGTAATTGGCTCTTTTTCTTAAAGACGTTTCAGCACTCATCCAAGAGACTTCTTCAGCTCTACAGAGTATTAGGACTGGTGTACACTGACTTTGAATGTAAAACGGAAATGTGCTAAGAGCAAAGCTGTGATTGCTGTCATCTTCTAAACATAGTTGTCAAGCTGTAATGCTGATCCAGTGGCTTCAGTAATTTCATAGTCACTGACCTGGAACAAAAATGCAAATTGGAAGTTGTCACATCACTCTTAAGCTGGATATACACCAAAGAGTCTTCAGGAGGGGAGGTGGGGTTTTCCCAGCTAAGCAAACCCTCCTGCCTGCATGCCTGAGCTATGGGCAGATGGATTACAGAAAGTAAATGCTACATGAATAATCTGCCCTTACTCAAGATGGCTGTGGCTAGAAATGCTAGGAGGTTGTTGTTCAAAGTGATTTCTCATCAAAATAGAGCATGGAAACATGGATTAAAATTAATTAATTAATTAATTAAAATGAATTAAATAGCATTTTTGGTTTGTGGTGCTCAGATGCAGTGCAGTTCAGCTTTAATATAATTTCATAATTGTATTTTTAAAAAAAAAAACACGTGTAGCAAGGTTTCCAAGCCTATGGCCTGATATGGGTCTGTCATTGGTACCGGGGATCTCTCCAGCCCATGTGAGCTGCGACCCTGGGTGTGACAACTGAAGCAACGACAATTCTGGAATCTTTGCTTGTGGTTCTTTTATTGGAATAAAGGGGATGGGAGAAGGGAATGAGTGGGATAATGAGTGGGATACTCCTTGAGGCTTAAACTAATTACAATTGGAACTTTACTTCTCAAATGCCCGTTAGCGCTTCCTTGACACCAGCCGGCGCCAGCCAATGCTCACTGACACTGAGAACACTCTGAATAACAGAAGAAGTGCTGAGTCTTCGACTTATAGTCCAGAAGATACAAGAATGAGAACTGTAGAACTCCTGACACTGTTGTACTATGAAAGTCACTGAATACTTTCCCCTGCCTGGCACAGCTTCATGTAGTATATAGTAGAACTCTGTATAGCTGTCACTTTAATTGGCACGCTCTGTGCAATTCAGGGCCCAAACTGCAGGTGCCCCCTTTGACCTTGAACTCTTCAGGATCCACTGACTATGTACCCCCTCTGTAGCTTCAGGGTCCTCAACCTAGGTACCCTTTTTGTAGCTAGCTGACACTGGATCCCAGAACCTCTTCTGGAGTGGCCCCCTCTAACTTCAGGCAGATCCCCAGGGGCAATCCTCAGTACTCACGACCTGTGTAGGCTTTCCTGGGACTGGACCCCTCTCTCTCTCCCCTCAGTTCAACTCAGCACTCTCTGGACACTCAGGCGGCACCCCGAGACAACCCGCCTTCTTCAGACAGGAGGAGAGACAGCTGCACTCTCCTTCCTGGGACTCTGCTCCCACCCAAGACACCATGCCACGCACTTCCCCCCCAACTTATACCCACTCCCAGAATCCTTTGCAGCATAATCTGCCTTCTGGGGGTAGTTACAAGCTGGGATGTGTCCCCTGATTGGGCTTCCCACACTGCCCTATGAGAAGCCTCTCACAGGAGCCAGTGGGGATACTTCTCCCCTCAGCAGGCACATCTGGAATCCCTGACATCCTAGCTAAATGAATTTTATAATGAATAATTCTGTTAGGCAGACAAGGCCCACTATACATTTAGCTAGCACCTCCCTGTAGGGTGCTACACACATTTTTCATTCTGTGTCAAATATTTAAATACCTTTTATAAATATGTTTTTTTTTCCCCACAGTAATCATACAGCAAATATTACACTTGGTGCCCATTCCATTTCTGCTGAAGAAAACGAAAAGCAATTTAGAAAAACTGATAGAGTGGTTACACATGAGCTATATAAGGATGGATCATATGAATATGATGTTGCTCTTCTGAAGGTAAAAGTCTTCTAGAATTCTTCTGGTGATTAATTTGTCAATACAATATTATCAGCAGCAGTATTGACCGAATTTGGTACCAACAATAGCTTTTTCATTTATAGAAAATAAAATTTTAATAAAGTTTAAAGTGGAACTTAACACAAAAGGGAAAGTTCTGCTCTTCCTTCTCCTCCTTCTGCCCCTTTCTCTGACACATTTATAGCATTTTTTGGGGGGGGGGGGGTGGGTTGTGGGTGCTAGTGCTAGTTTTGACAGGTACCCACTCCCGCTTGGATCACCTAGGCCAGTGATAGCAAACCTTGTCACCCTAGATGTTTTGGAACTACATTTACCATGATGCTCAACTACACTGCAGAGTGCATGAGCATCATGGGAAATTTAGTCCCAAAACATCCGGGGGGGCCAAGGTTTGCTATCACTGACCTAGGCGATCCATGCTGCAGTTTTCCTCCCCCACACCCCCTGTGCCAGCAACCTTCTAGGATGTGTCACAGGTCCCAGAAGGCTGTGGGACCATTCACACAGCATGGTTCATGCATGTGCAATGAGCACCCAGCTGTGAAGCTGCATGGAGTCACGGCCGGCTGCCCACAGTTAACATGCCAACGCCGAAGACTGAAGATCGGTGTAGAAAGCGGCCCGGGTGAAGACAGCGCTGGATCCTTGGACAGGTAAAGGTCTGTTTATTAAAAGTCAGCAGCTATAGTTGTTTAATTTTTGCAGAACAGACCGAAGAAGTGAAACATTAAAATGCTCAGTTCCTTTAACCACTAATTAATGTATCTGCTAATTGTCTGGTCATGCAACACTGTACCCAAACTAAATTGACATCATTTTTTTTCACACAAATAGAGCTTTTTTTTTTGGTGGTATTTGATCAGTACTGGGTTTTTTATTGTTTGCGGTATTTGATCAGTACTGGGTTTTTTATTGTTTTCGGTATTTGATCAGTACTGGGTTTTTTATTGTTTTGAAAAGCAAACAATATTTTTTTACTGTAATGGAACCACTTTGGCACCCTGCTTGGATGCTTCCTTCTGCCAAACAGTGCCTCCTACCCTTCAAGCCTTTACAGCAGACCGAGAGCTAATACCAGCCTTTTACCCAAAGCATCGTACACAGACAAGATGTTGTTGGGATACAACCAAAGGAATGACTGTTTACTGAAACTCAGACAAATACTGTATACCCCATAGGAGGACATTCGCCTCTTGAGGATATTAGAATGACAATGCAAACTTTAAACACCAATCTATATAACATCTAACAACCAGAGATGTATAGTAACGAAGTAGAACTACTTAAGTACTGTACTTAAGTACCGAAATGCGGTATCTGTACTTTCCTAGAGTAGAATTTTTTTCTCCTACTTCTACTTTTACTTCACTACATTTTTTCGATGATTTCGATACTTCTACTCAAGTATTTTTTTTTTGTGCTGCATAGTTACTCGTTACTTTTAAAAAAAATTACCACTGCCAGAACAGTAGATGGCAGGTTGCATAAAGCTCAAAAAAACGTGTATAATGTCATTTGTAAATCAGCGCATACGAAAATAAAGGCTGTGTATAATAAAAGCTGCTATACCAAATCTTTCCAATAAAAAGAAAATATGAAACAAACAAATAAATGGTGCTACAGCGCTTAAAGTGCATCAAGAAACTACTAACAAACACAGGTTAATCATTTGAATAAATCATTTGAAATAATAAAAACAATATGATGTTCAAACTTTTGACTTATTTCTTTAATAACTACATAACACAGTACTTGTACTTCTACTTTCAGTACTTGAGTAGAAATTTTTTTTCAAAACTACTGGTACTTTTTACTTTTAGTACTTAAGTAGCAAATTTTTTGAAAAAACTACTTGCAATACTTAAGTAAAAAAAATGTTGAATACTTTAGTACTTCTACTTAAGTAACTTTTTCTGCGAGCACTTCCACTTCTACTCAAGTAATTTTTTGATCGAGCACTTGTACTTTTACTCAAGTAGAAATTTAGAGTACTTTATACAAGTCTGCTAACAACTAACAGTGATCTTATTTAACCAGTAATCTAATTAAACAAACATATAACATCCCACAATAGTTAGCTAACAATGTGAAATGCACACAATACTAGCAGACAGACAAACAATAGGTCACCCAATTCACAATGGGAAAGACACAAACGTGTGTTCTCTGTCCACTAGAAAGGTCATCAGAAAACAAACAATGTCCCAGCTGAGGTACTAGCTACGTGATCCTGCACTGGTCTGGGGCGCGCGCTGTCAGCGGCCCGCTCCTGCTTTGATTAGACAGAGTGGGAGATGATCGCCAGATACGCACCCGCCAATGCTTTGGTAAACAGGCAGATCGCCATTCTCTCAGTACAGACGGTATGGAGCACCGATTCAGGCCTTTCCCTAGTACAAGCACCTCCCCCACAGTAGTGAAGCACTGGTCAAGCACACTTTTAACCCTTTAAACATTCCTAATGTTAACCCCTTCCCTGCCAATGTCATTTGTACAGTGGCAGTGCATATTTTTATCACTGATCACTGTATTTGTGTCACTGTTCCCAAAAAAGTGTCAAAAATGTCCGTTCCTGTCCCGACAGTCTGCCGCAATATCACAGTCCTGCTATTGCTGCCATTACTAGTAAAAAAAATAAATAAAAATATCCCATAGTTTGTAGACGCTATACCTTTTGCACAAATCAATCAATAAACGCTTCTTGGGATTTTCTTTTTGTAGTATATGTAGTAGAATATATATTGGCCTAAATTGATGAAGAAATTAAAGAAGAAATTAGATATTTTACATGTTTTTTATTTGATATGTTTTATAGAATAAAGTAAAAAATATATTTTTCAAAATTGTTGTTTTTTTTTGTTTATAGCTCAAAAAATAAAAAGTGCAGAGATGATCAAATGACACAAAAAAAAGCTCTATTTGTGGGGGGAAAAAGGACATGAACTTTGTTTAGATACAGCGTTGCACGAGTGTGCCATTGTCAGTTATAGTTATGCAGTGCTGTATCACAAAAAATGGCCTGGTCATGAAAGGAATAAACCTTTCCGAAGCTGAAGCGGTTAAGAGCACTAAGTGTCATTTCTGTCTGCTGCTTCTTCCCTCTGCTATCGGCATGAGTCACTTCTGACAAGTTTTCCTGATGCCAAGAGAAAAGGTGACAGGGAGGGATCTCAAGCACACAGCCTATGATTGACAACCTTAGCTCTGTTCCTGTGTGCTGTGTGAAGGGGGTATGTCCCTTTCCTCCAATCAGCTCTCAGGGCTCTCGTCACTGAGTTCTGCAGTGTGTACTTTCAACTCTCCACCCTTTCTTAGCTCAGACATACTTTATAAATGCTGGACTTAAAAGGATGTAGAGAAGACTGCATATAAACAGGTACAACTTGTGTAGAAGGATTTATTTAATTCCTGTGTATCGCCTGGGCCAGTTACTTCATGCAAGGGTTTACAACCACTTTAAAGGACATTTATGGTCAGAAAAAGCACAAATATACAGCATAGCATTTTTATAATATCCACATAATCCCACCCATGTACCAGACAGAAACTAAACACATTAATATAATATTTGCACAGTACCCACCCGCGATCCCCATATAGAAAAAAGCAAAAGGCATTAAGTATATACATTTATCTTTACTTTCCGATGTGTACATGCTGGATTTTTATGCATTTATGGATTTTGAGCAATAAAAAGAGTAAACAAGCAGAGTTTTAAAAAAATGTAAAAAAAAAAAAAAATATATAAAATAAAATATTTAAATAAAATTTTTGCTTAAAAAAAAAAAGACAATTGACAATGCTTGGAAAGGGAAATTAGAGGGCCACAGAAACCTTTCAGTCTCACTTTCAGACCTTTCCGGAGCTGATAGCTTGAGTGCATCTCCATGTCAATATCACCTAAGAGCAGTGGTGTATTAAGGTTTTGTGCTGCCCTAGGCCGGACTAAACTCGTGCACCCCCTAATTTAACTATGACCCACCCCTTCCTGTCAAGGCCACACCCCTTCCTGTTTCAGACCCGCCATGTCATCTGTAAACCACACCCCTTACTCTTTAGGCTCCACCTCTTCCTCTCTGTACATTAAAAGTGGGTACAAAGTGCCTACTTATATATTTAGTTGCATAAAATAAATATGGTGTAGCGCTTGTAGCAATAAATTGAACTGCACAGTCCAAAAAAAGTTAGTAAAATCAAATGGTAGGACTAAATCAAGTCCTTCCGAGAAGATGTGCTCCCAAAAGTAAATGCCAGACACTCCACGTTCCAAATGCCCAGTGCATAGAGACCACCACCGAAAGATAAAATTGGCCCCTTACCACAATGCGATGATCCCCACTACAGGGATCGTATCCAGCCTGTATGTCAGATCAGAGGACTCATGCAGATAATATGCCAACTCCTTCTATCTCCCACATCAGCTCCGCTCGGAATACATGCATATGTAAAGAAAGGGAACAACTCCCATAGTGAAGTAAAGTCACATTTCGTCAGTAGATGACGTCGTCAGGGGACACCCTGACGACGTCATCTACTGATGAAACGTGTAGGAGGAGCCTGCGGCACGTCACGCTGGGACCTACGAGGGGAGGCGGCGGCCATTTTCTTGGTTGGAAACCAGGTCCCGGGAATACTCCGAAGAGTTACACACTGTTTTGTCTCCAGTAAAATGTGAGTTGCCACTTTTTATTTCCTTTATCAATAAAGTCAGTGACTATACTTCACTATGGGAGTTGTTCCCTTTCTTTACATATGCATGTATTCCGAGCGGAGCTGATGTGGGAGATAGAAGGAGTTGGCATATTATCTGCATGAGTCCTCTGATCTGACATACAGGCTGGATACGATCCCTGTAGTGGGGATCATCGCATTGTGGTAAGGGGCCAATTTTATCTTTCGGTGGTGGTCTCTATGCACTGGGCTTTTGGAACGTGGAGTGTCTGGCATTTACTTTTGGGAGCACATCTTCTCGGAAGGACTTGATTTATTCCTACCATTTGATTTTATGAACTTTTTTTGGACTGTGCAGTTCAATTTATTGCTACAAGCGCTACACTATATTTATTTTATGTCATTTTATGATCCGGAGTTTCTAATTCAGAGTCAGGTGTTGGCAGCTGTACTAAGTCCTTTGACTCAATTCAGTATAGGATTTTACACTCACTATGTTTAATCTATTTAAGCAATTGATGTTTTAATTGATGTTTTAAGGGCAGCAATACCCCCATTTTTCTTTTTATATATTTAGTTGTTTTGTTTGGGTACATTGGTTCGTGGGAGCGCTCCTGGGGGCGAGCCTGCGCTACTGGGGGGCCCCCACTAGGCAGCGGGGATGCCAATCCTCTGGGCTAACAGACACAATTGCCGCTGGGCACCCGCGATCGTTCCCCGATGAGAGAGACCGTTGTTCTCTCTGAAATGATCACAGAGCGCCTGTGATCCTTCAATTTAGAATCACAGGTCTCTGTGTTCATTTCACAAACCCCTCCCCCATACAGTTAGAAAACACCTCCTAGGCTCACACTTAACCCTTTGATCACCCCGGGTTACCCCTTCCCTGCCAGTGTCATTATTACAGTAACAGTGCATATTTGTAGCACTGATTACTGTAGTGATGTCACTGGTCCCCCCAAAAGTGTTAAAAATGTCAGTTAGGGGTGCAATCTGTCCTGCTAAAAATTGCAGATCGCAGCTATTACTAGTAAAAAAAATAAAATAAATAAAAATGACAAATCTTTCCCCTAGTTTGTAGACGCGATAACTTTTGCGCAAACCAATCAAAATACGCTTATTGTGATTTTTTTTTTGCCAAAAATATGTAGCAGAATACAAATTGGCCTAAAAGGATGAACATTTTTGATTTTTCAATTTTTTGGGGGAATGTTATATATCAGAATGTGAAAAACAATATTTTTTTTTTTTCCCGAACTGTTGCTCTTTTTTTGCTTATAGTGCAATAAATAAAAATTGCACAGGTGATCAAATACCACCAAAAGAAAGTTCTATTCGTGAGAAAAAAAGGACATACATTTTTTTAGGGTACAGTGTCGCACGACCGCGCAATTGTCCTTTAAAGTAATGCAGTCCTGAATCGCAAAAAATGGCCTGGTCATTAAGGGGAAAAATCTTCCAGGGCTACAGGAATGGTACAGGAGATGCAGGGCTGTGGGCAGCATGGTACAGGAGATGCAGTGCTACGTGCATGGTACAGGAGAATCTCCTGTACCATGCCCGCAGCACCGGCATCTGCTGCAGAGGAGTCTCACTTACCTTGAGGCGCCTTACATTTAAAAATGGCGCCGCCCGGCGCCATTACTTTACCGCGCATGCACTGCCTGCCCGGGAATAGCCGAACATGTACGGCCATTTTTTTTTTCAAGTCAGTGCCAGTGCAAGGGCTTTTTTGCCCCCTCCCCCCCCCCCCCCCCCCGCCGCCCTAGGCACTGCTGTATTTAGGTCTAAGAGCATGCAAGGATAGAGGAGACTTTCCTGTAGATTTTACAAGGCAATACCGTAGGTACAGTTGAATGCATTTATCATGTGCGTACAGGTAATTTATCCTTTTTTCTTTTTTTAATTCAGTTATCCGAAGATGCAGAACTTACACATGCTGTGAAAGCTCTGCCATTGTCTGAAAGCTGTGATGAGCCAGTTAAAGGAACGGTTTGTGAAGTGGCAGGATGGGGTGCGACAAGAAATGCAAATCGGAATAAACAATCAGATAAACTCATGGAGGCAAATGTTACCATAATGGACAAAACAAACTGCAAAAAGTATTGGGATGACAAAATAACTGAAAATATGATTTGTACCAATGACAGGGGAACAGAAACTTGCAATGTATGTATAAGAGCAACTCCAAACTCCAGGCAACAAAAGCCAATAAAAAAACATATAATGTATGTTGATACAAAATTCTGGTTAAAAATAACAAGATAAAAATGAATAGCCCATTAAAAATTTAAGTTAAAATTTTTGATACAATGTACAGCTTCACTCCATAGATTTCCCCCTCAGTACATTTTTGCATCCACTAGATGTCCTCAGTCCGATGGCCAGCACCAGTCAACCCATTTCTGCTGAGCTCAGGTTGCCTTGGACCCACCCCAGCCTTTGAATCGTGTAACACTCTTGTCAGTACATTAACTGATTGTCTATTGGCTCCTTGTACCGCTATTCCCTCCCACCCTGTACATGGAATGCAAGAAACTGACACCAGGTCATTCAGATACCTACTGCTTATATTGAAAAAATACATATAATGGTGTATTATTGGTTACAGGGCTGCATTCATTTGTGTCTTTTATATCTGCCCAGAGTTCAGCTTTAAAAAAAAATATGGAATGATAATAAAGTTACATAATCAACAAAATGTAGTTTTCATCTGAATGTTCCGCATTCCTTGGCAGCCTGATGTAAACTTTAGCTAAAGCCAAGAATAAAAATATACCATACTGCAGCTTACTGGTCTTCAGACGTTTGCGTGATGAAATCACATATTTAGCTGCTTAACTCTTTGGTGCCAGCTCCCGCCGACCCTTTAAGTGATTGGCGGTCACATGATCGGAAAACTTATAATCGCAAGGAGCGATCTTGAGCTTTTCGTGAGCCGCCAGTCACTGTGGCACAGCTCTGTTGGCGCTAATGCACACAAATATGCGGCCGCTCTGTGCCAAGGCCTGGCTGCTGAGAGGCCACATATTTACGTGTACTCAGAGCCAAGTGATTGTGAGCTTTTTGTGAGCCGTCGGTCACTGTGTCTGGAGCACTCAGGGTGTGCGCTCTTGGCACAGCTCTGTTGGCACTAATGCAAGCAAATATGCGGCCATTCGGCGCCAAGGACCACCCGTCGAGAGGCTGCATATTTGCATGCGCTCGGCGCCTAGGGGTTAAACAGCAAACCTATTAAAGACCTATAAAAAATAAATTAATCAAATAATATTATACTAGGGTGCTTTTGCTCTCTGTAAGCAAAGCTAATCATAAAGCGGAGCTCCACCCAAAAGGGGAAGCGCTGCTCGTTTGCACCCTCCTCCCCTTTTGACAGGTACCCGCTCCCACTTCCAGCATAGATCGTCGTGGCAATCTGAGTCAGAGGTTTGCCCCTGCCCCCATCCCCCTCCTTCCTTCCCCCGCAGTCTTCTGGAATCACAGGACCCAGAAAACTACAGGACCATTCACAAGGTGCAGCGTGACTTGCACATGTGCAGTGGGAAAACAGGCCGCAAAGCCACAAGGTTTTACTTTCTGTTTCCCTTACTAGACATGCACCTGAAGCCGATTAAAGAATCAATTCGTGAGGACAATGCTGGATCCCTGGCCAGGTAAGTGTCCTTATAATAAAAGTCACCAGCTATAGTATTTGTAGCTGCTGACTTTAAATTTTTCTGAAGGAGCCTGGAGCTCCTCTTTAACTCTTTACTTCTGGAGGAAAAGAGATTTAACCTCCACATACAGAAAGGCTTCTTCACAGTAAGAGCTGTGAAAATTTACAATCAACTCCCCCAGGAGTCTAGTTCTGGCCAGTTTAGAAGATTTAAAAAAAGTGCTGGATTCATTCCTAAATGCACAAAATATAACTGAATATTGCCATTTATAGGTAATAACACCTTGCTTGGTAGTTGATCCAGGGATTATCCGGTTGCCTCCTGGGGGGTCAGGAATTACCATTTTCTCCTGTTGGAACAAATTGGATCATGCTTTATTGTGTTTTTCTCCTTCCTCTGGATCAACTGTGGGTATAGGATAGTATACAGTATATGGAGGTATTCTACTTTTTTCTGTTGGATGAACTATTCGTTTTGGTTGACAGATGTTCCACCCTCCTCTTTTTTGTGATTGATCCTATTTAGATAGAACTCAAGGGAGACATTGGGGAACAAAAACTTTGAAAAGTGCACATACAAACACACACATACATAAACAACAATTGTGCGACACATATTAAGTCACGCTGCACATCCCAGATTGAGGGGAATAATGCTCATTTACAGTTAACTTTATTTTGATCGTTGAAATTCATTTTAGTGTATTTTTTGCATAAAATACAAGTTTGATACACAGTTGCATAAATATTGTGCTACATAAAACTTGCAGCTAACAGCTTTTTGTTCTACAGGTCCTCCGCTTTTAACCACTTTACCACCGGAGGATTTTGCTGTCTTGTGTCTGGGCCACTTTTTGCGATTCGGCACTGTGCAAATTTAACGGACAATTACGCAGTCATGCAACGCCGTACCCAAACGAAATTTATGTCCTTTTTTTCCCACAAATAGAGCTTTCTTTTGGTGGTATTTGATCACCTGAGCGATTTTTACTTTTTGTGCTATAAACAAAAAAACAGCGACAATTTTGAAAAAATAACAATATTTTTCACATTTTTTTATATGAAATTCCCCCCCAAAAAAAATGTAAAAATCAAAATTTTTTATCATTTTAGGCCAATTTGTTTTCCGCTACATATTTTTGGTAAAAAAAATCGCAATAAGCGTATTTTGATTGGTTTGCGCCAAAGTTATTGCATTTACTAACTAAGGGAAAGATTTCTGTTGTTTTTGGTGTTTTTTTTAACGAATAATGGCGGCGATCTGCGATTTTTTTTGCGGGACTGCGACATTGCGGCGGACAGATCGGACCCTTGACTGACATTTTTGACACTTTTGGGGGCACCAGTGACATTACTACAGTAATCAGTGCTATACATATGCACTGTTACTGTAAAAATGACACTTGCAGGGAAGGGGTTAATTTTATTGGAGAGGGAGGGGTTAATGTATGCCTGGTGCTTACTGACATGTGTGCGGGGAGGTGACTGAGTGACACAGGGACAGATCGCATGTTCAGCTATGCTGAACCCTGCAATCTGACCCTGCCTGTCACTTAGGAGATCCGCCTGCTGTGTTTACACAAGCGGGCGGATCTCCAGACTCGATTCCCCGACGATCGCCGCTGCTCCTCCCCTGGCCCGACTCCCGCTGTGACTGAGTACAGCGGGAGCAAGCCTCCGGCGTTGCGCGCGCGCGCCGCCGAGAAGGGGGAGTGTCTGCCGACGTAGGTCTACGTCGTCAAACCTACAAGAGCCACTTTGCCGCAGTAGAGCTCTAGTGAGCAGCGGTAAAGTGGTTAATATAATGTTATGGAAGTAGCCATTCTTTATGCCAATATGCAAGATTTAGCATGTGTGCAAAAATGTTTTGAAAATATGGTTCCCTCCGTGAAAAAGTTATAGTATTGTGCAATAAATAATTGTTCATGTTGCGTGAATCCCCACGGTGCCACATCCCAAAAAGTAACTACAAAACCAAAAAGGAATTCCCCTTGGGTGGGACTTTTTAGGCACCAAATTGACACATAGAAAACAAAAAGTATATATAAAAGATCAATTCTTTATTGAGTTATACAAAAATAGATAAAAACATTAAGGCAAGCTGTGGGATACTTCACATCTGACAGTAGAACTTTAGACCACAGAACCCCTGGGTTGTCACCCGACGCGTTTTGGAGTATAATTAAACTCCTTCCTCAGGGGTACCCTTGGAGGGTGGTCTGTGGGTAATCAATGCACAACAAATTAGTTTCAACATTTTACACATATAATTATCCAGTACATTTCAAGTAGAACATATACCAGCAACTTACATAGTTCACTGTAGTGATAGGTATGGATAGCCTGCCTGACGATTAAAAACAAATGGTCAGCATATCCATGTTGTCCATCAGGGGTGCCGTTTTCAAGGTGTTAAGATCTTTACACAGAATCCTGGATGCAGGGTGTTCAGAATTTACATGCTAGCCAGTCTCAATTAGAGGCTGGGTGGGAGCAGCTGAAACCTCACGTGACAGCAAATCTGCTGAATGGGAAATTACACAATTACTAGAAGATCTAAAACAGGGACTATATTATGTCAAAAGTGCTAGAGAGAACTTTCAGCCTACATATTTTTATATAGGGCAAAAAACAAAAAATTATATATATGAAGCCAAATAATGAAAATGGCCAAGGTTATAAAAAAACAATTAAATTACAATGCAGGCAAAAAATCCAGTCAAGCACCATCCACATGTCCAATGTTCAAGTGGCTGATGGTTGTAAGTCAGTCATGCTTAATCAAGCATGATCAGAAAGAAAGATTTTCTTTTCTTACCTCGAACCTCAGTAGTATGTTGTTCACAGAGAGCATAAGAGCCCCAGAAGACCTGTGTGTCCGGCAAGAGAGCAAGCAGCTCTGATGCTAGACAGACAGGGTTTAAAAAGTGTGGTCATCAGCTGAAAGAAGCATCAGCTGGATGACACACATTCAGCTGATTGCCGTCTAGGTTCCCTGGAACGTAGGAGCCGGACATGCCCCCAACCGGAAATGATCCGGCGGAAGCATGGGCGGCCGGTGCGTTCCACCGACACGGAACTCACTCTGTCCGCGTGAACCGCAAACAGAGTGTACTGGGCATGCGCCGCCGATCTCGATGAGAGATCGGGATGGAAGGGTGAATGCATTGGAATGCCCAGTCTGGGCCTTCTGTGAAGGAGTGGCTTCATAGAGTTAAAACTTTCTTTGAGATGGAAGAGATAATTGCTATTAAGAAAGAATGTGATTCTGCCTTCCACAAAACCTGGCGTCCCTGGCTAGAATTTACTCTTTCTGATACTTTCAAAAGATTTTATGTCAACCAAATCTGAACTTGGTCTTTTCAGGTCCAAAGTTACTGTTTGTCACATGATTATGTGATTGCTTATTATGCCTCCTTCCTATAATTTTCACGATTTTGCACACTCAACCCTTCCTCATCCTGATCCCCACCTTTCCCTCATACCTTCTCTCTTTTCAGTCACTTTTTTCCTTTTCTCCCCCTTTTCGACGGCTCACTTGCCGTGGCCACGTTTAAGTGGCAGTATGATATATATGAGATATGTTATTTCAATTTCATGGTTTGGTCTACGCAGCTAGTGTTATCTCACTTGTTCTGTCATTTTTGCACTTTTTGACCTATTCCATGTACATGTTCTTGTTACTTCTTTGTTTTTGCCAAGCGTTTCAATTTGAAATGTATCAATGTTATTTCCTTTGCAATGCTAATGTTTATATTTGACAATTCTTGCAATAAAGCTTTTTATTGGAAAAAAAAAAAAAAAAAAAACATAAGCATAGATACCTACAAGACTGTTTATTGGTGAATTAACTCAATGTATTGGTATAGCTTAGGTTAATGATAGTATGAGCATACATAATAACACAGAGGTTAGATTCAGACACAGTTTGCTAGACAATGTAATCTCTATTCCAAAGTAACTTAGTTAACCGAGTTCTGTACCATTATAATGTCATCAACTCATAAATCAGCAAGACCGGCAATAAACAATGCATATAAACATTGTTTACACTGTGGATAAGGATATTGTAACTGGTTTAGAGTGCACTTAAAATAAAAGCTAGGGGTTCTATGCAATATTTCCTAAAATGTACCTCTTAAACTAAGCAATGAGCAAAGTTCTCTGTGTACCAGCTATAAGGAGGCAGTCTTTAGTGCTGACTCTTCAGCTGGCTAGCGTTGGAGCCCAGTTGTACCGTTGTGCACATAAGGAACAGTCCCAGGCATACCTGCAGGTAGCAATAAGACTACTAGGCAACTGTCTAGTCAAGCACTTGCCTGACGAAGGGGCCCTGTGTGGCTCTGAAATGTTGCCTTATGTGTACCATAAGACCACGAGAATAAAGCTTTGGACCCTTCTTGAGGAATCCTTGGTGTGCTGGCCACATCTCTTCACTATAATGAGACTACATGTCCCATGATTCTCCACCAGCCATTTCTGATTGGTAAATACTGTGGTCACCAAGTAAAACTGGAATTTTTTTTTTTTTCTATCTTCTGTAGTTTTACAGTGTCTACTGTCATTGCTGTCCATAGAATTGGTCATGAAAAGCTGGCCATATGTTATGTATACCTTATTTTATATCTATATATTTTCACAGGGAGACTCAGGTGGACCACTGATCTGCAATGGAGTACTGCGGGGTGTCGTATGTTTTGGCGGCCATTTATGTGGTATTCCTGAAATTCCAGCTGTCTTTACTGATTTAAATAGCAAGATTGTTTGTTGGATATATAAACAACTGAGTGGCTTGCCATAAAGAAAAATGTTATCTTTAGTAAATACTGTATTTGATAGAATTTATATGCAAGCTTTCCTTTCCAATTCAATTGGCAGCAAGCTTTGTTTTTCTAAAACGCCCACATATTTTATTGGCTTTGTGAAATCAATGCACCAGTACTCTGTCCAGTATTATCGCCCCCTGTTCATGCAATTAGCTTAGTATTTTTCACAGAAAGTGAAACTTCTTCATTGAACTTTGCCATGTATTTAAAGAGTAAATTCACTTTTGTTGTGAAAAAAACAATCCCCTCTGGGTGATCAATGTACATGACAAGGATTTTTAACAAACATATCCAGTTTGGTGTCTGCAAAGCAATGTTAATTTCAACAAAAACATTTTCATCAAAATTTTCTTCAGTGGCCTTTTTATAGTAATGAAACCTAAAGGAAAAGTACACCATGTTTTCATCCACTGACATGATAAACTATGACGAAAATCAATTCCTTTTTCATTAATGAACAAAAACTAAACTAAAATGTGAGGGAGGGACGTATACCCTCATGAACTTCTGGTTTCCCTGGAGCTCTAAGCTTAGTATGTAGCACTATGCAGCATCACAGGCCACCTCAAATGACTGTGCAGAGCAGCACTGTGCATTACAGGCCTCCCAACGAGAGTCCTGACTCACAACTATCCAGAGCAGAGCACATTACAGGCCTTCTTCAGACCACCGTCCAGAGCACTATGTGCATTACAGGCCTCTCAGACCACCATCCATCACTGTGGAGCATTACAGACCTCTTGGACCACCATCCCAGAACACTGTGCATTACAGGTTTCCCCTCAGATCGCCATCCAGAGCACTGTGCAGCATTACAGGCCTCCCTTCAGACCATCATCCAGAGTACTGTGCAGCATTACAGGACTCTCAGACCACCTTTCAGAGCACTGTGTGCATTACAGGCCTCTCAGACCACCATGCCAGAACACTGTGCATTACAGGCCTTCCCTCAGATCGCCATCCAGAGCACTGTGCAGCATTACAGGCCTCCCTTCAGACCACCATCCAGAGTACTGTGCAGCATTACAGGCCTCTCAGACCACCATTCAGAGCACTGTGCATTACAGGCCTCCTCAGACCACCATCCAGAGCACTGTGCATTACAGGCCTCCTCAGACCACCATCCAGAGCACTGTGCATTACAGGCCTCCTCAGACCAACATCCAGAGCACTGTGCATTACAGGCCTCCTCAGACCACCATTCAGAGCACTGTGTGCAATACAGGCCTCCTCAGACCACCATCGAAAGCACTGTGCAGCATTACAGGCCTCCTTAGACCATCCAGAGAGGCTAAATTTGTATCTGAGGGTTTGTTCAAACCTTAATACTATAAATAATAACATATTAGAATTCTTTACTCCAGGAGTATACAATAAGTTTGGAAATTCTGGAGAAATGCTTAAATAATGCATTACAATTTACCTAAACACATTTGATTTTAGTCAACTAAATTGTGCTGCTGATTTAGTCGACTAAATAAGACTAAAACTAAAACAATTGCAGATGACTTAAATGGGACTAAAACTAAAATGGCATCTTAGTCAAATGACTAAGACTAAAACTAAATCAAACTTTACTGCCAAAATTATCACTGCTGCAGAGTGAATCTGAATTGGAGTGTTTTTTTTTTAATTTTTTTATTATTATTAATCAGCTGATGCACTTGCAGTGTTCTAAAGAGGAAAATGAAGGATCTGCTCCCCTTTAGAAGTATTTAACCCTTTGGAAGTATCTCGCCAAAAATGACGTTTATGTTGCAGAGGATGCCATTTATGTGCAGAGTTTTGAGAAATCACTGAACCAATCACACATGCAGGGAATAACATTTCTGGGGCTGTTCCAGTGGTTGCCATATTGCATTGCATTTTACAAAAAATTACAGCACTGTGGATTTAAAAGGAAAGGTCATTTTTTAACAGCATTTATTTACAATATGTGTAGCAATTGTATATGCTATATATTTTTTATTTGCTATTTATAGTGGAGTAACCCTTTACCAAACTAGTAAAACTTTTTTTCTCCTGCTTGTGTGATTGGCTCACTGATTTTCACAGAAGTCTGCACTAAGATACAAGTCAGATTTCAGGCACCCCCTGCAAGAACAATTTCCTTTTTGGTCTGATACTCCCAATAGGAAATCATGTCTAAATGGATGCAGACCCTGCAATTTTCCTCATTAGAACTCTGCAGATGCAGCAGCTGATTGATAATTATGAAACCACTCCCATTAGAATAATTTACCACATGGACACAGATGTACTGTACATAGAATACCCAGAGGGGATGTGTTTTCGTCAACAAAAGTGGAGTTGCGCTTTAAGCTAAAAAGCATTGCATTAAGTACCACTTTATTTCCTTGTTCTTCAACATTTTATTACATGAATAAAAACAGTACAATGTCATTTTTTCTTGTATGTGCTTAGCATTGCATTATTTCTTATCCTAAAATGTCACACTTCTGTTATTCCTTTGCATCCTCTGTAATCATATACAAATTATCTTTACTGTATGCTTTCCAGCAGCTTTGCCTAGTCTGGAAGTGGGCAGCAATAAATCTTTTGCACTTTACACTTACTTGTACTGACTTTATTAAGGCAGTAATATTTTAAGACTTGTAACATACTATAGTGAACACCAAGTGACACTACTGAATGTCAATAAATAAGATTATGTGATAGGCAGGCATACAGCAGATCCTAACTGGCTCTAAACCAGGTACTTACAAGACATTTGTTGCACTTAAACTTTTTTTTTTTTTTTTTAAATAAGGACATAATTTTATGGTTTTTATCTGCCTGAAGTTTAGAATTAAAGAAGAACTAATGGAAAACCTTTGTTTTCTGTTTTGGATATAACCAGGGGTCAAGTCCTGGGAAAAAAAGTGTGGGAACTCTTTCCCACACTTGTGGGAAGTTTATCACCCCCAACCTCAAAAATAAAAAAAAGTGTGTGTTGGTGTATATACTGTATATATATATATATATATATATATATATATATATATCTCTCTTGAGGAGCGAGGGCCACTTTAACGATTTGGTAACCGGTCGCGGGCCACAATGAGCGGAGCGGGCAGATCAGATGACAGGTCCATTTCTGCATATGCAGAGCAGACATGGACACAGCCCGCTCTACTCTATGGGCCCTCCAATCTGATCTCCCCTTCTGTTTTTGTCTGTTTCTGTCGGATCCCCTTCTGTTTTTTTAAGTGGATCGAATTGGGTTCCTGTGGGTATCACTAGCTGCTGCTGTCCCCCAGGTGGGTATGGCTGGTGGCTGCTAACTGGCTGTCCTCCAGAACTGGTACTGCTGGCTGTTACTACTGGCGGGTACTGCTGGTGGGTTCTGCTGGCTTGTACTGCTGATGGGTACTACTGGCGGGTACTGCTAGTGGGTACTGTGGCAGGCGCAGCACTATGAAGTGCCTTGTGCGCTGTGGCATTAGAAGAACTTAATCTCTCAGACTTCAGTCTAACCAGACTGTCTGTTACTCTATAAATTCTTCAAATACCGTTCTATGGAAAGCAGTAGGTTTAAAGAGCACACCAAACGCTTAAGATATCTTCTTTATTAACTTCCACTTTTCTTCATAGATAACACTGACCCTTTTGCAGCAGACAGTCCATGTACAAACATGTGCTGAATAAAGTATAACAAAATGGTGGATATATTTCTCTCTTCAGTATCTGTACTTTCAATTGTTTAAACACTTTATGATCTCTCTGAGGGGTATATCTGATGCTTAATCAATATTCTTTCTTCTCTATTGCTGTTTGATATAACTTTTGAAGTTTGGTATAACTTTGCGTATTTGTTTGAGTTCGGTGGAACTACAAGTGAACACATAACCAGTTCAGTATACAGTTCTGATCACATTACTAACAATAGGAACACATATTACTGTTAGGCTCCATGTACATGGGACGCTGGAAATGGCCGTTTAGGAGCAGTTGGGCTTTTTATTCAGAAGCCCCTGAACCCATCTACATTTTATCTTATCTGTCCATGTACACCAGGTCGTTTACAGTCATTTGCAGGCAGTTGCGTTCAGGGACTGTTTTTAGAACGCAATTATTTGCGTTCGAACGTGTGTTTACCGGCGTTTCAAATGCAAAAACGCGTCCGAACGCGTCCAAACGTGTCCGAACGCGATGTCCCGCGTTTAGCATTTGCGTTTTTCCATTTTAAAGGGGAATAATTTTTTTGACCTCTAGGAACGGTTCTAAACGCAAACGCCCGCAAACGCCGCTAAACGCCCGCTAAACGCGGGTACAAACGCGACCAAACGGACGTTTCAAACGTCCTAAAAATTCCAGCATTCAAAGGGACTTTTAACAATGTCCCGTGTACATGGAGCCTAAATTACCTATTTTTGGCCACTTGCTTCCATAAAACTGCTCTGTAGATCTGTGTCTGTACAGATCTCCTTTCTCTGGTGGAATGAGAATGCTGGCAATGTGTGCATGAGACTTTAGACAAAAAATGGGTGTAAGGCTGGCTGTAATTGGCCAAGACTGTTGCTGAGTGAGAGATTGGCTGTGATTGGCCACAAACTCATTATGGGTAATAAAGTTTACCTCTGTGCTTTCTGGTTTCAAATCTGCTGTATCTGAGCTTACCTTGCAGGCATATAAATGAATCTTACAGGCATATTTTCTCTTTTGCTTCTGTGAACACAATATATAACTGTTATAAGACATCCAAACGTAAAGTCACAGTAAATAACTGCTTTTGTCTCTCACATATAAACATATGCACTGTATTGAGGTTATTAGCAGGTCTAGCTGTATATGCATGTAAGTCATATTAGCAACCTAGGACAAGTTATAGCTGGCCAGCTACAGGTACTGCTGGCTGGTACTGGTGGTGGGTACTGCTGTAAGGTACTAGTGGTGGCTACTGCTGGCAGGTACTGGTGGTGGCTACTGGTGGTGACTACTGCTGACTGGTATGGCTGGTAGGTACTGCTGGCTGGCACTGCTGCCGGGTACTGGTGGTGGCTACTGCAGACAGATACTGCTGGTGGGTACTGCTGGCAGGTACTGTTGGTGGGTACTGCTGGCAGGTATTGTTGGTGGGTGCCACAGGCGTGTAATGCTGGTGGGTACTATTGTGGGTTACGTATACATTGAGTTGCAAATTACGGGCGTGATTTATATCCCTTGGACACAGCATCATTAAACCCTGGATCTGTCACATATTTCTCTGCAAAATAGACTTGATTTATATTTATATGGATTTTGCTCAGTAGCACTAAGGGTCTTTCCCACGGGCGGTGCGCTCAACGGAGTCCATTTTGCTCGGCGGGGGATCGATCTACCGATCCCCGCTGAGCAGGCAGATGACAGCTCCATCTCCGCTCTGTGTGCAGAGGCTGAGCTGTCAGAGCCCCGCTCTCTTTTATGAGAGATTGGATGATAACGGACCACCTGTCCGTTTTCATCCGATCTTATCCAATCCGATCCTCCAGGCAGATGGAAAATAGGGTTTCCATCCATCCGGATTTCACAGACAGGATCAGATCGGATAGCAGTGGGTGTCAGCAGGGATGTCTCCGCTGATATCTTCTGCTCCAAAGGGCTGCATGGAGCATCTGATCCGGTCCGTCTGTAAAACTGACAGGCGGACGGGATCAGAAAGCCAGTCCCCCTGTTTCTTT
Organism: Pelophylax lessonae; assembly: GCF_965119305.1. NCBI lineage: Eukaryota > Metazoa > Chordata > Amphibia > Anura > Ranidae > Pelophylax > Pelophylax lessonae. The sequence goes on from NC_138768.1 coordinate 100,946,267, forward strand.
CTCTCTCTTTCTCCTTGGTCTCTTTGTATTTTGTCTCTCTTTCTCCCTCTCTATTTCTCCTCTCTCTTTCTCTCACCCCTCTCTATCCTTTCTTCTCTCTTTCACTTGTTCTTTTTTTTTCTCCCCCATCCCTCTCTCTCTTTCCATCTGTCTCTTTATATTGCTCTATTTCCATCTCTCTGTTTCTTTCTCATATCTTTCTCTCTTCCTACCTCTCTTTCCTTCCTCTCTCTCTCTTTCTCATCTCTCTCTTTCCCTCCTCTCTCTCTCATGTCTCTCCTTCCCTCCTCTCTCTCTCATGTCTCTCCTTCCCTCCTCTCTCTCTCTCATGTCTCTCCTTCCCTCCTCTCTCTCTCATGTCTCTCCTTCCCTCCTCTCTCTCTCATGTCTCACCTTCCCTCCTCTCTCTTTCATGTCTCTCCTTCCCCTCCTTCCCTCTTCTCTCTCTCTCTCATGTCTCTCCTTCCCTCCTCTCTCTCTCGTGTCTCTCCTTCCCTCCTCTCCCTCTCATGTCTCTCCTTCCCTCCTCTCTCTCTCTCATGTCTCTCCTTCTCTCCTCTCTCTCTCTCATGTCTCTCCTTCCCTCCTCTCTCTCTCTCATGTCTCTCCTTCCCTCCTCTCTCTCTCATGTCTCTTCTTCCCTCCTCTCTCTCTCTCTCTCTCTCTCTCTCTCTCTCTCTCTCATGTCTCTCCTTCCCTCCTCTCTCTCTCTCTTGTCTCTCCTTCCCTACTCTCTTTCTCATGTCTCTCCTTCCCTCCTCTACCTCTCATGTCCCTCCTTCCCTCCTCTCCCTCTCATGTCTCTCCTTCTCTCCTCTCTCTCTCATGTCTCTCCTTCCCTCCGCTCTCTCTCTCTCTCTCTCTCTCTCTCTCTCATGTCTCTCCTTCCCTTCTCTCTCTCTCTCTCTCTCTCTCTCATGTCTCTCCTTCCCTCCTCTCTCTCTCTCTCATGTCTCTCCTTCCAAATTCAAGTTCAAATAAGCTTTATTGGCAGGACCAAATACATTTTAGCATTGCCAAAGTAGTTGAGTTTGTGATGGGGGGGGGGGGGGGGGTAATGGGTAATATAAAGGGGAATGGGGGGGGGTGAGTCTATGTAAAGGATTTTTAAGTCCTCAGTTTTTCATGTCCCTCTCAGTCTGTGACATGCTGTCACATATTGTGCAGCTATTCTCACCATTGGCTCCTCTTCTCCCAGTAGGATTTGGAGTTTCCTCTTCCCTTCTATAGAATTGAAGTCCGGGACGAAAGCGGAGAGTCTCTGGAAGTGAGTGTCCCTCACTGATGAGTACTTAGGGCACTGTAGCAGGAAGTGGTCCTCGTCCTCCAGGACCCCCTGGTCACACTGCTGGCACAATCTGCTCTCCCTGGGCTTGTAGGTCTGTCTGTTCCATACTAACTCGATTTCCAGGCTGTGGGCCCTCAGTCTGTACAGGCTGAAGGTCTGTCTGTCTTTGGGCTCTTGTAGCACCTCCAGGTATGGGGCCAGTTTGTAGTCTCTCTGCAGTGACTGGTAAACAGTTCGTTTCTTGGAGTTTGTTATTTCATTTCTCCATTCTTCAACATATTTTTCTTCTGAATATTTCATTATGTTTTTTATTTGTGATTTTGTCAGGTCAAATTGTTGGGAGTTTGGGATAGGCAAGGCGCTGATGAGTTGTTGCAGGCCGCCAGGCTTGGGCAGGTTCTTATTGGTCAGTAGGGCCTTATGATGGTACGAGTCAGGACTGCTTTTTTGTAGATGATCCCAGAATGATAGCGCCCTCTTTTGTACTGCAAGAAGTAAGGGAAATCTGCCCAGCTCGGACTGGCAGGCACAGTTGGAGGTGCTCCGGTGGACTTGGAGAAGTAGCTTGCAGAATTCCAGATGGAATATTTCTGTTGGGCTGGAGTCCCATTGTGATTGGTCTGGGTAGGTAACAGGACTCCAAACTTCACTGCCATATAGAAGGATTGGGGTGATGATGCTATCAAATACTCTGAACCAGACTCGCACCGGTGGTTTTAGGTTATACAGCTGTCTCCTGATGGCATAGAAGGCTCTGCGTGCCTTGTCTTTTAGGGTCTCTATGACTGACCTGAAACTTCCTGATTGGTTAATTTCTAGGCCGAGGTAAGTGTAGTTGTTGGATTCATCAAGAGTGTGGTTGTTTAATGTAAAGGAGGGGCTCTTTGTTTTTTTATTTTTCCTTTGGAACATCATGATTTTGGTTTTGCTTGAGTTGATGGGTAGTGCCCATGTGGCACTATATTTCTCCAGCACTTCCAGCCTGTCTTGTAGGCCTCTCTCTGTTGGTGACAGAAGTAAGAGGTCATCCGCATAGAGCAGGAACTTCACCTCTGTGTCATGCAGAATCAGTCCAGGTGCTGGAGAGGATTCTAGAGCTGCAGCCAGTTCATTGATGTAGATGTTGAAGAGGGTTGGACTTAGGCTGCAGCCCTTTCTGACTCCCCGGGCCTGTTGGAAGTGTTTGGTTCTTTTCCCATTCACCTTTACACTGCAGCTGTTCTCAGTATATGAACTCTTCCTTCCTCTCTTTCTCATGTCTCTCCTTCCCTCCTCTCTCTCTCTCTCGTGTCTCTCCTTCCCTCCTCTCCCTCTCATGTCATGGCCAATGTTTATTGTATGGCTCCTGTGCCCTGTCACAGGCAGAGGCGTAGTACATTTCATATAACTCAGCCTGTGACAGGAGCGGACGCTATACAAGAAGCATCGGCTCTGCTTCCTGTAGCACGGCTCCTTTCCGCACGCTGTGCTTGGGGATGGTGGGTTGGGAACCCTCAATCTGGGCTTACTGACCCGCCATCCCAGAGCAGGAGGTGTTGCTGGGATTGTGTCGGGGCTGGGGGGGCGGACAGGAACGGTGTTCCTGTTGTAGAATAAGTACAGGAACGCCGTTCCCAAGCGTTCCTGCAGGACTGGAGCCCTGGTTATAACCTGTGTCAGTTTTTTTTTTTTGCCACATGTGTCTCAGTGAAGAGATTTTCCTTCACTTCCTGTTCTTGGTGAACACAGACATCACAGCCATGAGGTGCAAATCACATGCATTTTCTGTGCAATGCGAATTCAGTCATACCATTTATATAGCTGATTTTGAATCCCATTTTAAATAAAATGGTGCCGAATCCTTTTTTTGGTCTGCACTGGAATCGGATTGCATGCGTGTTCACACCCATGAGATCCAATTCCTGCACGATTTTACAGTTTGCACTGCGATCTGTGAACCGATCTGGGGGATGTCATTAACTTTCTAATAATAACCACAGCGGTTCGCAGAGGGCAGTGTGACCTGCCTGCGAGTTAGATGTGATTCGGAAACCCAGCCTTAAAGCGTAACTCCACTTTTGTTGAGAAGAAAAAAACATTCCCCTCTGGGTGATCTCTGTACATTACAAGGATTGCTACAAACCTTGTGGCAGATTCCTACCTTTTGTTATTATGAAGAAATCCCTTTTTTCCCTCTGTGCTGAGTGGGTCTCATGGGAGGGGTTTCAGAATTATCAACCAGCTGTGCCGCTGCAGAGCACTAATGAGAAAAGCTGCTGGGCCTGCATCCCTTTAGACGTGTGTTTCAGGGATGCCTGAAGTCTGAGTTGTATCTTAGGCTCCCCATACATGTTCAATCCTCTTGTACAATTTTCTGTTCGATTTACCAAAAACCATATAATAGAAGGCCAAAACGAAACAACTCTCTTAATTGTATCCTATAAGGCAGGCCTTTGTACTATATAGTTGAAGTTAAATCTAAAAAAAATTGTACAGAAAATTGTAAGAAAATTGTATAATGTATGGCCAGCTTTTGGCAGACTTCTGGGAAAATTGGTGAGCCAATCACACAAGCAGGATATTATGTTTCTGGGGTGTGGTCAGTACACAATCTGTTTACAGAACAGCTCCAGGTAGCCATATTTCATTGCTTTTTCAGAAAATTAAAACAGCTGCAGATTGAAAAGGAAAGGTCATTTTTAATAACATTCAATTACAATATGACTTGTGTCGCAAGTGTATACGCTATATTGTTTTTTCTTTATTTGCTATTTTTTTTCCCCCCACAAAAGTGGAGTTACCCTTTAAGGCATGTCTTGAGTGATAACTGTTATAGTTACTAGTAGAGACCTTATATCACTTCTCAAACGAACTGTCAAGCCATCAAATGGCCGGTGTTCTAGTTAGATCACATAGAGGCCAAATCACAAGATAGCAGCTTCCTTGGCTGCAGAGGACAGGAGAGTTTAGTTTTAATAGAAATGGGGTTGATTTACTAAAGGTATAGCCTGTTAACTTTGCAAGGGAAGATGCATGTTGCAAAGGAATTTTCCCTGGAGCTTAGTGAATGTTGTGCAGTTTGCTTTTGCAAAGAATGCCCAATCACATGCAAGGAAAATTAAAAAAACAGCATTTTTTTTTGCTTGCACATGTTTGGAAGAAGAAAGTCAGCAGAGCTTCACCCCATTCATTAAGCTCAGGAGAAAATTCCCAGGCAAAGTGAAAAATCTATTAAATCCATCCCTGTATGTATAACCCATATACTTTAAAAGAAAATGCCTTTGGTTCCATCCCCAACCCACCTCACAGTACTCCCGCTTTCAGAGAATACAGAATCAAGTATCATTCTGTGGTGCTAAGTCATCCGTATGGAAACTATTCATGATAGCAAGAAAAGAAAGAAAATACATAGATCCCCTCAGGCAGAAAAAATAGACCCCCTCAGCAACAATATGTGGGCGGAGTCATCTGCGTCCATGCATGTGGGGTAACTCTTGCATGGAGTGTGCTCTTCAATGCTCGGGACTAGATGAGAATGCAGTCATGTATATAATCTAACATTAAAGCAGTTCCTCAACTTAGAGATGAGCCTTCACTGTGTGCAGTAATAGAGTGCACTATACACTGTAACCTGTATGCTTGTATTAGGAGGGACATGCTGAGCCTGCGCCTACTCCATCAGTCAAGCGTACCTCTGTTACCTCACTCCCAGTAACAGAATGGGGTCACACAAAGCACCTACCTCTTTCTTTCCTGTACTACCTGACCAAACCATGGATCTCCCAGTTACTATGGGAGAGGGACCACTAGGGAGGGAGCCGGAATGTTGACCCCCCCTCACTACTGGAGGACCTGCCACCTTACCAGGTATAATTCTTAACAACTGGTTGCTTGTTCCTTCACTTGGTTACCCATAACAACTACACTGCTCTTCTTTGTCTTGCCGAGTTAACCTTTTGTAGTGGTGTTACTTTATATCGCATAGTGCAATTACAGACCCAGGTTCTTTTGGATTATGCCAAAACCAACATGCACCCCTTTGAGTAACTTCAGACCAGCCTCAAAACAGTAAATATAGCTTTTACTGTTGAAATGTAGCATGACAATATAAAATGAATAACGTCCTGTCCCCAAACCTAACTAAAATAGAGTAGTGGCTCAGGCATACTTCTGTGAGGTAAGGGTTCATGTAGGCATTGTGCATGACTTGGATACTATCTGTGATTCCCGATAACTTTAGCACCACGTTTGCGCTCACAGGTGTCTTCATTCTGCTCTCCAATCCCAGTCAGCCCATCCGCACTCTCTCAGATCTTCGTTGTCCCCCTGTTTATATCACAAGTAGGCCAGCTAAAACAAGAAACTTGGGAACTGAGACGAAAATGTTTAACACCTTCCCCACAACCCTGAATACTAGGTTATAATATGGCAGGTAATCATAATCACCATGGTACTAAGCAAAATTAACCTAGCATCAGCAGCACTGGTAAACAGCAACATGAACAGTATACCATATAAACAATGACCAGCATAAACAGTAGGGAAAATTCTCACAGTAACCCTTTGCAACAAATTATCAAAATATGTCCCAGGGAGCACTCTGTGTATATATCGCCTTGAGTGTAGGTATATATAATTCCCGAAAAGGGGTACTTGTGGAAGGCTGTTGTTCAGTATCTGGCGCCTGACCTGCAAACTTCAGCTGGCTAATAGTGGGGCCTAGTCTGTATGGTGATGTACTTAAGTCCCCTTTTTGTCTGCATGCAGTGATTCGTTTTGAAGCTTTAAACCAAATAGGCAGTCTCCCATTGCCCTGAATGGTAAAGTCAGCACAGATGTAACCACTCATCGGTCCTCGGTCAGTTTAGGGTCCTCAGGAACCTGAGCCTCTGTGTCTCAGTCCTCAAAGCCCAGTTCCAGCACTCTGGTCCTCACAGATTTGATTCCCAGCACTCTAGTCCTCAGTGTCTGCTTTCAGTCTCAGCATATCGGTTTCTCCAGTTCCACTCCCTGCACAGTAAGATATGCTTGCTCCCCCCCCCCCCAAACCCCAGGAAACTTCTCCTCTCTTCCTTCTATTGCCTTGTTTCCTGTGAGTTGGGGTTTGCTGCTCCCTCCAGACTATATCATCCAGGGTTCCATGCGGCTGCATACTCAAGTTCCTTTACCCCTGGAGGGTATTAATTGCTCCTGAAGATACTCTGGGTGGGGGGTGGGAGGGTGTAATGAGCAAGAGAAGCTACAGCTGGTACAATGTGTGTCTATCGAGTTCTTAGGCTCCATTCACACCTGGGTGTATCATTTTTCAGGTGTTTTTTGCAGTTGTTTGGAGGCAGGCATTGACATCTGACTAAAAACGATTGTAATCTGCCAAAAAAGAAGCTCATGTACTTTTTTGAGCTTCACTCATTTTGCTTCAGGCGACAAAATGCTCATATGCGAACTGCAGCCATTAAAATGAATGGGATTTTGCTTGTTGGGCATTTTGTAACTTAAGAGATGAGCATTTTACGAGCTGAAAAACACTCAGGTGTGAACAGAGCCTTAGATTTAGATCTAGTATGTCAAATGTGATATGTCATAATGGCCATAGATGCTTTTTTGTTCTGGGGAGGGTTTAGCAGTAGGTACCAAGTAAAAGTATTTTTGAATAAAACGAATTGCGCCAAATTAAAAAAAAAAACTAGAAAAAGGAAAAAACTAACTCTCCTGCCATCTCATGCCCTGTGGTATGCCACGGATAAAGGGATTCATTGTATGGAGAAATTGACCGCCACTAATAATAACACGGAAGAACAGTGTGGGGATAAGTGGCTGCCATGGCTGCACTTCACTTACATTGACGCCTTCCTTCAGGCGTCTGGAGGCTCCTAACTCACCTCCAGCCAGAGGAGCCTCAAGGCACTGACAATCCTCCATAACCCAAAAAAGAAGTTTGGTTCCTCAAGCCAAAAAGGAAGAAAGTGGGATTTTATAGGCAAAGTAATTATTATCCATTTTATTAAGAGAATTACATATAAAAGTGAAAAACAAAGAAAAAATCATCAAAACAACAACATTGGTTGTATAAGTAATGCATATTACACTATTAACAGTTTATGAGCCATTTTTCTTATTAGATGGTGATTCCTGATTGTAGTTCCGACGCGTTTCGGCATATATTGCCTTTATCAAGGAAAAAAAATCACCATATTCTATAAAGTGAAAAGTGAAAAATGCAAAAAATTAGTGACTTGTTGTGAGAAATATATCAAAAACAAACAAATAAACATCGTCTTTTCTGTTTGTGTACCTAGACTTCAGGAATATCTATGCCCATAAGGGAGTGGGGGGGAGGTTTCAGGTCCTGTGCCCACCAGGCTTGTTACTGGATCCTGGGCCGGTTGGTCTAAAGAAGGGGGAAAGGTTGGTTTAAGGCGGGCGTGTGTTGTTTGGTGCCCTATTTAAGCTGAATAGAGTGAATTTCCAATATTACCTCAAGTTTACAAATAACACCTCTTGGGGATGAGTAGGGTCCTGGGGTGTGTAGCAAGCCCCAAGCTTCTATGTGTAACCACAACGCTCCTGGTTCCCTGGAGAGTGGATAGAATTTCAATATATAAGGTTGGCGTATACAGAGATGAGGCCTGGAAGTAAGGTGGGTAAAAAACAACACTTACGTTTGAGAAAAGGGGGATAAAAGGCACTGGGGTCCACCGATTGGTCCCAAAAGTGTAAGCCTGTGATCCTATGTGAAATTAATTTAAAATAAGGGGGGAGGTTTTCGACGGTTTCTAAAATAATGATACAGTAATAGTGAAACGTTGTGAGTATGTTGACTTACTGGAAATTTAAATAAGAAGTCCTTGGATTGACAGATTTCCGAGATCAGTAGGAGGGGCTGACCCTCTTCCGAGGATACAGGGTCACTGAATCTCTATCTGGCAGGAAAAAATTACATCATTTTAATGTGGTATAGGTAGTATTGAAGTTGGCCAGCAGGTGGCGCTGTGCCGCAACTTACTTTTATTAAATGCTTGTCCTCGGCCACAGATGTATAAGTCTGACAAGAGGAAAAAGAAAAATCTAGTTTTAGTGTGTGAGAAGGTATTAGAAATGGCCAACGGATCTGGCAGAAAAAATTATAACATCATTCTAATGTGGTTTAGATAGTATTAAAGTTGGCCAGCAGGTGGCGCTGTGCCGCAACTTACTTTATATTAGATGCTTGTCCTCTGCCACAGATGCATAAGTCTCTGTCTGACAGGAGGAAAGAAAAATATCTAGTTTTAGTGTGTGAATGGTATTAGAAATGGCCAACAGGTGGTGCTGTAGCGTGGCTTACTTGATATCCTGAGGGGGCAGTGGGAGGCTGAAGTGTCTAGGCAGATGCAGACCGCTGGCTCCGGACGTTCGCTCCTCGCTGGTTGGAGCGGAGTGAGGTCCTATGGATCCCCGGCCGTCTTTATATGTAAGTCGCGCATGCGCAATGAAGCGCCGGGCGACGCCGATGTTGAAATTGTGCGATTTCAGATGAAGTTGCATGATTTTAAAGCCGCAGTCAATGTGAATGGGGACTCAAAGAGGATGATTATACAGAACCACCCCTTGACCACCTACCTTTAAATGAACATAGCACCTGCAACATCGATACTTAGCTTCACAGTACCGCAATCCGAAATGTCCAGTTTCACAGGCAGCGTCGCCGTTAAACTTGCCTTTTGAAGTCACAGTTGACCAAGCCACAAGCCAAATGCCCAAATAACCAGAGACTGTGGATGGAGCACAGGAGATGACCGGAGACTGCGGATGGACTACAGGAGATGACCAGAGACTGCAAATGGACTACAGGAGATGACCAGAGACTGCAAATGGACTACAGGAGATGACCAGAGACTTCGGATGGACTACAGAAGATGACCAGAGACTGCGGATGGATTACAGGAGATAACCAGAGACTGTGGATGGACTAAAGGAGATAACCAAAGATTGTGGATGGACTACAGGAGATAACCAGAGACTGCGGACGCAACGTACTACAAGAAATGATCAAGTAGCCATTTATAAATTTCCACCTTTCAGCAATTTACAGCTATAGAGTTGGTAAACAACACAGTCAGGGAGGGTTTAGCATAAAAGTCCACAATCAGTCTATATGGGGAGAAAGACCTACCTGGCAAGCTGGGCTCATCTTCCGCTCTCACGAGGTCCAGGGGCGGGGTTCTTAAAAAGCCATCGGGAGGCGCTCTCAGTGATCCCACTCAGTGGAGCTCCTGGCCCCGCCCCTCCCATCAGAGCCTCCCTCATTCCAAGCCAAGCCCTCAGCCCCCACCCCAGCGGTCAGGCGGTGTAACAGCATGCCATGCCTAGGCAGCACACAGCAACAGTGTGGGTGAGTCAGTGCCAAGTATGGACGCAGTGCAGCCGGCACAACTAGTTAGAGCACATATACCTACTACTTCTGAAATCTGCACTGACACTCTGACCATCCCTTATCTAAGTCCCTGATGTAAAAGGGGTTTAAGGGACGATGTAAAGTTGCAGTTAAGTGCGGAGTTCATCTGTGTGTGGACATTCCTTTATCCTGAATATTTAGGCCTCTTGTTGGGGATGTTATGACAGGCCTCTGGCTTAGAGTATGACACAATATGGCAGAGAGTTTCTCTCAACAACGGGTGACTACTGGGATAGCTATAGGGGTCGCAGGGGTACCAATTTCAACCCAGGCCCATGCTCCAGGGGGGCCTGTGCAGCTCCCCTGTCACATTTGGTTCTACATCTGGATAGGAGGGGTGGTGGCTGTGACAGTTCACACCGTCACTGACAGTGAAAAAACTATGTGACAGATAAATTGATGGTTTGGACTGCTTCAGTTGGTCAGACTTGTAACAGATGCATGCCATCAGTGTTGGAGATACAACAACTTTAAAGCTTAGCCTATTACAGATTAACTGCAGTTCACAAATAGGACACTAGATGTCGCTAATGCTCAGTGATATGCTATGCATTTCTATGATGTGTTGTAATATCCTGTACACTGTACTGAACTTGTTGGTTATCTCTTCCTGTCTGTTGTTCTTATTACAATGAGGTGACATCTTTGATGTTCCAATAAAGAAGCCAGTTCCTTTTTACTCCACAATGTCTGATCTGAATGGACTCTGCCGTCATATGACGTCCGCCCATTCAAGCAGGGCAGGCGCGCGAATCCGGGCGCGCCGCCGTGCACTGCCGGTGTCGGCGTGTCCCCGGGACACAGCCGGTCACCGGCAGGGGGGGAAACAGCCAATAGGCATGGCTGTTTCCCACGTGATCGGCTGTGTTCCAATGACACAGCCCATAACAATGGAGGCGCCCGGGAGATGACCGCGCATGCGCGATCAGGAGCGCGCAGCGCGGTCATGTCGGTGGCACTGTGTTCCGTAGGAACACAGCTGTCACCGGCGGTAGTAAACAGTTACTGACAGTGACTGTTTACTATGTGATCGGCTGTGAATCCATTCACAGCCGATCACAAAATGTAAACAAAGAGCAGTAACTCAGTGTTACTAGCTCTTCTCCCCTCATACAGTTTCCAGTGTGAGGGGAGAAGAACTAGAAACATTGAGTTACTGCTCTGTACCCCTGTAAAAAGTAAAAAGCACACAAATAAAGGTCCCCACACACAGTCCTCAGCCCCCCCCAATGTCCCCTGTCACCCAACAGTCACCTCATCAGTGCCCAGAAATTGACACCCATAACGTTCACATGTGAGAGTAGCGATCGCAGGCAGAATAACCGCGATTCTGCCCACGATCCGGAAATCATTGCAAATGGCGGGACGCCTGTGCGCTGCCCGTGATTTGCAATAGCACCCCAAACGCTGTGCGATGTTGCCGCCATTTCCGCCTGCCGAATCACGGTAACATCGCGCAAACATCGCATGACGCCCAAAAAAGGTACAAGAGTTTCTTTGGGGCGTCATGCGTTGTTTGCGTGATGTTACCTCGATTCGGCAGGCGGAAATCGCTGCAACATCGCACAGCGTTTGGGGTGCTATTGCAAATCACAGGCAACGCACAGGCGTCCCGCCATTTGCAATGATTTCCGGATCGCGGGCAGAATCGCAGTGATTCTGCCCATGATCGCTACGCTCACATGTGAATGTAGCCTAAAGTTCACCGGTCACCAGAGACTACCATCAGTACCGCCGTGCACCGTCACCTGTCACCCATCAGTGACCATCGCCCGTCACCTGTCACCCCATCAATCACCGTCACCTGTCACCCCATCAGTCATCGTCACCTGTCACCCCATCAGTCACCGTCATCTGTCACCCTATCAATCATCGTCACTTGACACCCCATCAGTGATCGTCACTTGTCACCCCATCAATCATTGTCACATGTCACCCCGTCAGTGATTGTCATCTGTCACCCCATCAATCATCGTCACTTGTCACCTCATCAATCATCGTCACCTGTCACCTCATCAATCATCATCACCTGTCACCCCATCAGTCATCGTCACCTGTCACCCCATCAGTCATCGTCACCTGTCACCCCATCAGTCATCGTCACCTGTTTGCCATATACATGCAATCACTTACTGACCGCCTAACGACTATATGCGTCGGCCATTAAAAGCTAAATACTGGAGTTATGGCAGCAGATAGCCCCCATAACCCCGGTATTTTTTGAAACGGCGGGCGGTCGGCTTTCATATAAGGGTGGTCCCAGTGGCGGATTCGCCGCGGAATTACCCTTACGGTGCAGGGGAAGAGGTGCCCCCCCCCCTCCTGCCGCGTCCCAGACGTTTTCCCAGCTTACCGGACCCGCCGGCAGCGGGGAAAACTATCCGGTCCCGGATCCTCAGAGACAGGAAGTCGAGTGAGGGCAAGATGGCCCTCACTCAACTCTATGGTCTTGGAGGACCGGAGCTACGTCAAAAGACGTTGCCTAGCAACCGGTTTAAAGGGCCGCTTTTTTTTTTTTCCTCTTTCAACAATTTTTTTTTTTTTTTTCTTTTTTAGTGTAGTTGTGAGGTGTGAGGTCTTTTTGACCCCAGATCTCACAATAAAGAGGACCTGTCATGCCTATTTCTATTACAAGGGATGTTTACATTCCTTGTAATAGGAATAAAAATGATCAAAACATTTTTTTTTTTTAAACTGTGTAAAAATAAAAAAATAATAAATAAAATAAATAGGAAAAAAAAAAAAAAAATTAAAGCGCCCTGTCTCCGTTAGCTCGCGCGCAGAAGCAAACGCATACTCAAGTCCCGCCCACATATGTAAACGGTGTTCAAACCATACATGTGAGGTATCACCGCGATCGTTAGAGCGAGAGTAATAATTTGAGCCCTAGATCTCCTCTGTAACCTTAAGATAGTAACCTGCAGAAATTTTTAAAATGTTGCCTATGGGGATTTTTAAGTACCAATGTTTGGCGCCATTCTGTGAGCATGCACAATTTTGAAGCATGACATGTTGGGTATCTAATTACTCGGCGTAACATTATCTTTCACATTATGGAAAAAAATTGTGCTAAATTTACTGTTTTCTTATGTTTTGGTTCAAAAAAGTGAATTTTTTTTCAAAAAAAACGCATTTGGAAGACTGCTGCGCAAATATGGTGTGATAAAAAATATTGCAACGATCTCCATTTTATTCTCTAGGGTCTCTGCTAAAAAAAAATATATAATGTTTGGGGGTTCCAAGTAGTTTTCTAGCAAAAAAAATGATTTTAGCTTGTAAACACCAAGTGTCAAAAATAGGCCCAGTCTTAAAGTGGATAAATGGACAACTTTGTGTAAAGCGCTACTTGGATGTTAGGCCTATGTATGTGGCCAGGCTGTGAAAAAGTGTTACACATGTGGTATCGCCATATTCAGGAGGAATAGCAGAATGTATTTTGGGGTGCAATTTTTGCTATGTACATGCTATGTGTTAGAAATATTGCATAAATGGACAGCTTTATGTAAAAAAAATGTGTTTTCATTTTCTTTCCACATTTTCCAAAAACTTGTGGAAAAAAATGACATATTCAAAAGACTCATTATGCCTCAAAAATTATACGTTGGGCTGTTTGCTTTCTAAAATGGGGTCATTTTATGGGGGTTTCCATTGTCCTGGTGCTCCAGGGCCTTCAAAAGTGTGATAGGTTGTCAGGAAATTATATGTGTAATTTGTGCTCCTAGAATGCCGGACGTGGCTACTTGGATGTTAGGCCTCTGTATGTGGCCAGGCTGTGAAAAAGTCTCACACATGTGGTATCGCCATACTCAGGAGGAGTAGTAGAATGTGTTTTGGGGTGTAGTTGCAAGTATACATGTGCTGTGTGAGAGAAATAACCTGTTAATACGACAATTTGTAAAAAAAAAAAAAAAAAAATCTTCATTTTGCAAAGCATTGTGGGAAAAAATTACAACTTCAAAAAACTCACCATGCCCCTTATTAAATACCTTGGAATGTCTACTTTCCAAAAAGGGGTCATTTTGGGGGTATTTGTACTTTCCTGACTTTTTAGTGTCTCAAGAAATGAGATAGGCCTTCAGTACATCAGGTGTGATCAAGTGTGATCAATTTTCAATGATTCGCACCATAGCTTGTGGACTCTATAACTTTCACAAAGACCAAATAATATACACTTATTTGGGTTATTTTTACCAAAGATAAGTAGCAGTATAAATTTTGGCCAAAATTTGTGAAGAAAAATTACTAATTTGCAAAATTTTATGACAGAAACAAAGAAAAATGCGTTTTTTCACAATATTTTCAGTCTTTTTTTATTTATAGCACAAAAAATAAAAAACCCAGTATTGATCAAATACCATCAAAAGAAAGCTCTATTTGTGTGAAAAAAAGGACACAATTTTTGTATGGGTACAGTGTTGCATGACTGAGTAATTCTCAGTCAAAGTGTGAGAGCGCTGAAAGCTGAAAATCGGTCTGGGCAGGAAGGGGGTGAAAGTGCACTGTAGGCAAGTGGTTAAAGTGGAAATGCTATTATCTAGAGACGACTTGTGGGAGGTTACCACTACAGAGAGGCCACAGGACAATTAACAACACTGGGACAAGAAAAACAGACAGGCATGGGCCACCATAAGTTTACTAGTGGAGGATGATCAGCTCATACATATACGCCATGAGGACACAGCGAAAGGCATGTGGGATGTGCCGAATAGACTGCATGAAAGATCCAGTTTAAACAGCAAGTTGTTTCTACTGCGCAAACTTTACAAAATGAGACTTAGCAGAGAACAGGATATGCAGGAGCACATAAACGCAATGCTAGAAGTGGTTGCGCAACTCAGATCAATCGGGGAGAATATAACAGACATCCATGCTGCAGCCATGTTGTTATGCAGTTTGCCCGATACATATACTGCACTGATCAATGCACTGGAGACACGACCTGAGACAGATCTGACGCTATCATTTGTAAAAAAAAGGCTTATAGATGAGTATCAGAGAAGAAAGGAATTAGTGCATGACTCCACAGAAACCGACACCAGAACCGCTCTTAAAGCTACAGATGCAAGGTTACACAGGAAAGAGACCAGAGTGTGTTTCAGATGTCACAAACAGGGACACATAAAGAAAGACTGTACTATATGGAAAGCAGAGCAAAGATGACAGCGTCCATCTTATGCTAAACAAAAGGTCAAAGCCAAAATCAATGAACCATGGGAAGGAAACTGGAATGCCACTTTTAAAGTGACAGGCAACAATAAATGTCAAGGCTGGTGCATCGATTCGGGGGCAACCAGTCACATGACGAGTGATAGAAGTTTTTTCACAGAACTTGATCTGAACCACAAAGAAACTATTTATCTTGCAGATGGAAGCAAAATACATGCAGAAGGATATGGGCATGGAACCCTTGTATGCCCTGATGATGCGGGACACAATCTAGCCATACCAGTGAAAGATGTGCTTTATGTTCCTAATCTAGAAGGAGGACTCTTATCTGTGAAGCGTCTAACAGCCAGAGGACTCACTGTAAAATTCCAAGGTGATAAGTGTTCTATTCTAAAAGGCAACCAGACAGTAGCAAGTGCCAAGCTGGATGATCATCTATATCACCTCGACACAGTGAAGGAAAAGGTGAGACTATGTACACACAAGCACATATACATATATGGCACAGACGTCTAGGTCACAGACACCCAGAATGCATACAGGAACTACAGAGGAGGAATCTGACAAGGGATCTAACAATATCCCCTTGTCCAGTTACTGTTAAGTGTGAATGATGCATTAAATCCAAAGCTACAAGAGCAACACTTCCCAAAGTCAGTCAGAAGAGAGCTTCAAGACCACTTGACTTAGTTCAAAGTGACGTGTGTGGTCCCCTAAACCCACCCACACCTGGAGGCAAAAGGTACATAGTGACTTTCATAGATGACTATTCAAGATACACAGTCACCTACCTAATGCAACACAAGAGTGAAGTTTTTGACAAATTACAAGACTATATAATAAAGACCAGTAACAAGTTTCAGAGGAAGCCTCTCATACTTCGGAGTGACAATGGAGGTGAATTCACAGGATATAAGATACAAGAGTACTTAAAAAAGAATGGAATAGAACATCAAAAGACAGTCCCATATACACCAAAACAAAATGGAGTAGCTGAAAGAAAGAACAGAACTCTGACTGAAATGATCAGATGAATGCTGACAGACTCTGGACTACCACAAAAATACTGGGGTGAAGCAGCCATGACAGCTACATATTTGCAGAACAGACTTCTTTCCAGAACAATCGAGAAAACTCCATATGAACTTTGGCACAATGAGAAGCCAAATGTAAAAAACACCTAAGAGTTTTTGGATTCAAAGCATTCATCTACATACCTGAAGAAAAACGCACCAAACTCCAAAACAGAGCATTTGAAGGTATCTTTGTTGGATACAGTGACAATGTCAAAGGTTACAGAATCCTAAATCCCACAACAGACAAGGTTACCATTAGCAACAGCATAACTTTTGTTGAAGATTTAAGAGACAATGTAATGACAACAGTAGAAGCAAAAATAGAAGGGAAAACTGACATTGACCAGCCCATATCTGTAACTTCTGAACAAACAGTTGAAGTGAGTGCAGATTCTACCAGTACTGAAGAGCAGATACAAGAAGGCTCAGACACAAAACCGAGACGTTCAACAAGAGAAAACAAAGGTAAACCACCTGTACGTCTCTCATACAAAGCAAGTACTGCCAGTATCAACGAACCTGCAACCTGGGAAGAAATATCTCAGCTTTCAGAACAAGAAGCAAGTAAATGGATAAAGGCTACTGATAAAGAGATAAAATCCATGCATGACACTAAAACATGGACACTTATAGAACTACCACCCTGAAGGAAAGCCATAGGCTGTAAATGGACTTTTAAAGGGAAATACAATGCAGATGGCAAAATTGAGCGATACAAAGCAAGACTAGTAGCCAAGGGCTATTGTCAAAAATACGGAGAGGACTATGATGAGACATTTGCACCAGTAGTCAAGCACACTACAATACGGACTTTACTGACAGTAGCCGTCACAAGGAAAATGCAAGTGAAACATTTTGATGTGAAAACCGCGTTTCTACATGGCGAGCTAACAGAAGAAATTTACATGGAACAGCCGCCAGGGTTCAAAGATGAACAAAAGCCAGACCTAGTTTGCAAACTTTGCAGGAGTATATATGGTCTAAAGCAAACAGCCAGAGCGTGGAATATAAAAATAAATGAAGTGCTTACACATCAAAACTTTCTGAGGAGTAAAGCGGACCCCTGCTTATACACAAAGAAATTGGGAGACAGATGGGTCTATATGCTTATTTATGTGGATGATATCCTGATTTGCTTTGAGCAAGAAGGGGATGAAGCAGAAATCCTAGAAAAACAAAATCAGAACTTCAACACCAAAGATCTTGGCAACATAAAGAATTACCTCGGCATCCAGATCGAGAGAGAGGAAGATGGCAGCTTTCTTCTGAACCAAAGACACAAAATACAAGAAATAATTGAAACATTTGGAATGGAAGACGCCAAACCAGTAAAGTCTCCTATGGAAACCAACTACCTAAAGGAGATGAATTGCCAAGATAACCCATTACCTACTAATACTCAATACAGGAAGGCAATAGGGAAATTGCTGTATCTTACCACTGCTACAAGGCCGGACATTGCAGCAACTGTTGGAATCCTATGCAGAAAGGTTTCAATGCCAAGTCAAAAGGACTGGAATGCTGTAAAGCGAATCATTCGCTATCTTAAAGGGACTTCGCACTACAAGCTAAAGTTACCAGCAAGCGATGAAAGCACCTTAACAGGATATGTGGATGCTGACTGGGCAGGAGACACCAGCGACAGAAAATCTACCAGTGGCCACTACTTCTAAAGTGTATAAAAGTCTGTTTCTTTTTTAATAAAGGAGTTAGTTGTTTCCAGTATACAAACTGTCTAGTTTTGTATGACAGCGGCTGGGATTTGATATCTATGTTCATAACTGCGAGGAAGCCGTATACGGACGGAAGACCACAAGTACAGTGTGGGTCTGAGGTTCCGTCACATTGGTGGCAAGTGGTGGGATGCTTCCTGCAGTCTGGAACATCCAAACCTCCACCGGGATCCAAGGTCCAGGGAGCAGAAGAGGAGAGGTACAGATATCAGCCGCCATGGAAGAGGAATTCGGAAGGAGGTTGCGAGAGAAGCAAATACAGCACAGGGGACCAGTTTCAGAGAAGGTCCTGCCTGGGATGGCATTATTCAATCCGCTTGGAACTCTGGGAGGAAGCGCTAGCCTGTGAGCAGCGACACCAGGGAAAAATCCTCCCCTCCTTCCAGGAAAGGTATTGGTCGCAGTACGAAGTGCGAATGGTGTTTTTGGGGAGATAACCGCATAAGGAATGGAAAGCTGAGTTAAGCAGGCTGATCCAGGCGGAGATGCGATTGGATGAGAGCTATAGAGCCCTCCGCTGGTATGTAACCCAAGTGTGCCCATGGATAGCAGATGACAGCCCAACGGAAGGCTTTTGCTACGGCGGCCTGGGACTGTTATTAGAGAGGCTGTCTGAGGACCCCGACTTCTGGAGCGATTTGGAGTGGCGTTTGGAGGAAATCTTGGAATACAGAGAACGGATGCTGAATGTCTTGAAAGTGCACTGGGCACTGGAAGAGTTGGAATTTCTAGCCAATCGGGAATGGGAACTGGAGATCGCCTACAGACGGCTGCTAGACTCTGCTCAGCGCCGTGCCTGGGCTCCCCTTGCCTGGGAATATCCAGAAGTACCAGCTGACAGTCCAGAAATCCTGACTGAAGAATGGACAATGTGGCACAGTAATAGTGTGCTTTGCACACCTGCACCCACGGTTTTGGATGCAGAGGTCTTATGGCGGATAGTGATGTCGCGAACATAAAATTTAATGTTAGCGAACGGCGAACACGAACTTCCGCAAATATTCGCGAACCGGGCGAACCGCCATAGACTTCAATAGGCAGGCGAATTTTAAAACCCACAGGGACTCTTTCTGGCCACAATAGTGATGGAAAAGTTGTTTCAAGGGGACTAACGCCTGGACTGTGGCATCCTGGAGGGGGATCCATGGCAAAACTCCCATGGAAAATTACGTAGTTGACGCAGAGTCGGGTTTTAATCCATAAAGGGCATAAATCACCTAACATTCCTAAATTGTTTGGAATAACGTGCTTTAAAACATCCAGTGTGTGTATACGATCAGGTATGATGTTGTATCGATCAGGTAGTGTAAGGGTTACGCCCACTTCACAGTGACAGACCAAACTCTGACAGACCAAACTCCCCGTTTAACGCACCGCAAACAACCGCAAACAGACCTGAACCGACCAAAATGGGACAGGAACTGGACTTTAAGGGTTAGGTTTAGTGTTAGGGGATAGGGTTAGGGTTATGGTGAGATACTTAGGGTTAGAGTTAGTAACCCTACCCCTACGCCTCTAACCCTAACCCTAAGCACTAAAAATAACCCTAGCCCTAACCCTAATTCTATTTTTTTTCTGGTTCTGGACATGCTACAGAGCTAAAACTTCACAGGTACACTTTTTAGACCCCCCAGACACTAAATCACACAAAAAAAAGTTCTTAAAAATTGTCATTTTTGATAGAGAGACAATTATTGGAAAAATTAAAAAAAAAATAAAAAAAATAAAAAATTTCTTTGGATTTAGTGTCTGGGGGGGGGGTCTAAAAAGTGTACCTGTGAAGTTTCAGCTCTGTAGCATGTCCAGAACCAGAAAAAAAGATCATTTTTCAGTAGAGCAGGGATGGTGGGAACCTTCCTTTTACACCTATATGATCTTTTTTTTTCTGGTTCTGGACATGCTACAGAGCTGAAACTTCACAGGTACACTCTATATCCCAGGGATGCTGGGCAGTCGGCCCAGGTCCACAACAGCATGAGGTAGTGAACCCAGCCACCCTGTCTTCTCTCCAGCAGTTGAAAGAACTCCTGGGAGAAGGGCCAGTCCAGGTTTATCCACAGCAGCGGGTATGTTCTACAAGAGAGGCAGAGGTTGGCTGGGTGAGTAATGCTCCCTTTGGGACAATTTGCTTTGGATACTGTGTGGCTATAGACATTGGGGGGCTGGAACTACAGACTACCGTCAAAGTCAACCCATTTGGGGTCCCCTTCTGTGTTAGTCTCCATCCGGAAGTGGGGAGATGTGACGGGAGCTCCCCAAAAGAACCGTGACCTAACCGCGAGGTGACCAGGTTTAACATTGGAGTCTATGGTGGGGGGCGGCCCAGTTCTCGGGGTCACTGCTCCGCGCCCTTTCCTCCCCGAGACTCCAAATTTATATCAGCCGTAGGGAAGGGTCTTGGGCACCTACGATAAAATGTTGGGGTCTCCAGCACCTTTTGTTCGCCCGTGACAGCAATTTTCCCACTGCGGTGTGTGCGTCCCACCTCAGCCACTCCTCCTCTCAATCAGCTGTTTGCTAAGTCTTAGAATTTCATCGGCCCTTGAAAATGTCTTGTGTGCATGCGCATCGGGGCTCTCACCAGCTGGGTTATGACGTAGCGTCACCGGAAGTGACGAGGTCCAGAATTTTCATGGGTCCGACAACATTTTAGAACACCGGCAGTCTGTTCTTCCAGGCTGGCTTAAGTTAATTAGCATGTTAATTGGGATTAGCCATGAGTCAGCTGTACCTCTTAGCTATTCATTGTGTGGGTAAATATTCATGTAGTGACCGACCTACTTCTAAAGTGTATAAAAGTCTGTTTCTTTTTTAATAAAGGAGTTAGTTGTTTCCAGTATACAAACTGTCTAGTTTTGTATGACAGCGGCTGGGATTTGATATCTATGTTCATGACTGCGAGGAAGCCGTATACTGACGGAAGACCACAAGTACAGTGTGGGTCTGAGGTTCCGTCACAGTGGCATACAGAGGAACCCTCCATTATCCTCCTGCAGCTGCTGGAACCTGTGTGCCTCCCTGTCCCTCAGCTCCATCCCCCCCACAGCTCTGCTGGCTGCTGTGGGGGATATTTCAGGATAGAGAGCAGGGGAATGGGGTGGTAAATATGTAATTCTGTTTTCTAAATGAACACAGTGAGCGATCAGTACCGATCATTCACTGTGCTAACTTATAACTGAAGCATAGGTCAGGTCAACTTTTGCATCAGGGCCCACAAGCTTCCAGCTATGCCTCTGTGCATGACTGCCCAATTCAAGAAGAAGTCGGGGACTTGTACAGTTTGGCGTCAATACCTGCCCAATCACAGTTCTGAATTGGATCAATTTTTATTCATTCAGGTTTTGGTTGTAATTAAATCTGTGTGCACTGCCAGAAACTTGCATGAATTTGCGATAAGTACATTTTAAAAAAAATAATTCAGCCAAGACTGGTGTTGATGGGTGGTCCTTTCCAGTTTGTACCATCGTTACAACTTAGTTATTTGTGTTTTAAGACAACAGTTCAGTCATGGATGGGGGTGGGTTGGGGGAGGTTGGGCTGTCTCCCTCCCACCTGTTCCCCCATCCATCCATTAGCAGCCATGTGCTCCCAGTGTGGATACACTAAATTAGGAATGTTAGGACTGCAGATAAAACAGGGTGCCGTGTAGTGGCTCTGCAGCTTACACATGCGTTTGCAAATGTGTGTCAACTAAACCCCTGTTCTTTGTATCATGAGACAGGTCTACTTGGTTGGTGACAGACTGGAGGTTGAGTACATCAGACTGGGGGCTGGCTGACTTTCATGCACCTCTTATAATCCTTCAACCTCATTTTTTTCCCTTCCCTCTCCTGCCGGCTGCTGCAGGGGATGTGTCACAATAGAGAACCAGGAAGGGGTCGGTAAATATGTAATTTACCAGCTCCTTGCTTTTCTGAATAGACAGGGTCATAGTCAGTGACATTGTAAAAAATTAAATAAAATGATAAAAAATAATACAATTAAAATACCAAAAAATAAAAACTACTGACCCCAATGAACTTCCAGGACCACAAAGGTCACACTTGCAACCGGGCCCTGGCATTCCACCACCGTAGGGAGGCCCCAAGATGGCAGGAAGGGGGCCCCTGATCAGTGGGAAGAGCCCCAGGCTTGAAGGAAAGGTGCCCAGCCAGGGGTCCGAGGGGCCCTTCTTGGTTTCTTGCACCAGGGCCCTGAAGGTTCTAGTTATGCCTTTGGTCTCAGGTATAAATGGGGAGCAGGTGTGTTAAATTTGGTGTTATCGCTCTCACTCTCTCATTCTGGTCACTGGAAGTTCAACATGGCACCTCATGACAAAGAACTCTCTGAGGATCTGAAAAAAATAATTGTTGCTCATAAAGATGGCCTAGGCTATAAGAAGATTGCCAAGACCCCGAAAGTGAGCTGCAGCATGGTGGCCAAGACCATACAGCAGTTTAACCACTTTAGCCCTGCTCACATTGCTGCTACTGCAGCAATGTGGCTCGTTATCGTCCAGCGACGTAAACCTACTTCGCTGGACTCCGCCCCTTGTGGGCGGCGCATGCGTGCCGCCGGAGGCTCGCTCCTGCTGTTTTCAGTCACAGCGGGAGTCGGGCCAGGGGAGGAGCGGCGGTGATCGCCGCTGCTCTTCCCTGATCGTCGGGGAATCGAGTCTGGAGATCCGCCCGCTGTGTGTAAACACAGCAGGCGGATCTCCTAAGTGACAGGCAGGGTCAGATTGCAGGGTTCAGCATAGCTGAACCCTCGATCTCTCCCTGTGTCACTCAGTCACCTCCCCCCACACATGTCAGTACATACATACATTACATACAGGCATACATTAACCCCTCCCTCTCCAATAAAATTAACCCCTTCCCTGCCAGTGTCATTTTTACAGTAACAGTGCATATTTATAGCACTGATTACTGTAGTAATGTCACTGGTACCCCCAAAAGTGTCAAAAAGGTCAGTCAAGGGTCCGATCTGTCCGCCACAATGTCGCAGTCCCGCAAAAAAAAAATCGCAGATCGCCGCCATTACTCGTTAAAAATAAAAAAAAACAAAAATGACAGAAATCTTTCCCTTAGTTAGTAAACGCAACAACTTTTGCGCAAACCAATCAAAATACGCTTATTGCAATTTTTGTTACCAAAAATAGGTAGCAGAAAACAAATTGGCCAAAAATGATAAAAAAATTTGATTTTTTACATTTTTTGGGGGGAATTTAATATAAAAAAATGTGAAAAATATTGTTATTTTTTCAAAATGTTCGCTCTTTTTTTGTTTATAGCGCAAAAAGTGAAAGTTGCACAGGTGATCAAATACCACCAAAAGAAAGCTCTGTTTGTGGGAAAAAAAGGACATAAATTTCGTTTGGGTACAGCGTTGCATGACCGCGCAATTGTCTGTTAAATTCGCACAGTGCCGAATCGCAAAAAGTGGCCTGGACGTAAGACAGCAAAATCCTCCGGTGGTAAAGTGGTTAACAGGACAGGTTCCACTCAGAACTGGCCTCGCCATTGTCAACCAAATAAGTTGAGTACACATGCTCAACGTCATATCCAGAGGTTGTCTTTGGGAAATAGACGTATGACTACTGCCAGCATTGCTGCAGTGGTTAAAGGGGTAGGGGGTCAGCCTGTCAGTGTTCCGACCATACGCCGCATACTGCATCAAATTGGTCTACATGAATGTCGTTCCAGAAGGAGGCCTCTTCTAAAAATAATGCACAAGAAAGCCTGCAAACAGTTTACTGACGACAAGCAGACTAAGGACATGGATCACTGGAACCATGTCCTGTGGTCTGATTAGACCAAGATAAACTTGATGGTGTCAAGCGTGTGTTGCGGAAACCAGGTGAGGGGTACAAAGACAAGTGTGTCTTGCCTAAAGTCAAGCATGGTGGTGGGAGTGTCATGGTCTGGGGCTGCATGAGTGCTGCCGGCACTGGGGAGCTACAGTTCATTGAATGCCAACATGTACTATGACATACTGAAGCAGAGCATGATCCCCTCCCTTTAGAGACTGGGCCGCAGGGCAGTATTCCAACACACCTCCAAGATGACGACTGCCTTGCTAAAGAAGCTGAGTTTAAAGGTGATGGACTGGTCAAGAATGTCTCCAGACCTAAACCCTATTGAACATATGTGGGGCATCCTGAAACGGAAGGTGGAGGACGCATGGTCTCTAACATCCACCAGCTCTGTGATGTCATCATGGAGGAGTGGAAGAGGACTCCAGTGGCAACATGTGAAGCTCTGGTGAACTCCATGCCCAAGAGGGTTAAGGCAGTGCTGGAAAATAATGGTGGCCACACAAAATATTGACATTTTGGGCCCAATTTGGACATTTTCACACTGTACTCACTTTTGTTAACCGCGGTTTAGACAATTATTGGCTGTGTGTTGAGTTATTTTGAGGGGACAGCAAATTTACACTGTTATACAAGCTGTACACTCACTACTTTACATTGTAGCAAAGTGTAATTTCTTCAGTGTTGTCACATGAAAAGATATAATAAAATATTTACAAAAATGTGAGGGGTATACTCACTTTTGTGAGATACTGTAAATCTTATAAAGTAAAATACAGATATTCAAACAAGAATGGAAAAAACATTCCTCTGTTACAGAGAAAGAACGAAATGGGGGGGAAGGGGACAAGATGCAACTCTGTCTTTTCCCATTCTTGTATTGCAATGAGGATGTTTAACAAAAAAATTAGCTATACTCATGGAGTGAATCACTTACTGTACATTGCAGTGGCGGCCTGTGCATAGGGGGCGCAGGAGCAACGCCCCCCCTAAAAAAAGGAAAGAAAAAAAGATTAAAAAAAGAAAAAAAAAGTTAAAAAAAAAAAAATTCCAGGTCACCGGACTTAGTGGTTGCTATGGGGGGGTGGGGTTTTCGACCCGGCAGAGGCGCCGATTGGCTGCCTTCTGGGGCGTAACCTGGGCGCAGGTTATTGCGCTAGGACACTCCCACTTTCGTGATATCCTGGCTGTGATTGGTCCAGTCTCCAGCCTGGAC
Source organism: Pelophylax lessonae (assembly GCF_965119305.1). NCBI lineage: Eukaryota > Metazoa > Chordata > Amphibia > Anura > Ranidae > Pelophylax > Pelophylax lessonae. The sequence goes on from NC_138768.1 coordinate 100,970,953, forward strand.
CAATCATCATTCAGGACATCCGATTCCTGACCCTGCTGACGTCGCAATGGGGGCGGTGCCGGTGGGTGCGTCAGTCATGCCCGATCTCCTTCCCGCCGGACGGATCTGAAGAGCCAGAGAGCCCGCCGCCATCAGAGAAGACAGAAAAGGACTCTCGAGGAGGAGAGGAGCAGCGCCATGGACGGTCTCACTCACCGCCCGATCTCTGGACTGTCACCTTCCCGCCGGACCGGTTCCCGGAATCCTGCCGCCGTCAGAAGAAGAGGACTCGAGGAGAAGAGCAGCGCCGTGGACGTCTCGCAGGCAGCCCAGGATAGCAGGTAAGTGAAGCCGCTGCAGCGCGATGCCCTGACCTGTGACATGACCTGTAACCTGACTGTGACCTGACCTGTGACCTGACTGTGACCTGACCTGTGACCTGACCTGTGACATGACCTGTGACATGACCTGACCTGTGATATGACTGTGACATGACCTGTGACCTGTGACCTGACCTATGACATGACTGTGACCTGACCTGTGACCTAACCTGTGACATACCTGTGACCTGACCTGTGACCTGACTATGACATGACCTGTGACATGCCTGTGACCTGACCTGTGACCTGACCTGTGACCTGACTGTGACATGCCCTTAACATGACCTGTGAAATGCCTATACCATCACCTGTGACATGCCTGTACCATCACCTGTGACATGCATGTACCATCACCTGTGACATGCATGTACCATCACCTGTGACATGCCCTTACCATGACCTGTGACATGCCCTTACCATGACCTGTGAAATGCCTATACCATCACCTGTGTCATGACCTGTGACATGCCCTTACCATGACCTGTGACATGCCTATACCCTCACCTGTGACATGCATGTACCATGACCACCATGATCACGATCCCCTTCCATTCCCGCCCACTGCAGAGGGAGAGAGAGGACAGGAGAGCGAGAGCCGCGCCCGCGTGACTTGAGGTCGGGACTGAGCTGACTGAGGCGAGGCGACGGAGTCGGATCGGAAGTCCGCAGAAGTTGAGTGTGAGTGAGTGACTGTCCCTACCTCTACCTGAAGGCTGCCCGGTAACGGTAAGTGAATGATGCCTCAGGGGGGGGGCCCAGCCCGCACACTGTCCTGTCAGTCAGTTGTTCTAGTTGTTCTATGAAGGGGGCACGCACGCTGATCTCTGTATTGGGGGCACCACGTATGCTGGTCACTACATTGGGGGCACGCACGCTGATCTCTGCATTGGGGGCATGTATGCTGGTCACTACATTGGGGGCACGCACGCTGATCTCTGCATTGGGGGCACCATGTACGCTGGTCACTGCATTGAAAGAGGGCATGTACGCTGGTCACTGCATTGAAAGGGGGCATGTACGCTGGTAACTGCATTGAAAGGGGGCCTGTACTGTGGGGTTTATGCTAGGGGGCCTGTACTGTGGGGTTTGTGCTAGGGGGTCTGTACTGAGGGATTAGTACTAGGGGACCTGTACTGTGGGATTTGTGCTAGGGGGCCTGTACTGTGGGATTAGTGCTAGGGGGCCTGTACTGTAGGGTTAGTGCTAGGGGGCCTGTACTGTGGGATTTGTGCTAGGGGGCCTGTACTGTGGGGTTTGTGCTAGGGGGCCTGTACTGTGGGGTTTGTGTTTGAGGGGTTTGTGTGGGGTTTGTGCTTGAGGGGTTTGTGCTGGGGGGGGTCTGTACTGTGGGGTTTCTGCCACTCTCAGTCAGTGTATCCCATAATAGGGTGTCTCTCATGGTATATCCCATAATAGGGCCCCTGTTCCCTATTATGGGATATACTAGTACTGATGGACTCCTTAATATGTGATATATTGGGAGAATTTGTTCACGCAAGCAAAATACAGGGGGCAAAATGGGTGGAGTCTGTAAGGGGTGGGGCTTCTGAGAAATGGGAGGGGTCAAAATGGAAGGGTGGGGTCTTGCGCCCCCCCATTTTAAAACTTCACCAGCCGCCACTGGTACATTGGTTGTCCAACAAATGCAGAGCAATTCATCCATCGACCCACCCCCCACTCCTCCCACCATAATCTTCCAGTGCAGTGGGGGTTAATGGAACTGAGGGAGCTCTGACAGGCATTCATCAAGAGTGTTGACTATGCCCACCCTTTCTGCCCACCTCCATTCATAGAAGCTGTACTATAGCTTCTATGAATAAAACCTGATCTATGAATGGAGGAGGGGAACCTTTCATTCATCTGCTCGTTCTCCATTCATAAAAACTATAGTACAACCCCTATGAATGGACTGGTTGGAAAGGGCAGGCATAGTCAACACTCTTGATTGGTATTCGTCCAAGGTCAGTCAGCTCTAATAACCCCTCCACCACAGAAGATTACAACTGTAGATGTGCTGGGGGGGAGGGGCTTAATTGAGGTAGATTTTAATGAATATAGGAGCCAGCAGCACATCAGACAAATCAGATCATTAGTTATTCATGTGCCTTGTTTGAATTTATTTTCATAATTATGACTAAACTTCGAATCAAAAGTGAAAATCATAGTTGCAGGATCTGAATCAAGAATTTTCACAAGGGGTGCCTTACTGTGCATTGTTGGTGCAGTGTTGTCTTTTAGACCCCAGATGTCTCCTAAAAGAGAACTTTTTGTCCCCTATGCGATAAAAAAAAAAGGTTAAGTAAAAAAAGATTTATGAATAAGCTAAATGGTAATAAGAATATAGTATTATCGTGAGAGACCCATGATACCTCCTGACCTAGAAGTTATGTTCAAAAGAAAGGGATTAATCACGAGATCATTTAAGCCAACAGACAGGAATGGCTACTTTCCCCATGATAGTTGTCATCATAGTTGGCTTGTTAACATACCCAAATGCCAATTACCTAAAATACGCAGGCATTGTACTGAGGAAGCAGGCTATATTGAGCAGGCATGAAAAGTTGGTGAAAAATGTATTGAAAAGTGATATGAGAGAGGATTTATTCAGGAACAACAAGGGTGAATAAGGTAGATAGAAATTAACTAATTAAGGAAAAGCAGGTAGCCACCCAGAATAATGATTTTTTATATGCCATTGTATTAAATTACATCAAAAAGTGGAAAATATAAAAAAATTGGGTTTTAGTGAAGGTCGACAAACAGCTTGGGAGCATATTACCTGATAAGCCATTTATTGATATAGCACCCTACAAGGTAGGTACTAGGTAAAGTATAGTGAGCCTTGTCTGCTTAACAGCAGGGCCATGATTTTCAGCTGGGCCGTCATGTCTCCCAGGTGTGGTTGTTTGGACTGGGGAGTCTCCCCACTGTACTTAATGAGAGGGTTCTCATTGGGCAGTGGAGGAAACCCAGCCAATGGTGCACTCAGGCCTGTATCTACCCCAGCAAGGCAGATTCTGCCACACAGCATTCTGGGAATGGATATAAGTGTGAGGGGAGCACATGACACAGCATCTTTGGCGGGAGCAGAGTCCCAGGAGGGAGAGTGCGGCTGTCTCTCCTCCTGTCAGAGGAATCGGGTGTCCCAGGCGGCTTGCCTAGTGAGAGGGGACAGAAGGCTGAGCTGCAGAGAGGATCCAGTGCAGAAAAACAAGCGGAGCTGAGAGGGTTCCAGTTTCAGGAAAGCATTCCCAGTTTGTGAGTACTGCAAACTGCCCCCTGGAGTTCTGCCTTGTGAGAGGGGACCACTCCGGAGAAGGTCAGAGGGATCCGGGAGCCAGCTAGCCGGTGCAGGAGCAAGAGTAAAGGGGGTGCCAGTGTTGACCCTGAAGAGTAAAGGGGGGGCCAGTGCGTGGACCCTGAAGTATAGAGAGGGTGCCAGTGTGTGGACCCTGAAGTATAGAGAGGGTGCCAGTGTGTGTGCAGTGTACAGTGTTGAGAGTTGCAGCAGTAGAAGCAGTTTACAGAAGTCACCTCAGTCAGGAAGGACTGTAGGGAGCAGTGTTCGAGACTTTTGAGCTAACCAGAGTGTCAGAAGTCAAGTTTCAAGTACAGTGCAGCAAATATGTATTTCTGAAGCGTCAGCAAGCGCTGAAAGGCATTTTTCTTCAAGTGTCCCATTTTGTACCTAGTTGAGCCAGAGGAGTATCCCACTCATTCCCTTCTCCCATCCCCAATATAAAATAAACAAAACAAACCAAAGATGTCGGACTGGTCTTTGACTCAAATCTCACACTTGGTGATTCAGCTTAAATGGGCTGAAGGTGTTACAGGTGACCATGGCAGACTCACATCAGGCCCAATGCCTGAAAAACCTGCAACATTATTAATTATTACTATTTTAATACAATGAGATTGTATTTTGAGGAATGTTGTAGGTTCATCGGTTATTACTACTAGGGATTCAGTGATACCCGTTTTGTACCGGCAACTACGAGTACCAATTCTTGTGCTCAAGTGCTCGCCAATACCAATTAACTTTACGGTGAAATTTGATAACATACAAACTGAATGGGCTCAAATCACATAAAGAATCACATGTGATTTGAACAGGAATGCGGTGCAGTTCCTGTCCGAATCACATGTGGTTTTCCGCAACATTCCTGTGTGAACCCAGTGTAGATGTGTCATTGAAACAGCCTGAGTTTACACAGCAGTGGTGTGGGAAACCACATGTGATTCACATTGCATTCAAATCACATGTGATTCTTTGCAGTGCAATTTGAGCCTATTCGTTTTGTATCGGATCAAATTGCACCGCAAAAGGTATCGGTTTTAGGTATCAGAGCATTTGCACGAGTAATCATGCAAAAGCTTAGCATTGACGCCAATACCGGTATTGGTACAATCCTAATTACTACAGCCTCATTTAACTTGTAAGTAACTTGTAAGTAGTATACCATCAAGGATTGCATTATGTGCAATACAGGAGGTGTGGTCTACCGCATTCAATGACCATGTGGGTTGCAGTATGTTGGATATACAAGGAGAAACCTGGTAAAGCATATACGGGAACATGTATATAATATCACAATAGGATATAAGAAACACCATTTATCAAAATAATTCTCAGTGGCTCATAATAAGGATCCAACTAGATTGACCTTTTGGAGAGTTAAAAATTATAAGGTCCATGGGAGGGTCTCCAAAAAGGTTAGAATATTAAGCCAAATGGAATCCAGATGGATCTTTGAGTTGAGGCCATTAACAAGGGGTTAAACATTGATTATGATTTATATTGTTTTTGTTATTATTAATTATTTGCAGTGGCAGTGGGGATTTTATGTACAATTTTTACAGAGTTATAATGTCACAGTCAGGGGTCATGTTCAGAGACCAGTAGAGGGACTCTCACCGACCAGCAGTATACAAGCAGGTCACCCTGGCAAATAAAGCAGGGACACCGGAGGTGCGCAGACTAATCAGTGTTCACCAGAGCTCCTGATTGTGGGGATGGGTTAAGCTGCATGTTAGTACCAGGTCGTTGTTTTAAGGATCTTCCCACCAGATGGTGAGCAAGCCGGGGTCCAGCAGACGATATAGCAGATAAGGAGTGTAGTCAGTAAGCAAGCCAAAGGTTGGTAACAAGTAGTTGCAGGTTGTGATCAAGCTTAAGCATAGTCATGGAGCAAGCCAAGGGTCAGTAATGAGTGGTAGTAAAGATACAGACGGCAGCAGGAAAGAGAAAAGGGAGATACTGGCTTGAGAGAGCACAATAATCTGGCAAACAAAGTGCAGAGACATGGCTTAAATCAGGAAATTCATGGGAGGAGCAAAGAGTTCAAGGTTCAGGACAAACAAGGTTTAAGGCAGGATAATTCACGGGATAATTTAAAGAATTGTCCAGGGAACTGTCCAGCATTTAAGGTGACTCAGCAAGAAGAGACATTGCCTGGCACAGTAGCGCTTCCAAGTTTGAATCCAGGCTCTGACATTTAATCTGTTTTTTATTTAATGAGTATAATTGGATTGTGTATGTTGCAATTGTATGTAATTTATATTTTAACCTGAAGAAGGTGCTATCTTTTAGGTCCATATCATTCATGGCAGAAGATCAAAGAGAAGGTGAGAATAATCAGCTGGTGGATGGAAATGGGATAGTAAGTGAAGACATTCTTTTGTTCTGTGTGAGCTAGGCACAGTTCTATTAGTGTTGAATCATAAAATTAAGGAAGTGGTTTATTGGGGTTAGTTTACTTAACAGACATTTTTTGTTGTTAGAGGTGATAATAATTCTTTGCAATAAGATCTGCACCTCGGTCCACAGTACAGCTCAGTTTTAAACAACTATGAGAATGAAGTCTTTCCTGACTCTGCAACTCTCAGTCATATTTCTTCTATCTCTTCTTGGATGTAAGTATATTTTTATTACATTCCTAAGGTATTAATGTTGTATTGATTAACAGGCGGTTTGTAAAACAACAAGTTAGAGATTATTGTTATTCCACAGAAAATATCTAAACTAAGCAAAAATGGAAAATCCTTCTAGTGATTTTACTGTTTTCCTGATCCTAGTTTCATATTGAAAATACCACCCTCCTGAACCTAATTTACACCCTTAACGTATTTAACCCTTTCACTGCCGCCAGCAGTGGTAGTGGGGGTGGGGTTTATACACACTCCAGGCTGCTACAGCCACCGGAGGTGTGTGTACACTTCACAAGCCGCTTGTCAAACTTTCTACTGAAAGTTATCTGGCAGCTGTACAGTCACTGGATCACTTTCTGTGACCCCCCCCCCCCCCACGCAACCCCATTGCCATGCTTCCTGGGCTCCACTGTCCCACCTGCAGGCTCAGGACAGGCATGGTAGGTGTCACTTGGTGGAGGGGAGGGAGACCAGTGAACATCCGTTCACTGATCTTCCCTAGCTGGAATGAACCTGGAAGTGATGTGTAATACACTATATTGTCAAACGTGTTGGGACACTTGCCTTTTGCATGCACATGAACTTTAATGGCCTCCCATTCACACTGATGGGGCCGCGGGTCCCAGCAGGGAGTCTGGTACGTCTCTGTACACTGATTCATGTTTGAATCAGGTCCGAATTTTTGCTTGAATTCGCACCTGAAATGAAGCCAAAGATGCACAGGATCCTTTTCCAATGTGGACCGTGGCTGCCCCAGAGCTGTGTGAACCGGTCACATTTTCCTGTCATGCAATTTGGATGTGGGGAAACCCACATCCAATTTGCATCAGTGTGAACCCAGCCTAAGTCTGCAGGGTTTAATATTGAGTTGGCCCACCTTTTGCAGCTATAACAGCTTTAACTCTTCTGGGAAGGCTGTTGACAAGGTTTAGGAGTGTGTCTATGGGAATGTTTGACCATTCTTCCAGAAGCACATTTGTAAGGCCAGGCACTGATGTTGGAGAGAAGGCCTGGCTCGCAGTCTGCACTCTAATTCATACCAAAGGTGTTCTATCAGGTTGAGGTCAGTCAAATTCCTCCACCCCAAACGCGTTCATCCATATCTTTATGGACCTTGCTTTATGTACTGGTCAAAATCATTTGGTGGAGCGGGGATTATGGTGTGCGGTTGGTTATTAGGGGTTGGGTCTGGCCCCTTAGTTCCAGTGAAGGGAACTCTTAAAGGATAAGTCCAGGCAAAACCTAACGCTAAATCTGCTTTGTGACACATTCTAAACCTAATCTATCTAACCCTGTAAAGCAAAAATCGCTATACTTACCTTTTCTGCACCTTATCTGGTCCGGTGTCCAGTGTAACTCAAAAGTTAGTCAGGTACAACTTTATATTATTACACAGGAATAGACCACAAGCAACTGGGTGGTAAATAAATGAAATGTATTATGGCAAAATGCAATTAAACAAGGCACAAATAAATGACCAGATAATTATACAGAGCTAAAGGCGCTATAATAGATGAACGGTCAATGACCCACTAACTGGCACTCAAAAGACTCGAAGGCAAATTAAACTTGTCTTGCTGCACAATAAATTTGAGGCCAATCACATGCCTCCCTGATGGTATGGCAAATATCTACCTGTATTTCTCAGCATTGAGGATACCAATAATATTGACCAAATCTCCAACTCCATTTTCAGAAATGCAGTCCAGACTTGCAGGGAACCTATGCCATGCTTTGCTGGTGCCTGCAGACACTCGTTATTTCACCACCACTCTCCAGCCCTTTGTGTACAAACTGCCTCCTGCTACTTCCCAAATATTTAAAATTTTGACTCATCAGTCCAGAAAACCTGCTGCCATTTTTCTGGGCCCCACTTTCTACCTTTTTGTGCATAGATGAGTCATTTAGACTTGTTTCCACGTCGGAGGTATGGCTTTTTGGCCCCAATTCTTCTATGAAGACCACTTCTGGCCAGACTTCTCCGGATAGCAGATGGGTGTACCTGGGTCCCACTGGTTTCCGCTGTCTCTAAGGCAGTCAGCGTAGCCTGTTTCTTTGTCCTTGTTCAAAATAGCTTAAATAGCACATCTTAAAATCCCAGTCTGCTTTAAAAATCTTTACCTGGGGGAGACCTTGCTGATGCAGAAGAACTACCTTTTGTCTTGCCATGGTGCATGACCTGCCTTCCACAAACCCATATTAGTAGCAGAGCTTGTCTGTTTCACACCCAGTTTTAAGCCTCGTACACACACGCCTGTTTCTGTTTCAGGTGATGCCTGTGTTTCAACCTACATGTAAAATTGATAATCATTCGCACCTACTTGGTATAATTGGTTAATTATATACCTAATTCTAAAATTCTAATCCTACAAAATCCCTGACTTTGTGCAAGTTTACAAAGTGTGCAAGTGTAAGAATTGATGTTAGGTTGAAGCCAAAGGTTAGTCACTCCAAATATTGATTTGATTTAGATTACTCTTCTGTTTGCTCACTTTTTATTTTGTAGGTTAATAAAAATAAACAATTAAAATATATACAGTCAGGTCCATAAATATTGGGACATCGACACAATTCTAATCTTTTTGGCTCTATATGCCACCGCAATGGATTTGAAATGAAACAAGGTGTACTTTAACTGCAGACTTTCAGCTTTAATTTGAGGGTATTTATATCCAAATCAGGTGAATGGTGAATTACAACAGTTTGTATATGTGCCTCCCACTTTTTAAGGGACCAAAAGTAATCGGACAATTGGCTGCTCAGCTGTTCCATGGCCAGGTGTGTGTTATTCCCTCATTATCCCATTTACAAGGAGCAGATAAAAGGTCCAGAGTTCATTTAAAGTGTGCTATTTGCATTTGGAATATTTTGCTATCAACTCTCAATATGAGATCCAAAGAGCTGTCACTATCAGTGAAGCAAGCCATCATTAGGTTGAAAAAAAACAAAACAAACCCATCAGAGAGATAGCAAAAACATTTAGGTGTGGCCAAATCAACTGTTTGGAACATCCTTAAAAAGAAAGAATGCACCGGTGAGCTCAGCAACACCAAAAGACCCGGAAGACCACAGAAAACAACTGTGGTGGATGACCGAAGAATTCTTTCCCTGGTAAAGAAAACACCCTTCACAACAGTTGGCCAGATCAAGATCACTCTCCAGGAGGTATGTGTATGTGTGTCAAAGTCAACAAACAAGAGAAGACTTCACCAGAGTGAATACAGCGGGTTCAACACAAGATGTCAACCATTGGTGAGTCTCAAAAACAGGAAGGCCAGATTAGAGTTTGCCAAACAACATCTAAAAAAGCCTTCACAGTTCTGGAACAACATCCTATGGACAGATGAGACCAAGATCAACTTGTACCAGAGTGATGGGAAGAGAAGAGTATGGAGAAGAAAAGGAACTGCTCATGATCCAAAGCATACCACCTCATCAATGAAGCATGGTGGTGGTAGTGTCATGACGTAGGCATGTATGGCTGCCAATGGAACTGGTTCTCTTGTATTTATTGATGATGTGACTGCTGACAAAAGCAGCAGGATGAATTCTGAAGTGTTTCGGGCAATATTATCTGCTCATATTCAGCCAAATGCTTCAGAACTCATTGGACGGCGCTTCACAGTGCAGATGGACACTGACCCGAAGCATACTGCAAAAGCAACCAAAGAGTTTTTTAAGGGAAAGAAGTGGAATGTTATGCAATGGCCAAGTCAATCACCTGACCTGAATCCGATTGAGCATGCATTTTACTTGCTGAAGACAAAACTGAAGGGAAAATACCCCAAGAACAAGCCGGAACTGAAGACAGTTGCAGTAGAGGCCTGGCAGAGCATCCACAGGGATGAAACCCAGCGTCTGGTGATGTCTATGCGCTCCAGACTTCAGGCTGTAATTGACTGCAAAGGATTTGCAACCAAGTATTAAAAAGTGAAAGTTTGATTTATGATGGTAAATCTGTCCGATTACTTTTGGTCCCTTAAAAAGTGGGAGACACATATACAAACTGTTGTAATTCCTACACCGTTCACCTGATTTGGATGTAAATACCCTCAAATTAAAGCTGAAAGTCTGCAGTTAAAGCACATCTTGTTTGTTTCATTTCAAATCCATTGTGGTGGTGTATAGAGCCAAAAAGATTATAATTGTGTCGATGTCCCAATAATTATGGACCTGACTGCATTTTTTTTAAAGAATTCTTACTTTACAGCATATCTTCACACCTGGCTAAAACGTAAGAAAAAATGCACTCACTCACATGGAAAAAACTTGTGCTAGGTGGAACGGGCGAAGCTCCTGCTTCGGGACTGCACTGGAATCCTGCGCAGGCTAACCTGCTTGTCTCCCTCTCCTAGCACAAGTTTACACAGTTATGCAGTGCTCACCCATGCTCATCCAAAGCTGCACCTCTTTAGTTAGAGCAGATTCCCTATGTTTATAGCACCTTGGGCTCCCCGCCTTACTGCTATCATTTCTTTGGTTGCTATTGTATTTAGTTGCTGGTTCTTATTACTGCTTATTTTTGCTTGTTAAGCCTGTGCATAGGTATCAGTAATCACTGTGCCTTCTTAATTCCTCACCACAGACCTGTGGGATTGGGGTTGGGCTATATTGAGGTGGTGCACTGTGTTTTGCTGGCTGAGGCTTTAGGTCCCCCAACCTTTCATTTACTGTATGTAGATGAGTAGCTGGGTAAAAGCAGTCTTCATGGTGTTAACTCTGTGTAGTGAGAGTTTAGATGTGTAGTTCAGCTCACCACTCCTGACAAGGGACTAAACTGGTCGCAATAGTTTGGTGGTCAGCAGGTTCCAGAATTCTCAGGCCTCATGATGTGTTCTTCACTGGCTCACCCAGGCTGTAGGCACACATGGCAATAGGTCCCTCTGGCTTTGGGTTTCAGTGTAGTCAAATACATATCAGTGACTCAGTCACATGGTTCCTGATATGGGCACAGACACCCAGCATTGGGTCTCTATTGCTCCAGGTCCCCACACACATGAAAGGTTCACAGTGGTTCAGCCTCTCAGCTTTAGCCTTCTGGGGCATACGGATAAAGGCACCCCTAGTAGCTGGTCCCCTATTTGCTCACTTAAGGCCTTAGACTGCCCCCAATCTCTCCCTGTTTGCACAGGAAAATCATCCAGCTCCCCTCCTATGGGTGCAGAGATTTATGGGAATTGAAATCCACAGCCTGTTAGTCTAAAAGTGGCTCTAAAGCCTTAAGGTTTTTCACCTTAGTGCATTAGGGTGAAAAACCTTCTGGGCTACAAAATCTCCCCCAGCCCCCCCCCCCCCCACCTTCTACTTACCTGAGCCTGATCCGATCCATTGATGTACACAAGAGTAGCGGCCCTCGCCACTGTCTCCCTCCTCCTTGGGCAGATTAATAGCAGTTGAAAAGAAAAAAGAGAGGGGTGAGAGGATCCCACAGTGTACTGGGGTCTCTCAGCCTCTCAAGTGAATTTGGGACTTTGAAGGCAAATAGTGAGTGTTGATCCTGATGGAAATAAATGCAACAATAATTAAAAAAAATATATCATTTATTTTACAAAGACATACAAAACATATATCAATGAACATGTGTTCAATAGGCATGTTATACATGTGCAAAAGACAATACAGGTTAACCACTAGGTCCCCAAAAGCCTCTTAGATAGAAGGCAATTCATATAGAAAATGTACCAAATCATGATTAAATCATGATATAGATTCGTACAAACAAGGGGTACATTAGTGGGAAATGTGGAATCGCGATGCGTTTCGCTCAAGTCGCTTCCTCAGACGATTCCTGTAACCTTGTCTATCGAGTAGGCATGCTTAGTGTGCTTCATCTCTATGTCAGAGTGAGATATCTGATCCGTATAAGAACGTGTCACATATAGCTCCAAACAGTTTGACCCTTGTTAGCCGCCAAGCACAGATTGGTATCCAAATAATCGTTTGTTGCAAAAAGAGTAAAACAGTGCGTCCTCCGCTTTACAGAATGTGCTATCAGGGACCAAGATTAGATTGCCAAAGAGGGAGCCCGGTCACGACCGATATTGCCAACAGCCTCTCCACGTGGTATTCATGCCGGCACTGTTTTACTCTTTTTGCAACAAACGGTTATTGGGATACCAATCTGTGCTTGCCAGCTAACAAGGGTTTAAACTGTTTGGAGCTATATGTGACACGTTCTTATACGGATCGGATATCTCACTCTGACATAGAGATGAAGCACACTAAGCATGCCTGCTCGATAGACAAGGTTACAGGAATCGTCTGAGGAAGCGACTTGAGCAAAACGCGTCGCGATTCCACATTTTCCACTAATGTACCCCTTGTTTGTACGAATCGATATCATGATTTAATCATGATTTGGTAGATTTTCTATATGAATTGCCTTCTATCTAAGAGGCTTTTGGGGACCTAGTGGTTAACCTGTATTGTCTTTTGCACATGTATAACATGCCTATTGAACACATGTTCATTGATATATGTTTTGTATGTCTTTGTAAAATAAATGATATATTTTTTTAAATTATTGTTGCATTTATTTCCATCAGGATCAACACTCACTATTTGCCTTCAAAGTCCCAAATTCACTTGAGAGGCTGAGAGACCCCAGTACACTGTGGGATCCTCTCACCCCTCTCTTTTTTCTTTTCAAATGTACTTTTAGGGATGTGGCAATAGTGGGACCCATAGTATGTCTCACCCACCTTTCATACCAGATTAATAGCAGTATGAACCATTGGCTCCCTCTGCTGCCAAACAAATGCTGTGCCAAGCAAGCGGGGGGGGGGGGGGTCAGGGCCGAGCCGCACACTGTCAATAGGTACAGAGGAGGAGCCTGGAGCACTGGCGAGGGACCCCAGAAGGAGAGGAGGATCGGGGTTGCTCTGTACAAAACCATTGCACAGAGCACGTAAGTATAACATGTTTGTTATTTTAATTTAAGCTTAATTTAATTGAAGCATAAATTCACAAATATGGTGCAGTGCTCCTTTAACTTCTTCGGCCACTGCACATATACGGCCAGGTGGGCCTTTCGTCGTTCTGAGTGGACATTCAGAAACGTCCCTCAGAACGAGCGCCCATGCGTGGCCCTGAGGCCGCGATCCTGTGATGGCTGTAGACCAAGATATGGGCACTGTGATTAGCCCTCCTGATTACGTGATGGCTGTGTCCAATCACAGCCTTCCCAGTGTAAACAGAGACACGTTTCTCTGACAGTTCTCTCCCAACTGAGCTCAGTGCTGGGGGGGGGATTTGCAAGATCTGTGACAGCTCTGTGTGTAAGAATGATTTTACACACAGTACACCTGGCACCACTGTTCCTGTCCCCATACACATCTGTCACAGTGCCCCATAAGCATCTGTACCAATACACAAAACATCTGTCAGTGTCCCATCACATCTGTTACAGTGCACAAAACATCTGCAATAGTGCACCATCTGTCATAGAGTACAAGTGCACAAATACATCTGTCAGTGTACCACAAATAAATAAAACATTTAAAGTGCCCCCGTCCCCCTGTGCAAAGGTGAACGCACACGTTGTTCCCGTACACATATGTAAACTGCGATTGGCCATTTTCAGAGGAAAAACTTCTCCTCTGTTCTCCCTCTGAGAAGTGAAGCTCTCGGCCTCCTAAACAGGGTGCCAGAGGAGATAATTTTCCTGTAAAAACTGCCGAGAAGTGAACTGAGAGAAAACTTCTAAGTTTAATAAACGTACACATCTGTCCAGGGAAATCCCTACAATTATCTCCCTAGTTGATCTTACTACTCATTAAGTGATACACTCACACCTTCTTTACCTTTTTGTCTGTCCAGTCTACAATAATTTGGCTTGGCATTAAAACTTGCAGCCCCTTACAGCGGAGTACAGAGTGGGGGAAGGAGAGGCAGTGAGGAGTCAATTAGGTGTGTTGTAGAAAGGAGGAGAGCAGAATAACAGAGGTAAGCACATTAGTATGCTGCTTCTTCTTTCACTGTCCAATCACATGGTGGGGTGGTGACTTGTAAGTGGAAGTGGACCATTTTTATGTGAAAGGGTACCGCCGGCCGTGTAAAAAAAAAATACCAGGATTATGGCAACTATCTGCTGCCATAACAGCAGAGTAAGATCAGTTCTCTACCTCTTCTAGGCAGGACTGCTCAGTGTTGCAGAGTTGTGTAAATCTCAGAACTGGGTGGACATAAATCCTTTTGCAGGTAATGCAGTCATATTCAGTGCAGTTTCCCTGTCCTTATATTGAATCACTGTGCTAGAATCTTAATCTTACCCAAATGTAGAAGATAAGGAAGTAAAGAAGCATTTATTGTTTGTGGCACCATACATGCCCCTTGAAATTGTCCACATTTTGTCATGTTACAACCAAAAACATAAATGTATTTTTGGGGGATTTTATGTGATAGACCAACACAAAGTGGCACATAATTGTAAAGTTTAAGGAAAATGATAAATGGTTTTCAAAATATTTTACAAAAAACTATCTGAAAAGTGTGGCATTCATTTGTATTCAGCCCCCCTAAGTCAATACTTTGTAAAACCACCTTGCACTGAAATTGCAGCTGCCAGTTTTTTTGGGTATGTCTCTGCCAGCTTTGCACATCTAGTGTGTAATTTTCGCCCATTCTTTTCAAAATAGCTCAAGCTGTCAGATTGTATGGGGAACGTCTGTGAACAGCAGTTTTCAAATCTTGCCACAGATTCTCAATTGGATTTAGGTTTATGCTTTGACTGGGTTCATTCTAACATATGAATGTGCTTTGATCTGAACCATTCCATTGTAGTTCTGGCTGTATGTTTAGGGTCATTGTCCTGTTACAAGAGGAACCTCCGCCCCAGTCTCAGGTCTTTTGCAGACTCTAACAGGTTTTCTTCTAAGATTGTCCTGTATTTGGCTCCATCCATCTTCCCATCCCTGCTGAAGAAAAGCACCCCCACAACATGATGCTGCCATCACCATGTTTCATGGGGGGGATGGTGGGGATGGTGGGGATGGTGTGTTCAGGGTGATGTGTGGTGTTAGTTTTCTGCCATACATAGCGTTTTGCTTTTAGGCCAAAAAGTTCAATTTTAGTCTCATCTGACCAGAGCACCTTCTTCCACATATTTGCTGTGTCCCCCACATGGCTTCTTGAAAACTACAAACAGGACTTCTTATGGCTTTCTTTCAAAAACGACTTTCTTCTTGCCACTCTTCCATAAAGGCCAGATTTGTGGAGTGCACGACTAATAGTTGCCCTGTGGACAGATTCCCCCACCTGAGCTGTGGATCTCTGCAGCTCCTCCAGAGTTACCAAGGGCCTCCTGGCTGCTTCACTGATTAATGCTCTCCTTGCCCAGCCTGTCAGTTTAGGTGGATGGCCATGTCTTGGTAGGTTTGCAGTTGTGCCATACTCTTTTCATTTTTGGATGTTGGATTGAACAGCGCTCCGTGAGATGTTCAAAGTTTGGGATATTTTTTATAACCTAACCCTACTTTAAACTTCTCCACAACTTTATCCCTGACCTGTCTGGTTCTCCTTGGCCTTTGTGATGCTATTTGTTCACTAAGGTTCTCTAACAAACCTCTGAGGGCTTTACAGAACAGCTGTATTTATACTGAGAATAAATTACACACAGGTGGACTCTATTTATTAATTATGTGACTTCTGGAGGTAATTGGTTCCACTAGATTTGAATTAGGGGTATTAGAGTAAAGGGGCTGAATACAAATGCACACCACACTTTTTCAGATATTTGTAAAACATTTTGAAAATCCTTTATCATTTCCCTTCCACTTCACAATTATGTGCCACTTTGTGTTGGTCTATCACATAAAATCCTAATAAAATACAATTTCGTTTTTTGGCTATAGCATGATAAAATGTAGAAAATTTCAAGGGGTATGAATGCGTTTTCAAGGCACTGTTTGTGAATGTGGCCCATCTAATATTAGGACACAGAAACTAATAGGAGAAACATTGGGGGAATTCTGCAGTCTTCAGCCACAAAAGATGCACTGACCAATCTAATGTCGTGTTTTGTGAAAAAAAAAAATATGCTATTCATTTAACAAATTTTGTTTTCTAACACTTGGGCCCTTCAGGTACTTGTGACAAAATTATTGGTGGAAGAGAGGCAAAACGTGATTCACGGCCATACATGGCGTATATACAAAATAAGGATTCAACTTACTGTGGAGGAATCCTGATAAAGCCCAACTGGGTGCTAACTGCAGCACACTGTAACATGTAAGTAAATCTGCTTCTCAACATGTGCAATCCATTCCTCGGCTTTTATTCTGTATTTATTATTATTACTGACACATTCCCATTATTTGTTTTTTGAGTTTAAATAGAGCAAGGGGACTTAAGTGCGCATGCGCGCGGTGCTGACGTCGGACATATTCTGACCGCGCTCCGCACATTCCGGCCGGTTCATTGCTACAATCAGCGGTGAGTGCAGGTTGAGACACTCCTGAAGGGCTACATCGGTGAGGGTAGGGGATGATGAACTGTAAGACATCCAGTTCAACTAAAAAGAAGCAGCAGGCACCGCTCCAGCCTTCTCCAGCAGAGCGCCCCTCCCCCCCAGGGACACAGCTACAGGCGGCCAAGATGGCGGCGACCCGCAGCTCAACAGCGCGAGGCAGTCCCTCTTCTTCTCAGTCAGCTCCTCTTAGCCTGGGGACACAGGCACCTGCAGCCACACATCTGGAGGAGGTAAGAGATCCCTTATCCTCCCAGTCACAAGGGGACAACTCCCAGCCCTCACAGGCTGAAGTGCTGCATTTCTCCCCTTACCATGCCTCATCAGAGGGGGCAGCATCTCCAGCTTCATCCATGGACAGGCAGATGGCGGACCTGGCCGAACTTGCCCTGAGTCAGGGGGGCTCTGCATCCACATCTACTCCCCCCCCCCTCCCCCGGGACCATATTCAGGGGATTCTGTTTTAAAAGCCAGATTCTCGGCTCTTTTGCAATAGGAACTCTCCAAAGCCTGTGCAATCATCACAGCAGATCTGAAAGGTGATTTTCAGGAGATAGTTGGCAGACTGGACTCTATAGAATCTAAAGTTGATGCAGGGGAGGACTGTCCCATAAAAAGGCTGCACCGCTTCTGCCACAGACATGCCTAAAGATTTCCTGGCGAAGCGAAGTAAAAAGTCCCCACCGCTGACCTACTGAGTGCAGGTTGAAGACAAGTACAGAGTGCAGCCCAACTACCCCCCCCAGCATGGATTTGGTAAACTGTGTCTGAGCAGAGGCCGGTTTAATGTCCCACTGAAGACTCTCCTCCTCTGGCCAGCCCCAAACAAGCTATCTCAGCTCTCCCCAACTGCCCCATGCTGGCCTGGTTGGGAACCGGGATTCAGCCGGTGAGTAGAGAGAGTACCGGGAGCGGAGCTTCAGCCTGGAATGAGGGTCAGGAGGAGGACATGAAGAGGATGAGTGGGAGCGGGGCCGAGTCGCTGCACCATGGGCCTCTAGCTCTACTTGCCCGCTGGGCTAAAAGTTGCCTGTCTGCCCCTGAGTTGATGGCACAGTGAAAAGAGTTAATCAGAATCACAAACTGATTGTCTCTCTGCAAGATCAACTGGATCAGGCCCAGGCCAAAATCGAGGATTTGGAAAACAGGTCTCGCCGATACAACTTCAGAATTAGGGGGCTCCCTGAGTCCATTACTGAGCTGGAACCTGCTATTCACTCCCTTATGTGAGATCTCGTTCCTGACATTTCTCCCCATCACCTGGAACTAGATCGCTTCCATTGAGCCCTGACATCCCAGAGACAAGATGGCCTACCTAGGGACATGATTGTTAAACCGCATTCCTACAGGATTAAAGAGAAAATAATGGTGGCGGCTTGTCTCAAGCAAGATGTCATCTTACTTGGTCACCCGATTCTAATTTTTGCTGACACATCCCAAACGACTATTCAGAAGAGGAGATCCTTGAAATGGCTACTAACTTACCTCGTCAACTGTCAAATCAAGTACAGATGGTCATATTAATTTCGCCTCTCCTTCACCTACATGGGGAAAAGGCATTCCTTCTCTACCTTTCACGATGGCAAAGATGTTTTACTTAGCCTAGGTATCATTACCAGAGACGGCCCCCGCCTAGATCCCCGTCGGATTCTCCTACAGCCTCAGCCAGACCACTGTCACCTCTATGGTCCCAACTGCAATGGAAGGCCCCTGCCCATTCACGCACCCAACCCTGAAGCCTTGATGCATCTCCCTTGGTCTTCAGATTTTTTCTTTTGTCCTCTGTGTGAATAGCTCCGGTTGGGAGGTTCACATTGTTTTCGGGGGACCCCTATGCTGGGCATAGATATTCTTCTATTTCCCGACTGCCGCCTTACTCTTTTATTTTGATTTGCCTCCAGTTTTAGGGAGACTGCATTTGCCCAGGCAGTACTGGACAGCTACAGAGACGAGGAAAAGGTCTACATGAGACTGCCCTTTTTTTCTTTTCCCCCGTCATTGCCAGTCCTCACCTTATGACACTTGCTACCGAAGTTTTGAAAAACGTCTCCCCAATTTTTCCCCTTTTTTTGTATTTAGGGGGAAATATAGCATGGACTTTATTGTCCCCAGTGGGGCCTAGTTCAGGGTCCCATGGCCATGGAGTTCTTGAAATGTATTTCCAGATTTTGAGCCTCCGGGACTGTTTTGCCTCACTCCGCTCAGTGCACTGCTGAGGCGGCTTGGAGCAAAGCGACCTTGTGACCTTGCTCATGGCTGATTGTGGTGAGCAATTCATGATACCTTTTGGGGAGCTGGACCCCACAACCAGCCCTGTCTAAGTGTACGAAATGCAATATTGAGAGTTTCCTTGACTCCCCCCCACCTTGCTTGCAATGGGGGGGGGGGCGGGGTGAGCGCTCTATCTCCTCGTCTTCTCTTTAATCTTTTCTCTTCTTCTTTCACTGTTCTAGTGCTGCTTTGGTATCCAGGTCCTCCGGATTTTGATGGTGTCGCTAGTGTCTTTCCAGGTCTGCGGATCCAGCAGGCAGTGGCCCCCAACATACTCAGACGAGTGCACCCTGACGAACCACAATGACACACCCTGCCTCTGCTAACTTTAAAATTTTAACCCACAATGTTGAGGGCCTCAATGCTCCTGTGAAGCACACAAAGGCTTTTCAGTACTATTCCAAGCTGGGCATACATATTCTTCTATTACAAGAGACTCATTTTGCACACTCCTCCTCACCTAAATTTCTTAGCGCTAAATACCCCACATGTTACCTGTCCAACAGTTCCGATGAAAAAAAAGGGAGTATCGATTTGTATAGCTAAGAGAGTTCCATTCACACCTAGTGGTGTAATCCGAGATAAAGAAGGCAGATATGTCCTAGTTCATGGCAAAATAAATGAACATGAGGTCACATTCATCTCATACTATGCACCTAATGTAGGACAACTGGCTTTCTTTCAGGACATGCTCCGGGTGTTAATGCCACATGCAACAGGCCATGTAATTTTTGGGGGAGACAGTAATCTCCCGCTAGACCAAGTTTTGGATAAATCAAATTATTTACATGTTTCCCTCAGACATGTCCCCAAACAGGGAGTTAAATTGGCATGTTTGTTGCATTCATGCAACCTGCTGGATGTCTGGAGAAACGATCACCCCACTACGAGAGACTTCACGCACTATTCTCACGCCCACAAAACGTATGCTCACATTGACCATTTACTCACTCTGTCACCCCTCCTCCCATTTATATTGTAGTGCCAGATAACAATGGTCGGACCATTCGCAGGTCGTTATGACAGTTTCTGACCTATGGACAAAGCCAAAAACCCGTAGCCTGGAGGCTCAATGCCTCTCTCCTAAATGACCCTATAGTCTTTAAGGAAGTGGATTACACTCTGCGCCAATACTTCCTTGACAATAATAGTACTGACATCTCTCCGGCGATTCGCTGGGCGGCACATAAGGAGATGATTCGGGGGAAAAACTCATTCAAGTAGCCTCCCGGAAAAAAAAATAACGCGCTCAGGGCATCTCCCGACAGGAAACAGACCTCCGCAACTTACTGCTGGAACAGAAACTAAATCCAGGCGTTGATATACGACACAAAATAGACTGCGCGAGAATGGCCCTTAACCATAGCTTGACTACACAGGTGGAAAGGTCAATCCGGTGGTCAGGGAATCATTATTTTACGTTAGGCGATAAGCCACTTACATTGCTTGCCCGTAAACTGGTTCCGAGACAATACTCCCCGGCACTCCCGAAATTGAGGCTACGAAACGGTAATAGATCACAGAACCCTCAACTAATAATCAACTATATTTATAACTTCTACACTAAATTATACTCCCAACAGAAACCTCTCGAACGCTTGCTATTTGAAGCATTCTTCCGAGATATCCTCCTCCCGCAGCTATCCACAGCGCATGTATGGATAGAGAATTCTCTGAATCGGAAAAATTGTTTGCCATCAAATACCTAAATTCCACTAAAGCCCGGGCCCGGATGGTTTCTCCGGCCATTACTATAAGAAGTTTAAGAAGACTCTTGCCCCCCACCTTTGATCAGAGCATGTACTCTAAATATGAAAATAACGCTTTTATACACGTTATACCCAAACCTGACAAGGACCATGGCGACTGCTTAAATTATCGCCCGCTCTCTCTAATTAATCTCGATATGAAAAAAATGACAAAAATTCTGGCCACAAGACTGAATTCTTAGGCGACTACATTCACCCAGATCAAATGGGCTTCGTCCCTCATAGGCAGGCTCCTGACCAGACCAGACGGGCCATCGACATCATTTCTGCCCTGAAATCGAACTGGGATGGGGGAGGACGGAGAAGAGGCATGCTGTTGTCTCTTGACCTTCATAAGGCGTTTGATTCCTTGTCCTGGGAATACTTATTGCAGACACTTGAGAAATATGGCTTTGGGAATAATTTCCTTACGCTAATACAAACCCTGTACAGGGAACCTATAGCGAGATTATCTATCAAAGGTTATGGCTCAGAGTACCTGGCCACGCCAGGGGTGCCCATTGTCCCCCCTCCTATTTATATTAGCCCTGGAACCATTAGCTATTAAAATACGCTAGAATCCCAATATCCGGGGTATCCCCTGCGGCGACAGAGTACATAAGTGCACGCTCTTCGCCGATGATATCCTGCTGTATTTGTGTACCCCATACCTGGGCATCCACCTTACTGCCTCAGTGCACACGCTAGATGGGCAGTTAGCCCCCCGTCGTGGTTCGGCAGATTGCATTCGGTGAAAATGAATGTTTTGCCTTGGTTGCTCTATCTATTTCGAACTCTAACGATCTCAGTCAACAGGCCGGATCTTAAAGCGTTTCAAA
This sequence comes from Pelophylax lessonae, assembly GCF_965119305.1. Classification (NCBI taxonomy): domain Eukaryota; kingdom Metazoa; phylum Chordata; class Amphibia; order Anura; family Ranidae; genus Pelophylax; species Pelophylax lessonae. Next base: position 100,992,563 of record NC_138768.1, read on the forward strand.
ATAAGCTTGTGCAATTTAGATGGGGAGATAAGAGGCCTAGAATTAACAAGCGAACCATGTTTACACCTAAATTACAAGGAGGAGGTCTAGGGGTCCCTGATTTGGTCAAATATTATTATGCTGCTCAACTCACCCACCTGATTAGATTCCACTCCAAGGGATCACACCCGATATGGATGCAGCTTGAAGCCACCCATTTACCTATTACTCCAATTAATCACTTGATGTGGTTGCGGCCCAGGGACTGTCCTGGGGTTCTGTGCCCCACCTTGTCCCTTTCCTTAGGAATATGGGACAGATTGTCAAAACTGCATAGCTTCAAGTCCCCCCACGCTCCCTTGGCTCCTTGTTGGGTAATCAGATGTTCCCTCCGGGCCTCTGTCCTCCTGCTTTTGAGTGGTGGACGAACAAGGGATTTCTCCGGTTGGCGGACCTTTGTGATAAGAAGGGTCTGCTCCCTAGAGCTACATTACAAGGAAAACATTCTCTTCCAGTGAGGGAATATTTTCGCTACACCCAGATCTCTCACTATGTGAACTCTATGAAACGTCTTTGCGATCTAACAACCTCGACTCCCATGGAGCATCGATTGATAAACAGACAGGCTTCATATCTCTGATTTTCAATATACTGAATGATGACAGAACTAAATTGCCTTAAATGAAAGGTTGGGAGGCAGACTTGGGTCAGGAACTGGACAGGTCTGGGTGGAATATGTTGGCACAGCTAAACTCGAAATCATTGATTAACACATCTCTGATAGAAGCTAACTATAAAGTGTTCTTGAGGTGGTACATGGTCCCGATCAGATTGGCTGCAGCGGTTCGAGAGGCCTCTCCACAGTGCTTTAGAGGCTGTGGCCAAATAGGCACAGTTCTGCATGTCTGGTGGACCTGTCCTAAGGTCCGACAGTTCTGGATCAGCATATATAATTTTATATATTCCATCACTCACATCAACTTGGTTAAGTCACCTCTACAGGCGCTTTTGGGTAAACCTATTGAGAAGGCTTCAAAGCATACCAAATGCCTGGTAACATTTATTTTCACAGCAGCTAAAATAGCTATAGCCCGTTCCCGGAGATCTCTGGTGATACTGATTGAGCTGCTTAAGGCTAAGCTGAACTGGATCATTATCAACGAGAGGATGGTGGCCATCCTTCAAGATAAAATGCACCTCTTTGAGAAGACTTGGGACCCCTGGGAGAGATACCTGGTGGGCTCCCCGTGAACAGGGGGGTACTCCCCTCATATAACGGGATCAGGCAGCTTACTCGAGTCACCCGAGCCTCTATTTCGCGGACCTGGACACCAACCTTCTGCTGCTTCTATTCCTCACTCTATCCTTTTCTATTCCTTTTCCATTTCCTCTTCTCTCTTTTCTTTTCTCATCTCTCTCTTCTTCATGTCCTCTTCCTTTCTCCACCAGAAAGGGATTTATGAAGAAGTGGTTGTCTTAGGGCCATTGTTGACCCTCTGCTGCCGCCTGCTGCGGCCATTGTTTATACCTGACATGTCAGTGGCTCTGTTATGCCAATGCTGGAGGTGAAGATCTCCAATGCTAGCAATAGTACAGTGGACTGGAGACTGGGTGGCTGCTTCCCCTGCTTCCCCTGCTTCGGAGGGGGAGGAGTGGGGCCCAGCCCGGATGGCAATGCTCCGGTCCATGGAGACAGCCAGCAAGATGTTCTCCAGATGTGCATGCCACTGCCATAAGCCGTTTTTTAAATCTGCCGCCTTTTGCAGCAGAGTAACCCGGAAGTGACGTCATGGACGCCGCTTCCGGGTTACGTCATCGGAGACCCGATCGAAGCTGCTTCCGGCTTAGATCAGGACTCCATCCAGCTGGCGGACGCGCCGGCTGGGTGCTCGGGTCTCCCGGTGGGACGGGAGGCCCGGGCAAAGTCACAGAAGGCGGCAGGAGGGGGGGGGAAGTCCCCTCCCGTTCACCCGGGTAACGATCGAGCGGCTCCCGAGCCGCATCGATCATTACCGATGGAAAGCCGACCATCCCGGTCATCCCTTTCTAACCCCGCAAAGTTTGCCGACGTAGCCCTACGTCACTTTAAGTGGTTAAAATACAGACGCCATGAAGCAAAGCATCGCAGCCACAGTATGTGTACAGCCCTGTGAGGCTGTAATGTTAGCACACACCACAGATTCTCAATTGGATTGAGATCTGGAGAATTTGGAGGCCAAGTCAACACCTCAAACTTGTTGTTATGGTCCTCAAACCATTCTTGAAATCAGACCAAGCTACGTTTTCCCCTTGCTTTGTAGTATAATTCTGACAGCTATGGTAGACGCTTTTGACTGTGGACATAGAACAGCCTGTGCACTCTCACCAATCTGCGGTTTCGCAGCCCATTACAAACCACACCACGATGCAGCATTCATTTTTTTTTCAGCAATTTGAGCTACAGTATCTTTTCTGTTGGATCAGACTATAACGGCCAGCCTTCACTCCCCACGTGCATCAATGAGTCCTGACCGTCCATGAGCCTGTCACCGGTTTGCTGGTTTTCCTTCCTTAGACGACTGTTGGTAGATCCTGATCACTGCAAATCGGGAATATTCCACAAGAGCTGCAGTTTTGGGGAGGCTCTGAACCAGTGGTTTAGCCATTATAATTTGGCCTTTTGTCAAAGTCGCTGAAATCATTACGCTTGCCTATTTTGTCTGCTTTCACCACATCATCTTTTAGGGACAACAACATGTTCACTTGCTGATATACCGCAATGTGCCACAGAGATATAGACACACACACCTCATAAAATTTGAATATCATCAAAAAGTTATTTTATTTCAGTAATTCAATTCAAATAGTGAAACTCCTATATTTTATATAGATGCATTATACACAGAGTCAGTGGCGGCCGGTCGATAGGGGGCGCAGGGGCGCTGCCCCCCCAATCATCTTAAAAAAATAAAAATAAGAAAATTACCATTTAAAGCCACTATGGGGCGCCGGACCTATTGCTGGCTATGGGGGGGGGGGGGTTTGGCATCCCAAGTGGCCCAGGCAGAGGCGCCGATTGGCAGCGGTTCTGGGTGTCATCGGGGCGCAGAGCAATGCGCCCCGATACTCCCCCACTGACTCCTGTCCTGGCTGTGATTGGTCCAGACTCCAGCCTGGGCCAATCATGCAGGCAGGGGCGGGGAGGGGGCGATCCGCCCCGGGGGCCACATGATCATTCATCACAGCGCAGTTAGCTCCGCCTCCACACTCCACCCACCTCCTCCGCTTCTACAGTGCGTGCGTGCAGTGGCATGCTCTCAGGGAGAGAGAGAGTGCTGAAGATTGAAGAAGGCAGCAGGTAACTCACTCATCATCATGTCATTGGATTATGGAACCTGACTGTCTGACTTTAATGCCGCTCCTCTGCTCCGCAGCCTCAAGAGGAGATCGATCACCAGAACACCTGCTGTCTGCTAATAGGGGGGCAGAGCATGGGGGGCTACCTCCGTCCTGTCTGCTGGGGGGAAGAACAGAGCATGGAGGGCCTACCTCCGTCCTGTCTGCTTGGGGGTAGAACAGAGCATGGAGGGCCTACCTCCTGTCTGCTGGGGGGGGGCAGAGCATGGGGGGCTACCTCTGTCCTGTCTGCTGGGGGGGAGGACAGAGCATGGAGGGCCTACCTCCATCCTGTCTGCTGGGGGGGGAACAGAGCATGGAGGGCCTACCTCCTGTCTGCTGGGGGGGCAGAGCATGGGGGGCTACCTCCGTCCTGTCTGCTGGGGGGAGGACAGAGCATGGATGGCCTACCTCCTGTCTGCTAGGGGGGGCGGCAGAGCATGGGGGGCTACCTACGTCCTGTCTGCTGGGGGGAAGGACAGAGCATGGAGGGCCTACCTCCTGCCTGCTGGGGGGGGGAAGAAGTTCTGTCCCCCCCAGCAGACAGGAGGTAGCCCCCCATACTCTGTCCTCCCCCCCAGCAGACAGGAGGTAGCCCCCCATGCTCTGTTCTCGCCCCCCCAGCAGACAGGAGGTAGCCCCCATGCTCTGTCCTCCCCCCCACACGCTTGTCACTGTGCATTGATGGGGAGGCACGCTGGTCACTGTGCATTGATGGGGGACACGCTGGTCACTGTGCATTGACTGGGGACACGCTGGACACTGTGCATTGATGGGGGACACGCTGGTCACTGTGCATTGATGGGGGACACGCTGGTCACTGTGCATTGATGGGGGACAAGCTGGTCACTGTGCATTGATGGGGGATATGCTGGACACTGTGCATTGATGGGGGACACGCTGGTAACTGTTCATTGATGGGGGGCACGCTAATCTCTCTGCATTGATGGGGGGCACGCTGGTCTCTCTGCATTGATAGGGGGCACGCTGGTCACTGTGCATTGATGGGTGGCACGCTGATCACTGTGCATTGAATGGGGGCATGCTGGTCTCTCTGCATTGATGGGGGCATGCTGGTCACTGTGCATTGATGGGGGACATGCTGGACACTGTGCATTGATGGGGACATGCTGGACACTGTGCATTGATGGGGGACATGCTTGGTCACTGTGCATTGAATGGGGGCACGCTGGTCACTGTGCATTGATGGGGGACATGCTGGACACTGTGCATTGATGGGGGACACGCTGGTCACTGTGCATTGATGGGGGGCACGCTGGTCTCTCTGCATTGATGGGGGGCACGCTGGTCACTCTGTATTGAAAGAGCACACTATACCTTGATTACTGAAGGCCCCTTTCACACTTTTGTGACCTCAAAGTCACGCAATTTTTTGCCGCAATGCAATGCTTATTACATTTTTCTGTTTGCGCCCTCCCCCCCCCCCCCCCCCACAAAAAAAAAAAATTTGAGTACCAGCCGCCACTGCACAGAGTGATCTATATTTCAAGCAGTTCTTCTTTTATTTTTGATGATTATGGCTTACAGCTTTCTTTATTTAAATCATTTAACATTTTATTTCTATTTATCTAAGTTCATGTATTGCTGAAGATTATATTTGCATTTTTGAGACTCCAACCACATATCGTGCATATTTATTTATAGCACTTCTTTACATAGGCAGCGCCAATACCTTCCCTCTTTCTCTCATACATACTACATACTACCCTTACAGGGTTATATTTAGGAGGTAGGCAGCAGCCACTAATTATCCTGAGTGCAAATTCCCCCCCTCCCCTTTTTTTACATCGTATATAATGCCATTATTTTCATCTTCCATTACCAAAAATCTTATTTAGCCCTATCTAACTGATAATAGTAAAAAGATGGAATCATATCAGGGTAATTTAACCAGGGCTCCCAAATTTAAAAAAATGTTTTTGAATTATTTCTTTACTTATATATTTGTTGATCTCTGAGTAAAGTATCATTTAGTTGAAATCTCCAATCCTCCTTAGAGGGCGGGATAGGGGATAAAGTTTTAGCAGCTATATTCTTTCGTGCAATAAATAATAACTAGTGTTGAGCGAACACGGACTGTATTATTCGTGTTCGTACCGAATAATTGGATTTTTGTTACCCGAACACGAACACGGACACTTTACTGTATATTCGGGTAAAAATCCGTGTTCGGTCGTTTTATTTCCGGGTTTTGCATGCTTTGGCGCTCTTTTCATGGCGGGCTTTCAACAGCCAATCAACAATCGTTTAACTGGTGTGCCTTAAGCCATCCCAGCCATGCCTGCAAATGTCTCAGTAGCTGTGATTGGCCGTCTGAAGCATGCGACCAAGTCTTTATAAGTTCGAGGCAGCCGCAGCGGCGTCATTATGCTGCTTAGATCAGGGACAGAGCACACATCAACGTGCTGGCTGCTGATTAGGGAAAGATAGGCAGGAAAAAAACATTTGTGTCCGGATAGAATTGAGGGACAGGTCGGAGTGTTTAGGCAGGGCGAGTTGTAGGCATTTTAGGGATAGAGTCTGCTGAATTATAGGGTCAGTGTGTTCTACAAACTACAATCGATATTGCTGTGTGGGGTGGGGTCTGCACTTAGTTCTCCTGATCTACGATCTCTTCTCAATCCTGTTAGGGACAGAGTCTGCTGAATTTTAGGGAAAGTGTGTTCTACAAACTACAATCGATATTGCTGTGTGGTGTGGGATAGGAGATAGGCAGGTGTCAGTGATCCACATCCATTTTTCTGTGTGTGGGCTGCAGTGAACACAATCTTTTTGGGGTGCAGTGAACACAATCCTTTTGGAGTGCAGTGAACAAAATCTTTGTGGGGTGCAGTGAACAAAACCTTTGTGGGGGTACAGTGAACACAATCTTTGTGGGGTGCAGTGAAGACAATCCTTGTGGGGTGCAGTGAAGACAATCCTTGTGGGGTGCAGTGAACAAAATCTTTGGGGGGTACAGTGAACACAATCTTTGTGGGGTGCAGAGAAGACAATCCTTGTGGGGTGCAGTGAACAAAATCTTTGGGGGGGTACAGTGAACACAATCTTTGTGGGGTGCAGTGAACAAAACCTTTGTGGGGTGCAGTGAACACAATCTTTGTGGGGTGCAGTGAAGACAATCCTTGTGGGGTGCAGTGAAGACAATCCTTGTGGGGTGCAGTGAACAAAATCTTTGGGGGGTACAGTGAACACAATCTTTGTGGGGTGCAGTGAACAAAACCTTTGTGGGGTACAGTGAACACAATCTTTGTGGGGTGCAGTGAACAAAACCTTTGTGGGGTACAGTGAACACAATCTTTGTGGGGTGCAGTGAAGACAATCCTTTTGGAGTGCAGTGAACACAATCTTTGTGGGGTACAGTGAACACAATCTTTGTGGGGTGCAGTGAACAAAACCTTTGTGGGGTACAGTGAACACAATCTTTGTGGGGTGCAGTGAACACAATCTTTGTGGGGTGCAGTGAACAAAACCTTTGTGGGGTGCAGTGAACACAACCTTTGTGGGGTACAGTGAACACAATCTTTGTGGGGTGCAGTGAACAAAACCTTTGTGGGGTACAGTGAACACAATCTTTGTGGGGTACAGTGAACACAATCTTTGTGGGGTGCAGTGAACAAAACCTTTGTGGGGTACAGTGAACACAATCTTTGTGGGGTGCAGTGAACAAAACCTTTGTGGGGTACAGTGAACACAATCTTTGTGGGGTGCAGTGAAGACAATCCTTTTGGAGTGCAGTGAACAAAATCTTTGTAGGGCACAGTGAACACAATCTTTGTGGGGTGCAGTGAACAAAATCTTTGTGGGATACAGTAAACACAATCTTTGTGGGGTGCAGTGAAGACAATCCTTGTGGGGTGCAGTGAAGACAATCCTTGTGGGGTGCAGTGAACAAAATCTTTGGGGGGTACAGTGAACACAATCTTTGTGGGGTGCAGTGAACAAAACCTTTGTGGGGTACAGTGAACACAATCTTTGTGGGGTGCAGTGAACAAAACCTTTGTGGGGTACAGTGAACACAATCTTTGTGGGGTGCAGTGAAGACAATCCTTTTGGAGTGCAGTGAACACAATCTTTGTGGGGTACAGTGAACACAATCTTTGTGGGGTGCAGTGAACAAAACCTTTGTGGGGTACAGTGAACACAATCTTTGTGGGGTGCAGTGAACACAATCTTTGTGGGGTGCAGTGAACAAAACCTTTGTGGGGTGCAGTGAACACAACCTTTGTGGGGTACAGTGAACACAATCTTTGTGGGGTGCAGTGAACAAAACCTTTGTGGGGTACAGTGAACACAATCTTTGTGGGGTACAGTGAACACAATCTTTGTGGGGTGCAGTGAACAAAACCTTTGTGGGGTACAGTGAACACAATCTTTGTGGGGTGCAGTGAACAAAACCTTTGTGGGGTACAGTGAAAACAATCTTTGTGGGGTGCAGTGAAGACAATCCTTTTGGAGTGCAGTGAACAAAATCTTTGTGGGGTACAGTGAACACAATCTTTGTGGGGTGCAGTGAACAAAATCTTTGTGGGGTACAGTGAACACAATCTTTGTGGGGTGCAGTGAAGACAATCCTTGTGGGGTGCAGTGAAGACAATCCTTGTGGGGTGCAGTGAACAAAATCTTTGGGGGGTACAGTGAACACAATCTTTGTGGGGTGCAGTGAACACAATCTTTGTGGGGTGCAGTGAACACAATCTTTGTGGGGTGCAGTGAAGACAATCCTTTTGGAGTGCAGTGAACACAATCTTTGTGGGGTACAGTGAACACAATCTTTGTGGGGTGCAGTGAAGACAATCCTTGTGGGGTGCAGTGAAGACAATCCTTGTGGGGTGCAGTGAACAAAATCTTTGGGGGGTACAGTGAACACAATCTTTGTGGGGTGCAGTGAACAAAACCTTTGTGGGGTACAGTGAACACAATCTTTGTGGGGTGCAGTGAAGACAATCCTTTTGGATTGCAGTGAACACAATCTTTGTGGGGTACAGTGAACACAATCTTTGTGAGGTGCAGTGAACAAAACCTTTGTGGGGTGCAGTGAACAAAACCTTTGTGGGGTACAGTGAACACAATCTTTGTGGGGTGCAGTGAACACAACCTTTGTGGGGTACAGTGAACACAATCTTTGTGGGGTGCAGTGAACAAAACCTTTGTGGGGTACAGTGAACACAATCTTTGTGGGGTACAGTGAACACAATCTTTGTGGGGTGCAGTGAACAAAACCTTTGTGGGGTACAGTGAACACAATCTTTGTGGGGTGCAGTGAACAAAACCTTTGTGGGGTACAGTGAACACAATCTTTGTGGGGTGCAGAGAAGACAATCCTTTTGGGGTGCAGTGAACACAATCTTTGTGGGGTACAGTGAACACAATCTTTGTGGGGTGCAGTGAACACAATCTTTGTGGGGTGCAGTGAACAAAACCTTTGTGGGGTGCAGTGAACACAATCTTTGTGGGGTGCAGTGAAGACAATCCTTGTGGGGTGCAGTGAAGACAATCCTTGTGGGGTGCAGTGAAGACAAACAATCCTTGTGGGGTGCAGTGAACAAAATCTTTGGGGGGTACAGTGAACACAATCTTTGTGGGGTGCAGTGAACAAAACCTTTGTGGGGTACAGTGAACACAATCTTTGTGGGGTGCAGTGAACAAAACCTTTGTGGGGTACAGTGAACACAATCTTTGTGGGGTGCAGTGAAGACAATCCTTTTGGAGTGCAGTGAACACAATCTTTGTGGGGTACAGTGAACAAAACCTTTGTGGGGTACAGTGAACACAATCTTTGTGGGGTGCAGAGAAGACAATCCTTTTGGGGTGCAGTGAACACAATCTTTGTGGGGTACAGTGAACACAATCTTTGTGGGGTGCAGTGAACAAAACCTTTGTGGGGTACAGTGAACACAATCTTTGTGGGGTGCAGTGAACAAAACCTTTGTGGGGTACAGTGAACACAATCTTTGTGGGGTGCAGTGAACACAATCTTTGTGGGGTGCAGTGAAGACAATCCTTTTGGAGTGCAGTGAACACAATCTTTGTGGGGTACAGTGAACACAATCTTTGTGGGGTGCAGTGAAGACAATCCTTGTGGGGTGCAGTGAAGACAATCCTTGTGGGGTGCAGTGAACAAAATCTTTGGGGGGTACAGTGAACACAATCTTTGTGGGGTGCAGTGAACAAAACCTTTGTGGGGTACAGTGAACACAATCTTTGTGGGGTGCAGTGAAGACAATCCTTTTGGATTTCAGTGAACACAATCTTTGTGGGGTACAGTGAACACAATCTTTGTGGGGTGCAGTGAACAAAACCTTTGTGGGGTGCAGTGAACAAAACCTTTGTGGGGTACAGTGAACACAATCTTTGTGGGGTGCAGTGAACACAACCTTTGTGGGGTACAGTGAACACAATCTTTGTGGGGTGCAGTGAACAAAACCTTTGTGGGGTACAGTGAACACAATCTTTGTGGGGTACAGTGAACACAATCTTTGTGGGGTGCAGTGAACAAAACCTTTGTGGGGTACAGTGAACACAATCTTTGTGGGGTGCAGTGAACAAAACCTTTGTGGGGTACAGTGAACACAATCTTTGTGGGGTGCAGAGAAGACAATCCTTTTGGGGTGCAGTGAACACAATCTTTGTGGGGTACAGTGAACACAATCTTTGTGGGGTGCAGTGAACACAATCTTTGTGGGGTGCAGTGAACAAAACCTTTGTGGGGTGCAGTGAACACAATCTTTGTGGGGTGCAGTGAAGACAATCCTTGTGGGGTGCAGTGAAGACAATCCTTGTGGGGTGCAGTGAAGACAAACAATCCTTGTGGGGTGCAGTGAACAAAATCTTTGGGGGGTACAGTGAACACAATCTTTGTGGGGTGCAGTGAACAAAACCTTTGTGGGGTACAGTGAACACAATCTTTGTGGGGTGCAGTGAACAAAACCTTTGTGGGGTACAGTGAACACAATCTTTGTGGGGTGCAGTGAAGACAATCCTTTTGGAGTGCAGTGAACACAATCTTTGTGGGGTACAGTGAACAAAACCTTTGTGGGGTACAGTGAACACAATCTTTGTGGGGTGCAGAGAAGACAATCCTTTTGGGGTGCAGTGAACACAATCTTTGTGGGGTACAGTGAACACAATCTTTGTGGGGTGCAGTGAACAAAACCTTTGTGGGGTACAGTGAACACAATCTTTGTGGGGTGCAGTGAACAAAACCTTTGTGGGGTACAGTGAACACAATCTTTGTGGGGTACAGTGAACACAATCTTTGTGGGGTACAGTGAACACAATCTCATACTTCTGAAGCTTTGAGGGTGCTGCCTGTTCTATACTCCTCCTCCTCCTCCTCATCCATCCTTTTAGGTGTACAAACAATAGTAATTGGGGCCTAGTGTGCTTCTGTACGTGTGAAAAACATACACTTTTTTTGATCATATTTCCTATTCCGTTATTCAATAAAAACCTTTGGGGCTCAATTAAATTGCGGAATAGTCTGTGTCAGTACGTGTGAGATCCACCTTTCCAAGTTTTTGGGGTTCATCTCATACTTCTGAAGCTTTGAGGGTGCTGCCTGTTCTATACTCCTCCTCCTCCTCCTCCTCATCCATCCTTTTAGGTGTACAAACAATAGTAATTGGGGCCTAGTGTGCTTCTGTACGTGTGAAAAACATACACTTTTTTTGATCATATTTCCTATTCCGTTATTCAATAAAAACCTTTGGGGCTCAATTAAATTGCGGAATAGTCTGTGTCGGTACGTGTGAGATCCACCTTTCCAAGTTTTTGGGGTTCATCTCATACTTCTGAAGCTTTGAGGGTGCTGCCTGTTCTATACTCCTCCTCCTCCTCTTCCTCATCCATCCTTTTAGGTGTACAAACAATAGTAATTGGGGCCTAGTGTGCTTCTGTACGTGTGAAAAACATACACTTTTTTTTTATCATATTTCCTATTCCGCTATTCAATAAAAACCTTTGGGGCTCAATTAAATTGCGGAATAGTCTGTGTCGGTACGTGTGAGATCCACCTTTCCAAGTTTTTGGGGTTCATCTCATACTTCTGAAGCTTTGAGGGTGCTGCCTGTTCTATACTCCTCCTCCTCCTCCTCCTCCTCATCCATCCTTTTAGGTGTACAAACAATAGTAATTGGGGCCTAGTGTGCTTCTGTACGTGTGAAAAACATACACTTTTTTTTGATCATATTTCCTATTCCGCTATTCAATAAAAACCTTTGTGGCTCAATTAAATTGCGGAATAGTCTGTGTCGGTACGTGTGAGATCCACCTTTCCAAGTTTTTGGGGTTCATCTCATACTTCTGAAGATTTGAGGGTGCTGCCTGTTCCATACTCCTCTTCCTCATCCTCCCTTTAGGGTAGGAAAAAATTTAATCGGGCCTAGTCTGTGTTTGTACGTGTGAGATACACAGTTTTTTATCCTATTCCGCTATTCAATACACACCCTTTTGGTGTAAAAAACATTAAATTGCGGCATAGTTTGCATATTTGACTGTGAGATACACCCGTGCGATACTGTTGTTCTTTTGTTCCGCTATTCAATAAAGACCTTTCTAGGGCAAGATCTTAAATTTCAGAAATATGAGGAGAGCGTCAAATAGGGGCCGTGGCCTGGGTCGTGGTGGTGCTGCTGCTAGAGCTCCTGTTGCAAGGAGAGGACGTGGTCGATCTGTGCCAGCTACACGCACAAGTGAAACACCTTCCTCAAGTGTGAGTAGGCGACAGAACCTGCATCAGTATTTGGTAGGGCATCATACGCCTCTAGAAGTGATGAGGCCAGAACACAGAGAGGCGATAGTAGATTGGTTTGCTGCTGACAGTGCCTCCAGTTCCTTCACATTGTCTCCCACCCAGTCTACTGCAGAAAGGTCAGAGTTGGCACCTGCAGCCAATGTCCAACCCTCTTTCACCTCACCCCCTTGCAAATCAGGCAAGCAGTCTGAGCCCCAAGCCATAGAGCAGTCTCTTATTCTTTTTGAGGACTCTGTCAGCAGGGTTTCCCAGGGCCATCCACCTAGCCCTGCCCCAGAAGTGGAAGAGATTGAGTGCAGCGATGCCCAACCACTTATTTCTCAAGATGAGTACATGGAAGGACCATCACAGCACGTCTCCGATGATGACGAAACGCAGGTGCCAACTGCTGCGGCGTTCAGCATTGTGGAGACCGACAGGGAGGGCAGGGGTGAAGACTGGGTGGAAGATGATGTGGAGGACGATGAGGTCCTCGACCCCACATGGAATGAAGGTCATGCAGGTGACCTGAGTAGTTTGGAGGAAGAGGCGGTGGTCGCACAGAGCCACCAGCACAGCAGAAGAGGGAGCAGGGTGCAGAAGCGGAGCGGCCGTGCCCTAGACACTACGCCTGCTACTGCCCAACGCAGCAAGGGAACGAGCGCACCAAAGTCAGCTCAAAAGAGTTCTCTAGCGTGGTAGTTCTTTAGAAAATGTGCTGATGACAGGACACGAGTGGTTTGCACCCTGTGCAATCAGAGCCTGAAGCGAGGCATAAACCTTCTCAACCTGAGCACAACCTGCATGATCAGGCATCTAAGTGCAAAGCACGAGCTGCAGTGGAGTACACACCTTCAAAACCAAGAAACGTCTCTGGCTCATCCTGCTTCCTCTTCTGCTGCAGTCTCGGCCGCTCCAGCCACCTCTGCAGTCATACCGGCACCTGCCACCCCGCAAACAGACGATCTGTCAGCAACACCACCACCTGGGTCACCAACAACCATCTCCACAATGTCCCGTGGAAGCGTTCAGCTTTCCATCTCCCAAACACTTGAGAGGAAGAGGAAGTACCCCCCTACCCACCCGCGATCCCTGGCCCTGAATGCCAGCATTTCACAATTATTGGCCTTTGAAATGCTGTCATTCCGTCTGGTGGAGACGCCCAGTTTTAAAAAGCTTATGTCGGTGGCTGTCCCACAGTACGTCGTGCCCAGCCGCCACTACTTTTCCAGGCAAGCCATCCCTTCCCTGCACAACCAAGTGGGGGAAAAAATCAGGTGTGCACTGCGCAACGCCATCTGTGCCAAGGTCCACCTAACTACCGATACGTGGACCAGTAAGCACGGTCAGGGGCGTTATATCTCCCTAACGGCACACTGGGTAAATGCAGTGGCGGATGGGCCTGAGGCGGATAGCAATTTGGCACATGTCCTTCCACCACGAGGATTGCAGGGCGCTTCAGTTTGCCTCCTGTTCCTAACTCATCCTACTCCGCTACCTCATCCTCTACCGCCTCCTCATCCGGACAGCGTAATACCTTCACCACCAACTTCAGCGCGGCCAGGGCTAAACGACAGCAGGCAGTTTTACAACTTGCCTGTTTGGGGGACAAACCACACACCGCGCAGGAGTTGTGGAGGAGCATGGAACAGCAGACAAATGAGTGGTTGCTGCCAGCGAGCCTCAAGCCCGGCCTGGTGGTGTGCGATAACGGGCGAAATCTCATAGCAGCTCTGGGCCTAGCCGGTTTGACGCACATCCCTTGCCTGGCGCATGTGCTGAATTTGGTGGTGCAGAGGTTCCTTAAAAACTACCCCGATATGTCAGAGCTGCTGCAGAAAGTGCGGGCCGTCTGTGCGCACTTTCGGCGTTCTCACCCTGCTGCTGCTCGCCTGGCAGGGCTGCAGCGTAACTTCGGCCTTCCCGCTCACCGCCTCATATGTGACGTGCCCACAAGGTGGAACTCCACCTTGCACATGCTGCAAAGACTGTGCGAGCAGCAGCAGGCTATAGTGGAGTTTCAGCTGCAGCACGCACGCGTGAGTCGCTCTGCGGAACAGCACCACTTCACCACCAATAACTGGGCCTCTATGCGAGACCTGTGTGCCTTGTTGCGCTGTTTTGAGTACTCCACCAACATGGCCAGTGGCAATGACGCCGTTCTCAGCTTAACTATCCCACTTCTATGCCTCCTTGAAAAAACAATTCGGGCGATGATGGAAGAGGATGTGGCACAGGATGAGGAGGAGGAGGATGAAGAGGTAACATTTCAAAGGCTTTCAGGGCAGTCATTCACAAGGGGCTCCGAGGGTGGGTTCCTGCACACACAAACGCCAGGGACACAATTGTCCAGCAGGGGCACAGTTCTGGAGGATGAGGAGGATGAGGAGGAGGAGGAGCTGGAGGAGGAGATGGAACCATGTTCACAGCAGGGTGGCACCCAGGCCAGCTCATGGCCATCACTGGTGCGTGGCTGGGGGGATACAGAGGACACGGACGATACACCTCCCACAGAGGACAGCCTTTCGTCGCCTCTGGGCAGCCTGGCACACATGAGCGATTACATGCTGCAGTGTCTCCACAACGACCGCCGAGTTGCCCACATTCTAAATTGTGCTGATTACTGGGTGGCCACGCTGCTGGATCCCCGTTACAAGGACAACGTACCGTCCTTAATTCACTCACTGGAGCGCGATCGCAAGATGCGCGAGTACAAGCGCACGCTGGTAGACGCGATGCTGCTGGCATTCCCATCTGACAGCGGGGCCACAGTGGAAGCACAAGGCAGAGGAGGAGGAGGTCGCCAACTCAGCCAGGGCACCGCCAGCACCTCAGAAGGCAGGGTTAGCATGGCCGAAATGTGGAAAAGCTTTGTCAGCACGCCACAACAAACAGCAGCACCAGCAGCTCAGATGGAACGTCTTAGCAGGAGGCAGCATTTTACCAACATGGTGGAGCAGTATGTGTGCACACGCCTACATGTAGTGAATGAGGGGTCTGCCCCCTTCAACTTCTGGGTCTCCAAATTGGGCACATGGCCTGAGCTTGCCCTTTACGCCTTGGAGGTGCTGGCGTGCCCTGCAGCCAGTGTATTATCTGAACGGGTATTTAGCACGGCTGGGGGTGTTATAACAGACAAGCGCAGCCGCCTGTCCAGAGACAATGTGGACAAGCTCACGTTCATTAAAATGAACCAGGCATGGATCCCACGGGACTTTTCCGTACCTTGTGCAGAATAGCAATGGATACCGACCTTACCCAGCCATTGTTCCATTTTTGCTCTTTCTCACTCTTTTGGGGTGTACCCTCATTTAAAATTTGTGAAAAGAAGCAGTGTTGGCTACCTCGTCCTCCTCCTCAGGGCCAGATTAACGTAGGGGCTATTGGAGCTGCAGCTCCATGCAGGCCCCTACCTTTTATATAGGCCCCGGGTTGGCCATATTCACTGTGACCGCTCTTCTGTCACTTGTAAACACAGAAGTCTGGCTTCTATGCTTGCTTCCCCAGGCAGCACCCTCAGAACCTCCCCACACAGCGCGAAGGCCGGACAAGGAGGGACAGTTGCCGATGCATGGATGTGTTTATGGGCTTCAGAGACAGCATCCCATGTTGAATTAGGCATGCATGGCTGCACCCTTCCTCCTCTGGGTGCATGTCAAGGCACGGCCCTTAAGGCCCTTCAAAATCCTCAGCACCAAGACCATGATGCTCTTAATCCGGCCCTGGTCCTCCTCCACCGCCGCTTCCACCTACACCGCCCATAGGTGTGCGCAGCCTATTGCATTAGGGTGTGCACCCCAAAGTTGAAATACACATGCATGTGTTTGCCTACATGTACATGGCCCCGATACATTACTCTCCCTGCTGGCAAAGAGAAATAGAGCAGAGCAGGTGCGAGGGAGATCTTTCCCATCTCCTCACTGGCAAACAGAGCGATAATGCTATGTGCCCTAGGTGATTAGGGTGTGCCCAGGTACACCAGGCACACCCTGTGCGCACGCCTATGACACCGCCACATCCACCACCACCTCAACCTCCCTCCTACTCCATATGGGCCTCGTCCTTCAGAGATGAAGAACATTGTTTTATTTTTCTGTTTTTTTTTTGTTGTTTTAAGTTATTTCCCTATCCACATTTGTTTGCAGAGCACTTGCCATGCTCTTAACTACGTTTTGCTGCCATTTGCAGCACTCTAGCCCTTTCCATTGGTGTTTTAGAGCCATTTTAGTGCCTTAAAGTTCGGGTCCCCATTGACTTCAATGGGGTTCGGTGTCCGGGAAAAGTTCGGTAAAAGTCCGGGACACGGACCCGGACTTTTTTTTAAAGTTCGGCCGAACCCGTCGAACACGGACATCTAGGTGTCCGCTCAACCCTAATAATAACCTATTAAGTAATTCTTCGACCATAGGTGATAATGAGTCGTCTGGAAAGACGCTCAAAACACAAATTTTGGGGTCCAGCGAAAGCTGGGTTCCGAGTACTCTATTTATTGTGTTCACCAGATCGCTACAATACCTAAATAATTTAGGACATCTCCACAACATATGTAGAAGATCGGCCGATGTTTGTCGGCATCTTGGGCGATCGGGGGATTCCCGTCTGCCCCATTGAAACAACTTGATAGGTGTATATGTTCTATTTATTATGAACATCTGTGTCAATTGCTGTGTTGGTATTAAAAAAACTGTCAATATTTTTTGTAGAATATTTTGCCATTCATCGTCAGAAATAATCCCCAAATCCCCCTCTCACCCCCTCCTCCCCTGTTCCATCTTAACATCTTGTGTCCTATATTGTATTATAATATATATGATATGACATTATCACCATGGGTCTCGGAGTCACATCTATATTTCTAAATTGGATTTGAAGTGCATGACACAGCTGCAAATATTTAAAAAAATCCTGACGGGGATCTGGTAACTCTCCTGCAATTTTTCAAATGTTTTTAAGATACAATCTGTATACAACTGTGAGACAAAATGAAGCCCCACCGAAATCCATTTGTCAAAGCCTAATAATTTATCCAATTCAGGATAATTTATATTTCCCCAAATAGGTGAATAGGCGGAGATCCCGTTGTAACCCATCATGTCTTTCATTGCCTTCCAACTTTTCTGCATAAATACTAGAGTGGGAAATTGTTTATCTTGAGTAAACAACCCAGCCTCCATTTGTGCCATAAGGTGAAACTAAGTATTCTCATCCATTAATAAGGCCTGTATAGGGTCCCTCAGGTTTATTGCACCCCACCCCGCAAGGTGCTGTAGCTGGGAGGCAATGAAATACACTTTTGGATGAGGAACCGCCAAACCTCCAACCTCCCTTAGTCTTTGAAGGAGAGCTAGTCCTATTCTAGACACCCCCCTTCCAACACAGCTCTCAAAACAAAGATTCTATTTGTCTAAACCATACTTTAGGAATCCAAATAGGAGAATTGTGAAATACATAGAGCAATTGGGGAGTCCAAAATATTTTGATTAAATTGGCCCAACCAACAACAGATAAGGGTAGTTTAGACCATATTTTACTTTTACCTTTAAATCTATGGATAAGAGGGGATATCTTATATTTCGGATAATCCTTTAACTGAGGGTGAATCCATATCCCAAGGTACTTAAAACTATGTTCTATCCTAATACACTGAGTTTCTGGTGGCAATAATACATCATACATATCTAGGGGAAAGAGAACCAATGTGTCTCAATTAATAACAAACCCAGAATAAGAGCCAAAGGTCTGGATAAGATTCATAAGAGAAGTCAGTGAGCCTTCTGTGTCTCCCAAAAACAGAAGTGAGTCATCCGCATAGAGAGAAATTTTCTCAACTCTGCCCCCCCCCCCCCCCCCCCGTTGGAAGCCGTGGATATCCTTAGATTGACGAATTGCCTCCGCTAGTGGTTCAATAGCCAGCGCAAACAGCAAAGGGGACAGAGGACAACTCTGACGCGTTCCTCTGAAGAGTGGATAAAAATAAGAGACCAAACCATTAACTTGTGCACACATGCTCGGATTAGCGTATAATAATCTAACCCAATGTATAAAGTTATGCCCTAAGCCAAACTTATCCAGAACCTCCCATAAATATAGCCACTCTGCGCTATCAAAAGCCTTTGAAGCGTCCAGTGACAAAATGACCCTCCCTCCTGCATTATCAGTAGGTAACTGCATATTCAAAAAAAGCCTCTTGAGATTTATTGCTGTGGATCTCATGGGGATAAAGCCAGTCTGATCTGGATGTATCAAGTCTTGTATTACGTTACTAAACCTAGTTGCTAAAGCCTTAGCCAGAATCTTAACGTCCGTATTCAATAATGTAATTGGATGATAAGACTCTGATAACAAGGTAGCTTTTCCTGGTTTAAGAATAACTATAATACATGCGTCCCTCATTGACGCTGGTAGTTCCATAAGATCAAAAGCCTGGTTGAAGACTTTCAAAAGCTCCGGAAGCAATAAACCTCCATATTGTTTGTAAATTTCCACTGGTAAGCCATCTAAGCCAGGTGTCTTACTCCCGGGGGAATCCACAACTACCATTTTCAACTCAACCAAAGTCAAAGGTGCATTTAGCGCGGATCTTGCATCCTCTGAAACAAAGGGTAGCCTAATTGCTCCCAAAAAAATGTTAAGCCTATCCATAGGATAGTCCACCTTACTCCTATAGGGGTCACTATAGAATATCTGAAAAATCTCCATAATATCCTGTTGGTTATGAGAACTAATTCCCTCTGCTGTATTAATAACAGTGATAAAGTTTGACTGGGTTTGAGCGTTAGCTATCACCACTAACATACGACCAGTTTCTCACCTTCCTCCAGATTCCTACATTTATTAAGGAAGCCAGAACGATTAGCTCTATCCAAAATAGTATGCTGATAAAGTTGCTGGATGTCCTTCCAGGCAGATCTATTAGAAGAGGTGGGATTATTAATATATAAAGCTTCGTTTTTTTGGACTTCCTCAGTCAAAATATTATCCCTTTCCCGGGCTGCTCTTCTGTGCATGCTAATGGACTTAAAAAATGCCTCTAAGGAAAGCTTTCATTGTATCCCACATAATGTCCAGGGAGGCAGACCCAATATTATCCTGAAAGAATTCAGTCAAAGCTTTATTAATTGTATCTTACCCATTAATATCCTCCAACCAAGATGCCTGAACCCTCCAAAAGGGCCTAATATACGGTTTAATTCTAGTCTATGGAAACACAAAGCAACCTAAAGCAGGTCCCTATAGGGGACAGATCTGATTTAAAATCTGAATAGTCGTTGAGCAAATAGTCCCTTGGTATGAGAGTCTAAAATATCATAAGAGGTTCATAAACATTAAAATATAGGTTATTTGGTGCTTTCATATTATTTGAAAACATCTTGGTATAGGTTAAAATTCTTCCTTATGCACTTCCAATTTCTTTTCATTGCTAACTGATCACAATATTCTATATCTCCCATTGATCTAAGATTGGGGAGATTAGTGGGACATACAGTATATTGCCAAAAATAATGTTCTTGCTTACTGTAGATCTGTAAAAGTTTTGTAACTTCCTCAACACTGATACAATCAATTCTCCATCTTCAGTCAACATTACAGTTAAAGTATAAAAGCAAAAAAAAAGTGAGTACACACCTCACATTTTTGTAAATATTTTATTATATCTTTTCATGTGACATGTATAACAGTGTAAATTTGCTGTCCCCTCAAAATAACACAACACACAGTCATTAATGTTTAAACTACTAGCAACAAAAGTAAGTAAAAATTTGGCCCAATTAGCCATTTTTCCTCCCCGGTGTCATGTGATTCGTTAGTGTTACAAGGTCTCAGGTGTGAATGGGGAGCAGGTGTGCTAAATTTGGTTTTATCTGTCTAACTCTCTCACACTGATCACTGGAAGTTCAACATGGCACCTCATAGCAAAGAACCCTCTGAGGATAGGAAAAAAAGAACTGTTGCTCTACAAACCCAATTCCAAAAAAGTTGGGACACTGTACAAATTGTGAGTAAAAAAGGAATGGACTAATTTACAAATCTCATAAACTTATATTTTATTCACAATATAATATAGATAACATATCAAATGTTGAAAGTGAGACATTTTGAAATGTCATGCCAAATATTGGCTCATTTTGGATTCCATGAGAGCTACACATTCCAAAAAAAGTTGGGACAGGTAGCAATAAGAGGCCGGAAAAGTTAAATGTACATATAAGGAACATCTGGAGGACCAATTTGCAACTTATTTGGTCAATTGGCAACATAATTGGGTATAAAAAGAGTCTCTCAGAGTGGCAGTGTCTCTCAGAAGTCAAGATGGGCAGAGGATCGCCAATTCCCACCAATGCTGCGGCAAACAATAGTTGAGCAATATCAGAAAGGAGTTTCTCAGAGCAAAAATTGCAAAGAGTTTGAAGTTATCATCATGTACAGTGCATAATATCATCCAAAGATTCAGAGAATCTGGAACAATTTCTGTGTTTAAGGGTCAAGGCCGGAAAAACATACTGGATGCCCATGTTCTTCGGGCCCTTAGACGGCACTTTATCACATACAGAAATGCTACTGTAATGGAAATCACAACATGGGCTCAGGAATAGTTCCAGAAAACATTGTCGGTGAACACAATCCACCATGCCATTCGCCGTTGCCAGCTAAAACTCTATAGGCCAAAAAAGAAGCTATATCTAAACATGATCCAGAAGCGCAGGCGTTTTCTCTGGGCCAAGGCTCATTTAAAATGGACTGTTGCAAAGTGGAAAACTGTAATGTGGTCAGACGAATCAAAATTTGAAGTTCTTTTTGGAAAACTGGGACGCCATGTCATCCGACTAAAGAGGACAAGGACAACCCAAGTTGTTATCAGCGCTCAGTTCAGAAGTCTGCATCTCTGATGGTATGGGGTTGCATGAGTGCGTGTCTTATGGGCAGCTTACATATCTGGAAAGGCACCATCAATGCTGAAAGGTATATCCAAGTTCTAGAACAACATATGCTCCCATCCAGACGTCGTCTCTTTCAGGGAAGACCTTGAATTTTCCAACATGACAATACCAGACCACATACTGCATCAATTACAACACCATGGCTGCGTAGAAGAAGGATCCGGGTACTGAAATGGCCAGCCTGCAGTCCAGATCTTTCACCCATAGAAACCATTTGGCGCAAACCTATTCCTAAACTTGAGCAACTTGTCTCCTCAGTCCCCAGATGTTTGCAGACTGTTATAAAAAGAAGAGGGGGTGCCAAACATGGCCTTGTCCCAACTTTTTTGAGATGTGTTGGTGCCATGAAATTTAAAATCAACTTATTTTTCCCTTAAAATGATACATTTTCTCAGTTTAAACATTTAATATGTCATCTATGTTGTATTCTGAATAAAATATTAAAATTTGAAACTTCCACATTGCATTCTGTTTTTATTCACAATTTGTACAGTGTCCCAACTTTTTTGGAATCGGGTTTGTACATAAAGATTGCCTAGGCTATAAGAAGATTGCCAAGACTCTGAAACTGAGCTGCAGCACAGAGGCCAAGACCATACAGCAGTTTAACAGGACAGGTTCCACTCAGAACAGGCCTCGCCATGGACAACCAAAGAAGTTGAGTGCACGTGCTTAGCATCATTTTAAGAGGTTGTCTTTGGGGAATAGACATATGAGTGCATTGCTGCAGAGGTTGAAGGGGCAGGGGGTCAGCCTGTGAGGTGTGCGACGTATAGTCAGCTTAGACAATACCTTGTACACTGCATCAAATTGGTCTGCATGGCTGTCACCCTAGAAGGAAGCCTCTTTTAAAGATGATGCACAAGAAAGCCCGCAAACAGTTTGCTTAAGACAAGCAGACTAAGGACATGTATTATTGGAACCATGTCCTGTGGTCTGCTGAGACCAAGGTCAACTTTTTTGGTTCAGATGGTGTCAAGTGTGTGTGGTGGCAACCAGGTGAGGAGTATAAAGACAAGTGTGTCTTGTCTACAGTCAAGCATGGTGCTGGGAGTGTCATGGTCTGGGGCTGCATGAGTGCTGCCAGAACATGGGAGCTACAGTTCATTGAGGGAACCATGAATGCCAACATGTAATGTGACATACCGAAGCAGAGCATGATCCCCTACCTTTAGAGACTGGGCCTCAGGGCAGTATTCCAACATGATAAGGATCCCAAACACACCTCCAAGATGACCACAGCCTTGCTAAAGAAGCTGAGGGTAAAGGTGATAGACTGGCCCAGTATGTCTCCAGACCTAAACCATCTGCAGGGTATCCTCAAAACTGAAGGTTGAGGAACGCAAGGTCTCTAACATCCACCAACTCCGTGATGTCATCATGAAGGAGTGGAAGAGGACTCCAGTAGCAACCTGTGAAGCTCTGGCAAACTCCATGCCCAAGAGGGTTAAGGCAGTGCTGGAAAATAATGGTGGCCAATTTGGACATTTTTACTTAGGGGTGTTCTCACTTTTGTTGCCAGTGGTTTAAACATTAATAACTGTATGTTGAGTTATTTTGAGGGGACAGCAAATTTACACTGTTATACAAGCTGTACACCCACTACTTTACATTATAGCAATGTGTCATTTCTTCAGTGTGGTCACATGAAAAGATATAATAAAATGTTTACAAAAATGTGAGGGGTGTACTCACTTTTGTGAAATAAAGTAAGTATTTGATCTCTTGCAAATTGAAATGAAGGGTCTATAATTTTTATCATAGATGTATTTTAAATGATAGAGACAGAATATCAACTAAAAATCCAGAAAAAAAATCAAAGGTTATAAATAAAGTTGCAGTTCAGTGAGTGAAATAAGTATTTGACCCTTAAGAAAAACATGATTTAGTACTTCGTTGAGAAATCCTTGTTGGCAAGCACAGAGGTAATCCGTTTCTTGTAGTTAGTGACCATGTTTGCACACATCTCAGGAGAGATTTTGGTCCACTCCTCTTTACAGATCTCCTCTAAATCCTTAACTTCACTCACTGAACTGCAAACAGATCAAATACTTATTTCCCCCACTGTACATGAAGCACAAGTGAAGGACTGGCCATACATGGATGTTTGTTTTTTCAATAAGCCATTGGGCTGAAAAAAAAAAGAAGGTATTTCCCCATCCACAAAAGTGAGGTGAATAGAGTTGAGAGGACACCTGGATGTCTGTGTTCGGCCGAACTTGAAAAAAAAGTCCGGGTCCGTGTCCCAGACTTTTTCCGAACTTTACCCGGACACCGAACCCTATTGAAGTCAATGGGGACCCGAACTTTCAGGCACTAAAATGGCTCTAAAACACCAATGGAAAGGGCTAGAGCGCTGCAAATGGCAGCAAAACGTAGTTAAGAGCATGACAAGTGCTCTGCAAACAAATGTGGATAGGGAAATAACTTAAAACAAAAAAAAAAAGAAAAATAAAACAATGTTCTTCATCTGTGAAGGACGAGGCCCATATGGAGTAGGAGGGAGGTTGAGGTGGTGGTGGATGTGGCGGTGTCATAGGCGTGCGCAGAGGGTGTGCCGGGTGTGCCATAAGAGAAGTGCCACACACTTCTATTTCACTTTGCCAGCAGGGAGAGTAATGTACCGGGGCCATATACATGTAGGCAAACACATGCATGTGTATTTAAACTTTGGGGTGCACACCCTAATGCAACAGGCTGCGCACACCTATGGGCGGTGTAGGTGGAAGCGGCGGTGGAGGAGGGCGAGGTAGCCAACACTGCTTTTTTTCAGTCATTTTAAATGAGGGTACACCCCAAAAGAGTGAGAAAGAGCAAAAATAGAACAATGGCTGGGTAAGGTCGGTATCCATCTCTATTCTGCACAAGGTATGGAAAAGTCCTGTGGGATCCATGCCTGGTTCATTTTAATGAACGTGAGCTTGTCCACATTGTGTCTGGACAGGCGGCTGCACTTGTCTGTGATAACGCCCCCGCCGTGCTAAATACACATTCAGATAATACACTGGCTGCAGGGCACGCCAGCACCTCCAAGGCGTAAAGGGCAAGCTCAGGCCATGTGACCAATTTGGAGACCCAGAAGTTGAAGGGGGCAGACCCATCATTCACTACATGTAGGCGTGTGCACACATACTGCTCCACCATGTTGGTGAAATGCTGCCTCCTGCTAAGACGTTCCATATGAGCGTCTGTTTGTTGTGGCGTGCTCACAAAGATTTTCCACATTTCGGCCATGCTAACCCTGCCTTCTGAGGTGCTGGCGGTGCCCTGGTTGTGTTGGCGACCTCTTCCTCCTCCTCCTCTGCCTTGGCCTTGTGCTTCCACTGTGGCCCCGCTGTCAGGTGGGAATGCCAGCAGCATCACGTCTACCAGCGTGCGCTTGTACTCGCGCATCTTGCAATCGCGCTCCAGTGAGTGAATTAAGGACGGTACGTTGTCCTTGTAACGGGGATCCAGCAGTGTAGCCACCCAGTAATCAGCACAAGTTAGAATGTGGGCAACTCGGCGGTCGTTGTGGAGACACTGCAGCATGTAATCGCTCATGTGTGCCAGGCTGCCCAGAGGCAACGAAAGGCTGTCCTCTGTGGGAGGTGTATCGTCTGTGTCCTCTGTATCCCCCCAGCCATGCACCAGTGATGGCCATGAGCTGGCCTGGGTGCCACCCTGCTGTGAACATGGTTCCATCTCCTCCTCCAGCTCCTCCTCCTCCAGAATTGTGCCCCTGCTGGACAATTGTGTCCCTGGCGTTTGTGGGTGCAGGAATCCACCCTCGGAGACACTTGTGAATGACTGTCCTGAAAGCCTTGGAAATGTTACCTCTTCATCCTCCTCCTCCTCATCCTGTGCCACATCCTCTTCCATCATCGCCTGAATCGTTTTTTGAAGGAGGCATAGAAGTGGGATAGTTAACCTGACAACAGCATCATCGGCACTGGCCATGCTGGTGGAGCACTCAAAACAGCGCAACAAGGCACACAGGTCTCGCATGGAGGCCCAGTTATTGGTGGTGAAGTGGTGCTGTTCTGCAGAGCGACTCACGCATGCGTGCTGCAGCTGAAACTCCACTATGGCCTGCTGCTGCTCGCACAGTCTTTCCAGCATGTGCAAGGTGGAGTTCCAGCTTGTGGGCACGTCACATATGAGGCGGTGAGCGGGAAGGCCGAAGTTACGCTGCAGCACTGACAGGCGAGCAGCAGCAGGGTGAGGACGGCCCGCACTTTCTGCAGCAGCTCTGACATATCGGGGTAATTTTTAAGGAACCTCTGCACCACCAAATTCAGCACATGCGCCAGGCAAGGGATGTGCGTCAAACCGGCTAGGCCCAGAGCTGCTATGAGATTTCGCCCGTTATCGCACACCACCAGGCCGGGCTTGAGGCTCGCTGGCAGCAACCACTCATTTGTCTGCTGTTCCATGCTCCTCCACAACTCCTGCGCGGTGTGTGGTTTTTCCCCCAAACAGGCAAGTTTTAAAACTGCCTGCTGTCGTTTACCCCTGGCTGTGCTGAAGTTGGTGGTGAAGGTGTTACGCTGACCGGATGAGGAGGCGGTAGAGGATGAGGAAGAGGAGTAGGAGGTGTTAGGAACAGGAGGCAAACTGAAGCGCCCTGCAATCCTCGATGGTGGAAGGACATGCGCCAAATTGCTATCCGCCTCAGGCCCATCCGCCACCGCATTTACCCACTGTGCCGTTACGGAGATATAACGCCCCTGACCGTGCTTACTGGTCCACGTATCAGTAGTTAGGTTGACCTTGACACAGATGGCGTTGCGCAGTGCACACCTGATTTTTTCCCCCCACTTGGTTGTGCAGGGAAGGGATGGCTTGCCTGGAAAAGTAGTGGCGGCTTGGCACGACGTACTGTGGGACAGCCACCGACATAAGGCTTTTAAAACTGTGCGTCTCCACCAGATGGAATGACAGCATTTCAAAGGCCAAGAAATTTGAAATGCTGGCATTTAGGGCCAGGGATCGCGGGTGGGTAGGGGGGTACTTCCTCTTCCTCTGAAGTGTTTGGGAGATGGAAAGCTGAACGCTTCCACGGGACATTGTGGAGATGGTTGGTGACCCAGGTGGTGGTGTTGCTGATAGATCGTCTGTTTGCGGGGTGGCAGGTGCCGGTATCACTACAAAGGTGGATGAAGAGGCCGAGACTGCAGCAGAAGAGGAAGCAGGAGGAGCCAGAGACCTTTCTTGGTTTTGAAGGTGTCTACTCCACTGCAGCTGGTGCTTTGCACTTAGATGCCTGATCATGCAGGTTGTGCTCAGGTTGAGAAGGTTTATGCCTCGCTTCAGGCTCTGATTGCACAGAGTGCAAACCACTCGTGTCCTGTCATCAGCACATTTTCTGAAGAACTTCCACGTTAGAGAACTCCTTTGAGCTGGCTTTGGTGCGCTCGTTCCCTTGCTGCGTTGGGCAGTAGCAGGCGTAGTGTCTAGGGCACGGCCGCTCCGCTTCTGCACCCTGCTCCCTCTTCTGCTGTGCTGGTGGCTCTGTGCGACCACCGCCTCTTCCTCCAAACTACTCAGGTCACCTGCATGATCTTCATTCCATGTGGGGTCGAGGACCTCATCGTCCTCCACATCATCTTCCACCCAGTCTTCACCCCTGCCCTCCTTGTCGGTCTACACAATTCTGAGTGCCGCAGCAGTTGGCACCTGCGTTTCATCATCATCGGAGACGTGCTGCGATGGTCCTTCCATGTACTCATCTTGAGAAATAAGTGGTTGGGCATCGCTCCACTCAATCTCTTCCACTTCTGGGGCAGGGCTAGGTGGATGGCCCTGGGAAACACTGCTGACAGAGTCATCAAAAAGAAGAAGAGACTGCTGCATGACTTGGGGCTCAGACTGCTTGCCTGATTTGCAGAAAGACGGTTGGACATCGGCTGCAGGTGCCAACTCTGACCTTTCTGCAGTAGACTGGGTGGGAGACAATGTGAAGGAACTGGAGGCACTGTCAGCAACCCAATCTACTATCGCCTGTACTTCTTCTGGCCTCATCACTTCTAGAGGCGCATGATGCCCTACCAAATACTGCTGCAGGTTCTGTCGCCTACTCACACTTGAGGAAGGTGTTTCACTTGTGCGTGTAGCTGGCACAGATCGACCACATCCTCTCCTTGCAACAGGAGCTCTACCAGCAGCACCACGACCCAGGCCATGGCCCCTATTTGACGGTCTCCTCATATTTCTGTAATTTATGATCTTGCCCTAGAAAGGTGTTTATTGAATAGCGGAACAAAACAACAACAGTATCGCACGGGTGTATCTCACAGTCAAATATGCAAACTATGCCGCAATTTAATTTTTTTTACCCCAAAAGGGTGTTTATTAAATAGCGGAATAGAAAAACAGTATACAAATGCAACGGGTGTATCTGACAGTCAAATATGCAAAGTATGCCGCAATTTAATTTTTTTCACCCCAAAAGGGTGTATATTGAATAGCGGAATAGAAAAAAGGATATAAAATGGTGTATCTCACACGTACAAACACAGACTAGGCCCCAATTACAATTTTTTGTACCTTGGCGGTGGAAGGAGATGCGCCAAACAAATTTAAAAAGGTGTATCTCACATGTACCGATACAGACTATGCCGTAATTTAATTTTTTACACTCAAACAGGGTGTATATTGAATAGCGGAATAGAAAATTTTTTATAAAACTGTATCTCACACGTACAAACACAGACTAGGCCCCGATTGCAATTTTTTGTACCCTAAAGGCAGGATGAGGATGATGAGTAGGAGGAGTTCGGAACAGGAGGCAAACTGAATGTAATGTTCTGGTAACTTTGGTACCCTAATTCCACTTTTCCTAAGTGTATGCGCCCCACCATTCTCTTTTGGTAAGGTGCGCATACACCTTTAAGACCGATGCTGTCATCACTGAGCGCCGCTGGAGCGGCTATTTCAACCTCCGGCGGTCTCACTCACATGTTCGTTCAACGCCGCATAATCTGCCTTGAAGCTCTCATGCTTGCAAGCATACCTCGCTATCGGAACCACGCTGCTGATCCCTGTATCCCGCTACCGGATCATCCGCTCTTGCCGAACCTCTCCTCTACTACATTGCTACTAGTGATAAGTACCCCACAGGGGAAACCTCTATAACCTTCATACTAAAGCTTACACTATCTAGCTCTGCATACTAAGGACTATTACTACATCTGCATTAACTAAGATTGCTAGCTCTTGAGCCTAATACCATCTGCTCTTGCACTGGGTTGGTCTATCCTGTATGTTCACCTGCTACTCTATCATCTGCTACCATACATGATTGCTTAACCTATCTGCATCCCATCTGCTACTATCTTACTTTCAAGAACATTCCTTTCAAGTGTCTGTCATCTACCATCTCTACCCAACCTGTCTCTTCAGCCTATCATCACTATATTACTATACATATAAGTCACTCTAGGAACATCTTATTGAGTGTGTTATCTACTTGCTGAATTGAGACTATCCACACATGATGAGTCTTGGGAGTTGGGATTGGTGTCTCAGCGTTTCTCTACATGACTACTGAAGTGGAATATTTCTGCAGCTGTAAATCCACATTATACATAAAACGCAGGAGCGTTACACTGAAGCGCCCTGCAATCCTCGGCGGTCGAAGGAGATGTGCCAAACAAATTTAAAAAGGTGTATTTCACATGTACCGATACAGACTATGCCGTAATTAAATTTTTTACCCTCGGAAAGGGTGTATATTGAATAGCGGAATAGAAAAAATTGTATAAAACGGTGTATCTCACACGTACAAACACAGACTAGGCCTCGATTACAATTTTTTGTACCCTAAAGGCAGGATGAGGATGAGGAGTAGGAGGAGTTCGGAACAGGAGGCAAACTGAAGCACCCTGCAATCCACCCTGCAATCCTCGGCGGTGGAAGATGCGCCCCAAAAGATTGGAAGGTGTATCTCACACGTACCGATACAGACTATGCCGCAATTTAATTCTTTTCACCCCAAAGGGTGTAGATTGAATAGCGGAATAGAAAAAAATTTATAAAACGGTGTATCTCACACGTACAAACACAGACTAGGCCCCGATTACTATTTTTTGTACCCCAAAGGCAGGATGAGGAGTAGGAGGAGTTCGGAACAGGCAGGAGGCAAACTGAAACACCCTGCAATCCTCGGCGGTGTAAGATGAGCCCCAAAAATTGGAAAGGTGTATCTCACACGTACCGATACAGACTATGCCGCAATTTAATTCTTTTTACCCCAAGGATATATATTGAATAGCGGAATAGAAAATATGATATCAAAAGGTGTATCTATCTCACACGTACAGACCCAGACTAGGCCCCGATTACTATTTTTTGTACCCTAAAGGCAGGATGAGGAGTAGGAGGAGTTCGGAACAGGCAGGAGGCAAACTGAAGCACCCTGCAATCCTCGGTGGTGTAAGATGTGCCCCAAAAATTGGAAAGGTGTATCTCACACGTACCGATACTGACTATGCCGCAAGTTAATTCTTTTTACCCCAAAGGGTGTAGATTGAATAGCGGAATAGAAAATATGATATATAAAATTGGTGATTTTTTTAATAGCACATGTGAACACAGCAGTGTCTTATGTCAGTCAGCTCTGCAGCAGGCTATGAAGGGAAAAAAAAAGAAAATTCCCCTTTAAGTTTCTAATTTTTAAATAGAATAGTACAGACTATGCCACAATTTAATTTTTTTTAACCCAAAAGGGTGTATATTGAATAGTGGAATAGAAAAAAATGTATACAATTGAAAATTACTCAATAGCACATGTGAACACAGCAGTGTCTTATCACAGTCAGCACTGGAGCAAAAAGGCTATGAAGGGGAAAAAAAAATCCTTTTAACTTGTAGTAAAATAGATCTAAGATGAACGCTGCACACAACTGACTGATAAAAATAGATTTTTTTCTCCCTCCTCCTCCTCCTCCTCCTCCTCCTCAGTGGGCTCAAGTGAGAGCCAAAAAAATTGTTCACTGCACCACCCCCCACACAGCAAAATCGATGTATACTGTCCCTGCCTAATCTCTCCAGCCTGGCCCTAATATGCTCAATAAGATCGTTCACTGCACCACCCCCCACACAGCAAAATCGATGTAGAAGACTGACCCTGCCTAATCTCCAGCCTCGCCCTAAAATGCTCTAATAACTCTCCCTGCCTTCACTCCGACCTGTCCCTGCATTCTTTTCGGACACAATTTTTCACAGAATCATTGTCTGTCCCTAATCAGCAGCCAGCACGTATGATGTGTGCTCTCTCCCTAATCTACAGCAGAATGACGCAGCGCGCTGGGGCTCTCGAACTTATAAAGACATGGTCACATGCTTCAGATGGCCAATCACAGTTACTAATACATTAGTAGGCATGGCTGGGATGGCTTAAGGCACACCAGTTAAACGCTTGTTGATTGGCTGTTGAAAGCCCGCGATTAAAAGCGCGCCATTACATACAAAACAGGAAATAAAATGACCGAACATGGATTTTAAACCCGAACATACAGTAAAGTTTTCGGGTCCGTGTTCGGGTAACAAAAATCCAATTATTCGGTACGAACACGAATAATACAGTCCGTGTTCGCTCAACACTAGAGGTGAATAAACAAATCCTCCCTGCTGTTTTACTGTATTCTAAAGCCTGCCATAAATGGATTGAACTTGTCTGGTTCAGTAGGGACCAGACAAATTTCCATGCATTGTAAATGTAGCAGCCGGTTTTCCAGGCATTGAGTGGGTCTGCCATTGTTACCAGTTACCTCTCCAGCCCATGTGAGCTGCGACCCTGGGTGTGAGAACTAAGACATCAACAACTCCGGCATCTTTGTTTGGTTGTTTTATTGTATTTTAGGGGATGGGAGAAAGGAATGAGTGGGATACTCCTTAGGCTCAACTAGGTACAACTTTGGGACTTTTTCTAGAAAAATTGCCTGTTAGCGCTGCCTTGACGCCAGCCGACGCTAGCCAGCGCTCCCTGGCGCTTTAAACACACTGAAGCTCTGAAACTGGTGCTGGAACCTCGACTTTAAGTCCAGAAGATCCAGGACTGTGGAACATTGAACCTCTGACACTGCTTGCACTGCAAAGTCACTGACTACTCCCTCCAGCCTTGCACTGGCTTGAGGTAGCTTGCTGTGTATTCCTGTATGCCTGCAACTCTCAACTGATGCACTCACACTGTGCACTAAATCTTCAGGGCCCAAGCTGCAGGTGCATCCTTTCACACTTCAGGGTCCTCTGACCAAGTACCCCCTTTACAGCTAGCTGATACTTGGATCCTAGAACCTTCTCTGGAGTGGTCCTCACTGACACTAGGCAGACCCCCAGGGGCAATCCTCAGTACTCACGACCTGTGTAGGCTTTCCTGGGACTGGACCCCTCTCGCTCTCCGCTGGTTCTTGGCACACCGGATCCCCCTCAGCTCAACTCAGCACTCTCTGGATTCTCAGGCAGCACCCGAGACCCCCGCTTCCTCTGACAGGAGGAGACACAGCCGTCCTCTACCTCCTGGGGCTCTGCTTCCCGCCAAAGATGCAGAGTCACGCACCTCCCTCAAACTTATACCCACTCCCAGAATCCTTTGCGGCAGAATCTGCCTTCTGGGGTAGTTACAAACCTGAATGTGTCCCTGATTGGGTTTCCTCCACTGCCCTATGATAAGCCTCTCACAGAGCTAGGGGGGAGACTCCCCCCTCAGCAGACACACCTGGAAGCCATGACACCATACCAAAAAGAAATCATAGACCTACTGTTAGGCAGACAAGACCCACTAAGCATTTACCTACCTGCAGGGTGCTACATAAAGATCCGGGGTGATTAAACTCTAGCCACTTCAGCCCCGGAAGGTTTTACCCCATTAATGACCAAGCCATTTTTTGTGATACAACACTGCGTTGTTTTAACTGACAATTGCGCAGTCGTGCGACGCTGTACTCTAATAAAATTGAAACAACAATAACCCCTGAGGATTGGGACTTTCAACGGCAAGAATCAGGACTTGAGTATGAAAATATATAAATTTTTATTCCACATATAATAAAGATTTATTTCATCTTTATTATATGTGGAATAAAAATTTATATATTTTCATACTCAAGTCCTGATTCTTGCCGTTGAAAGTCCCAATCCTCAGGGGTTATTGTTGTTCCATATTCATCAGGGATGTTGGCAAGATCCCAGGTTTAAAACACAGAATTCGAATTTATTTTTTCTAATAAAATTGATGTCCTTTTTTTCCCACAAATAGAGCTTTCTTTTTATGTTATTTGATCACCTCTGCGGTTTTTATTTTTTGCGCTATAAACAAAAAAAGACTGACAATTTTGCAAAAAAAACAAAACAATATTTTTTACTTTCTGCTATAAAACATTGCCAATTAAAATATTTAAAAATCAAATTTCTTTATCAGTTTAGGCCAATGTGTATTCTGCTACATATTTTTGGTAAAAAAAAAATCTCAAAAAGCGTATATTATTTGGTTTGCGCAAAGGTTATTGCAATTTAAAACTATGGGATAGATTTATGGACTTTTTTTCTTTTATTTTATTAGTAAAGGCGGCGATCAGCGATTTTTAGCGGGACTGCGACCTTGCGGCGGACAAATCTGACATGTAAGTGACAGTTTTTGGGGACTTTGTATATGCCCCAACAAGCTGTCTGCGTTGATCAGTCCCTGATTATATTTTCTGGCTGCCTTGTTTTCAAACAGTTTCTCCCCAGCAAGTGTGCCATATTTGGGGTCAAGATGTAATAGCTCTGTGACAGGGCAACAGGCTATACATGTAGTTTCCAGATTTACGAGGGAAAAGATAGCAATATGGAGCCTCCCAACTGCCAAGATTACATGGGGAGCAGCAGCAAGATTGTTTAGGACTTGGTGTCACCCTTATTCGGAAAGGGGTACCATTTATATGTGGAAAATTATTACACAAGCGTGTTACTTTTTAGTCACCTTTTTGATTTTGGAATTGGCGCATGTGGCACCCTGCGACCTAATCACCGGGGCCTTCCCCAATGGCTTGTAGATTCCCGACTTAGATGGGGGGAGAGAGCCTGATGATAGCGCCATACTTAATTGCCCATACGGCCAGATGCTAGTACAAGAAAGTGTCTGTATACTTATTCCAATTGGCTCTGCTGAACGCTTATGTGCTATACAAAGCGTCAGGAAGCAGTGGATCCTTCCTAAAATTCTAGGAAGAGATCATCACAGCCATTCTGTACCCAGAAGTTGCTGTGGCCCAATTTCACGATCCAGATGCAGTGAGCCCGCTGCATGAGAGGCATTTTCCGGATGTCCTCCCTGGTACCCCTACCCAAAGAACACCCCAAAGCAGATTTGGCGTCAGTAGAAAATGCAGATATAAGCGTGACACACACTTTTTTTGTCCCTCCTGTCCTGGCCAAATCTGGTCTCTGCATTGGGGACCATTTCCGTCGCTACCACACACTAGTGGAGTATTAGTATAGGGTACAGCACGGCACAGTCTAGGGCACACTTTCACACAGAACGTCTCGAAAGATGTTAGATGGCTATCGAATTTTGAGAGACCCTGGAACGTTTAAATTTTTTTGAACAGATACAAAAAAGTGAAAAAAAAAGTGAAAAAAAAAATGGAAAAAAATTAAAAAAATAGAAAAGCCAAAAATAGTTGTAGTTTTATTGAGTTAATTTTCTGTTCTTACTCTTGTACTGTACTTTTTTACTGTAATGTTTTATTGTTGCTGTTTTTCATTGTTAACCATAGTTTGCTTTGCAGATACCACCATTCTACTGTTTTACTGTACTATATACTATTATATTGTAATGTTTTATGGTTAACCATTGTTTGCTTTGCAGGTACGCCCATCAGCTGCAGCACTGGTTTGTTTACTCTGACAGCAACATTGTTTGCTCTCAGCAAATATGTACATCAATGATTGCAGTGCTGTAGGAGGTGATCTCACCACCGCAGTTAAAAAAAAGAGCATATATAGCAAAGCAAAGGGGATGGGGTGGACATAGAGGGCGGATCTCCCCTATGCTTTGCCATATATTTTTTTAACAATTTTCTTGGAAGAGTTTTATTCATCCACATCGATCGTTGTGAATGGAGGAATCTGCTACATTCTTCTTTTTGTTCCGCTCATGGGCGGAACAAAAAAAAAAAAAGAACATTGCATGCATGCTCATCATTAGAAGTGGGTGGATGCTGGGAGGTCTAATGGTGGGCATACCACACACTTTCTGGCAGAAATGTCTTCAACCACATCAATCGATGTAAATGGAGGAATCTGTTAGGTTCTCTTTTTTTGTTCAGTGCCTAGGCTGCATGAAAAAGAAAGAACCTTACAATATATGCCCAACAAGGGAGGGCCAGCAATGTACTGGTACATCACTGGACTTTGAGCGGTTATACCAGTAGATTTAGGCAGCACCTTAGTATAATTTTTTTACAGCCAGCGGTCGCCTTTCATGTAAAAGGAATCCTAGCAGATAATTAGCCGCTAGACTGCTTTTACAAGCAGTGGGAGGGGACCCCCCTCCCCGCTGCCTTCCATGTTTTAAGGGCAGAGGAGAGATCTAGAGTCTAATAGACCCCAATTTCTTTTTAAAAAGAGTACCTGTAACTACTTTTTGCTATCATAGGGGATATTAAAATTCTCTATGATAACAGTAAAATTTATTTAAAAAAAAAATGAAAGGGAAGGTGTCAAAATAAAATAAAAAAGGAAAATGAATAATAATAATAAAAAAATTCAATCACCCCCCCCCCCCAAAGGCAAACACAAGCATCGGTCTGATGTAATTTGTAAACAGAAATTGCCGCATGCATGTGAGGTATCGCCACGATTGTCAGATCAAGGGCAGTAATTATTGCAGTAGACCTCCTCTGTAAATTTACAAGTAAAGTGCTAACCTATAAAGGCTTTTAAAGCTTTAAAAAAATGTACGTAGTTTGTCATCACTGCACGGGCGTGCACAATTTTAAAGCATGTCATGTTTGGTATCTATGTACTTGGCATAAGATCATCTTTTATATTTTACCAAACAATTGGGCAATATATAGTGTATTTGTGCATTAATTTAAAAAAAGTGTTTATTTCCCAAAAATTTGCATTTGGAAAATCTTTGCGCTAATACCATGTGACAAAAAACATTGCAAAACGACCATTTTGTTCTGTAGGGCCTCTGATTTAAAAAAATATATAATATTTAGGGGTTCAAAGTAATTTTCTAGCAAAAAAAAAATATTTTTCATGTAAACAAAAAGTGTCAGTAAAGGCTTGGTGTTCAAGTGGTTAGAAGAGTGGGTGATGTGTGGCATAAGCTTCTAATATTGGGTATAAAATGCCAGGACAGTTCAAATACCCCCCAAATGACCCCTTTTTGGAAAGTAGACACCCCAAGCTAATTTTTCAGGTAAGATTTTACAAAAATTCCGTTTTCTTTTACGTCCTCCGACAGTCGCCGCCACCTCTAAGTCATCACTATTGGGATGTCCCAAAGCAGTGTAGACATGAGGGGTGGGAGACGTAACTGTAGAAAAGGCAACGCAGTACCCACATCAGAGAAAGGAACCTTACACGCACAGTAAGAGAACCTTCTGGGCAACAGAAAAGGCTCAACAGGAGCAAGAGCCCAGGAAAGCAAATAACCCAGGGGATAAACAACCCCAACAGTCAGAGACCCACAACAAAAACAAGGATCCCTCATGGCACTGCCGCACTGAGAACTTTGCGGCCAAAGGAGGCATCAGCTGATGCCAGAACATCCACCTTATAGAATTTGGAAAAAGTGTGCACCGACGACCAAGTCGCAGCCTTGCACACCTGGGCCACCGAGGCTCAATGCCAGTAGGCCCAGGACGTACTCAAAGATCTGGTAGAGTGCGCCTTAACAGGGAAGGGTGGAACTGTTGCAGAGTGCGATCACTGGGTGCAGCGGAGTCCAATCAGATCAGACATTGTGGAGTAAACTGGCTTCTTTATTAGAACATAACACAGGAATCAAACATGTCACCTCATTGTAATAAGAACACAAACAGGAAGAGATAACCAACAAGTACAGTGCAGTGTACAGGAAATACACATCATAGAAAATGCATAGCATATCACTTAGCATTAGCGACATCTACTGTCCTATTTGTGAACTGCAGTTTATCGGATAAGCTGAAAGCTGTTGTATCTCCAACACCCCTTCTCAACAGCTAAGGCTTAGTCTATTAAACCCATCTTCTTTGTAAGCCTTGAGTGTCTTTCAGCGGTCAGAGGCTTTGTAAGGATATGTGCTGTCATATCCTCGGTTGGGCAATAAAGTAACTCAAGAAGACCTTGCTCTTGAAGATCCCTAAGAAAGTGGAATTTCACATCAATGTGCTTGGTTCTTGAATTAACTCCTTCCATGTGCGCAAGTGCGAGGCATCCTTGATTGTCCTCATAGATTTGTGGTTGACCCAAGTCTGTTAATAGCTGTCTCAGCCATATAACTTCTTGGCTTGCCTGCGCTGCAGCAACGTATTCTGCTTCAGTAGACGACAGTGAAACAGAGAGTTGCTTTTTACTAGTCCAACTGATGGCACCTCCTGACAGAAAAAATAAGTATCCACTGGTAGATTTCCTGTCACTGGTGTCTCCTGCCCAATCAGCATCTACATATCCTGTTAAGGTGCTTTCATCACTTGCTGGTAACTTTAACTTGTAGTGCAAAGTCCCTTTAAGATAGCGAATGATTCGCTTTACAGCATTCCAGTCCTTTTGACTTGGCATTGAAACCTTTCTGCATAGGATTCCAACAGTTGCTGCAATGTCCGGCCTTGTAGCAGTGGTAAGATACAGCAATTTCCCTATTGCCTTCCTGTATTGAGTATTAGTAGGTAATGGGTTATCTTGGCAATTCATCTCCTTTAGGTAGTTGGTTTCCATAGGAGACTTTACTGGTTTGGCGTCTTCCATTCCAAATGTTTCAATTATTTCTTGTATTTTGTGTCTTTGGTTCAGAAGAAAGCTGCCATCTTCCTCTCTCTCGATCTGGATGCCGAGGTAATTCTTTATGTTGCCAAGATCTTTGGTGTTGAAGTTCTGATTTTGTTTTTCTAGGATTTCTGCTTCATCCCCTTCTTGCTCAAAGCAAATCAGGATATCATCCACATAAATAAGCATATAGACCCATCTGTCTGCCAATTTCTTTGTGTATAAGCAGGGGTCTGCTTTACTCCTCAGAAAGTTTTGATGTGTAAGCACTTCATTTATTTTTGTATTCCACGCTCTGGCTGCTTGTTTTAGACCATATATACTCCTCTGGAGTTTGCAAACCAGGTCTGGCCTTTCTTCATCTTTGAACCCTGGCGGCTGTTCCATGTAAATTTCTTCTGTTAGCTCGCCATGTAGAAAACGCGGTTTTCACATCAAAATGTTTCACTTGCATTTTCCTTGTGACGGCTACTGTCAGTAAATTCCGTATTGTAGTGTGCTTGACTACTGGTGCAAATGTCTTGTCATAGTCCTCTCCGTATTTTTGAGAATAGCCCTTGGCTACTAGTCTTGCTTTGTATCGCTCAATTGTGCCATCTGCATTGTATTTCACTTTAAAAGTCCATTTACAGCCTATGGCTTTCCTTCTGGGTGGTAGTTCTGTAAGTGTCCATGTTTTAGTGTCATGCATGGATTTTATCTCTTCATCAGCAGCCTTTATCCATTTACTTGCTTCTTGTTCTGAAAGCTGAGATATTTCTTCCCAGGTTGCAGGTTCGTTGATATTGGCAGTACTTGCTTTGTATGAGAGACGTACAGGTGGTTTACCTTTGTTTTCTCTTGTTGAACGTCTCGGTTTTGTGTCTGCGCCTTCTTGTATCTGCTCTTCAGCACTGGTAGAGTCTGCGCTCACTTCAACTGTTTGTTCAGAAGTTACAGAGATAGGCTGGTCAATGTCAGTTTTCTCTTCTATTCTTGCTTCTACTGTTGTCATTACATTGTCTCTGAAATCTTCAACAAAAGTTATGCTGTTGCTAATGGCAACCTTGTCTGTTTTGGGATTTAGGATTCTGTAACCTTTGACATTGTCACTATATCCAACGAAGATACCTTCAAATGCTCTGTTTTGGAGTTTGGTGCGTTTTTCTTCGGGTATGTAGATGAATGCTTTGCATCCAAAAACTCTTAGGTGTTTTACATTTGGCTTCTCATTGTGCCAAAGTTCATATGGAGTTTTCTCGAATGTTCTGGAAAGAAGTCTGTTCTGCAAATATGTAGCTGTCATAGCTGCTTCACCCCACTATTTTTGTGGTAGTCCAGAGTCTGTCAGCATACATCTGATCATTTCAGTCAGAGTTCTGTTCTTTCTTTCAGCTACTCCATTTTGTTCTGGTGTATATGGGACTGTCTTTTGATGTTCTATTCCATTCTGTTTTAAGTACTCTTGTATCTTATATCCTGTGAATTCACCTCCATTGTCACTCTAAAGTATGAGAGGCTTCCTCTGAAACTTGTTACTGGTCTTTAATATATAGTCTTGTAATTTGTCAAAAACTTCACTCTTGTGTTGCATTAAGTAGGTGACTGTGTATCTTGAATAGTCATCTATGAAAGTCACTATGTACCTTTTACCTCCAGGTGTAGGTGGGTTTAGGGGACCACACACGTCACTGTGAACTAAGTCAAGTGGTCTTGAAGCTCTCTTCTGACTGACTTTAGGAAGTGTTGCTCTTGTAGCTTTGGATTTAATGCAACATTCACACTTAACAGTAACTGGACAAGGGGATATTGTTAGATCCCTTGTCAGATTTCTCCTCTGTAGTTCCTGTATGCATTCTGGGTGTCTGTGACCTAGACGTCTGTGCCATATACAGTGCCTTGCGAAAGTATTCGGCCCCCTTGAACTTTTCGACCTTTTGCCACATTTCCGGCTTCAAACATATAGATATAAAACTGTAATTTTTTGTGAAGAATCAACAACAAGTGGGACAAAATCATGAAGTGGAACTAAATTTATTGGATATTTCAAACTTTTTTAACAAATAAAAAACTGAAAAATTGGGCGTGCAAAATTATTCAGCCCCCTTAAGTTAATACTTTGTAGCGCCACCTTTTGCTGCGATTACAGCTGTAAGTCGCTTGGGGTGTGTCTCTATCAGTTTTGCACATCGAGAGACTGAATTTTTGCCCATTCCTCCTTGCAAAACAGCTCGAGCTCAGTGAGGTTGGATGGAGAGT
Organism: Pelophylax lessonae; assembly: GCF_965119305.1. NCBI lineage: Eukaryota > Metazoa > Chordata > Amphibia > Anura > Ranidae > Pelophylax > Pelophylax lessonae. The sequence continues at coordinate 101,031,791 of NC_138768.1, forward strand.
GTTTGTGAACAGCAGTTTTCAGTTCTTTCCACAGATTCTCGATTGGATTCAGGTCTGGACTTTGACTTGGCCATTCTAACACCTGGATATGTTTATTTGTGAACCATTCCATTGTAGATTTTGCTTTATGTTTTGGATCATTGTCTTGTTGGAAGACAAACCTCCGTCCCAGTCTCAGGTCTTTTGCAGACTCCATCAGGTTTTCTTCCAGAATGGTCCGGTATTTGGCTCCATCCATCTTCCCATCAAGTTTAACCATCTTCCCTGTCCCTGCTGAAGAAAAGCAGGCCCAAACCATGATGCTGCCACCACCATGTTTGACAGTGGGGATGGTTTGTTCAGGGTGATGAGCTGTGTTGCTTTTACGCCAAGCATAACGTTTTGCATTGTTGCCAAAAATTTGATTTTGGTTTCATCTGACCAGAGCACCTTCTTCCACATGTTTGGTGTGTCTCCCAGGTGGCTTGTGGCAAACTTTAAACAACACTTTTTATGGATATCTTTATGAAATGGCTTTCTTCTTGCCACTCTTCCATAAAGCCCAGATTTGTGCAGTATACGACTGATTGTTGTCCTATGGACAGAGTCTCCCACCTCAGCTGTAGATCTCTGCAGTTCATCCAGAGTGATCATGGGCCTCTTGGCTGCATCTCTGATCAGTCTTCTCCTTGTATGAGCTGAAAGTTTAGAGGGATGGCCAGGTCTTCGTAGATTTGCAGTGGTCTGATACTCCTTCCATTTCAATATTATCGCTTGCACAGTGCCCCTATGGATGTTTAAAGCTTGGGAAATGTTTTGTATCCAAATCCGGCTTTAAACTTCTCCACAACAGTATCTCGGACCTGCCTGGTGTGTTCCTTGTTCTTCATGATGCTCTCTGCGCTTTAAACGGACCTCTGAGACTATCACAGTGCAGGTGCATTTATACGGAGACTTGATTACACATAGGTGGATTCTATTTATCATCATTAGTTATTTAGGTCAACAATGGATCATTTAGAGATCCTCACTGAACTTCTGGAGAGAGTTTGCTTCACTGAAAGTAAAGGGGCTGAATAATTTTGCACGCCCAATTTTTCAGTTTTTTATTTGTTAAAAAAGTTTGAAATATCCAATAAATTTAGTTCCACTTCATGATTGTGTCCCACTTGTTGTTGATTCTTCACAAAAAATTACAGTTTTATATCTTTATGTTTGAAGCCTGAAATGTGGCAAAAGGTCGAAAAGTTCAAGGGGGCCGAATACTTTCGCAAGGCACTGTATGTATACAGTCATTGTGCTTGTGTGTACATAGTCTCACCTTTTCCTTCACTGTGTCGAGGTGATATAGATGATCATCCAGCTTGGCACTTGCTACTGTCTGGTTGCCATTTAGGATTGAACACTTGTCACCTTGGAATTTTACAGTGAGTCCTCTGGCTGTTAGACGCTTCACAGATAAGAGTCCTCCTCCTAGATTAGGAACATAAAGCACATCTTTAACTGGTATGGCTAGGTTGTGTCCCGCATTATCAGGGCATACAAGGGTTCCATGCCCATATCCTTCTGCATGTATTTTGCTTCCATCTGCAAGATAAATAGTTTCTTTGATCAAGTTCTGTGAAAAAATTTCTATCACTCGTCATGTGACTGGTTGCCCACGAATCTATGCACCAGCCTTGACATTTATTGTTGCCTGTCACTTTAAATGTGGCATTCCAGTTTCCTTCCCATGGATCATTGATTATGGCTTTGACCTTTTGTTTAGCATAAGAGGGACGCTGTCTTCTTTGCTCTGCTTTCCATATAGTACAGTCTTTCTTTATGTGTCCCTGTTTGTGACATCTGAAACACACTCTGGTCTCTTTCCTGTGTAACCTTGCGACTGTAGCTTTAACAGCGGTTCTGGTGTCGGTTTCTGTGGAGTCATGCACTAATTCCTTTCTTCTCTGATACTCATCTATGAGCCTGGTTTTTACAAATGCTAGCGTCAGATCTGTCTCAGGTCGCGTCTCCAGTGCATTGATCAGTGCAGTATATGTATCGGGCAAACTGCATAGCAACATAGCTGCAGCGTGGCTGTTTGTTATATTCTCCCCGATTGATCTGAGTCGCGCAATCACTTCCAGAATTGCGTTTATGTGCTCCTGCATGTCCTGTTCTCTGCTAAGTCTCATTCTGTAAAGTTTCCGCAGAAGAAACAGCTTACTGTTCAAACTGGATCTTTCATGCAGTCTTCTTAGTATGTCCCACATGCCTTTCGCTGTGTGTCCTCATGGCGTATATGTATGAGCTGATCATCCTCCACTAGTAAACTTATGGTGGCCCGTGCCTGTCTGTTCTTCTTGTCCCAGTCCTGATTATTGTCCTGTGGCCTCTCTGTAGTGGTAACCTCCCACAAGTCATCTCTAGATAATAGCATTTCCACTTTAAACTTCCATAGCTGATAATTGTCATTGTTCAGCTTGGCCACTGAGAGTTTAAGTTCTGAGTTTCCGGACATTTTTCCCTCCTTTATATGTAAACAGACTTACTTGTCTATTGGAGATGTCACTGGAAACCTTCCTTTTGTTGATCTCCGCATCAGTCACACTGTCTCCCATTCAAAGCTTTGTTCTGCCTGGGCTGCACCTGGTCATAAGACTTTATCCGGTTCCTGGGCCCATAACCTGTTGCAGACTGCGATCACTGGGTGCAGCGGAGTCCATTCAGATCAGACATTGTGGAGTAAACAGGAACTGGCTTCTTTATTAGAACATAACACAGGAATCAAACATGTCCCCTCATTGTAATAAGAACACAGACAGGAAGAGATAACCAACAAGTACAGTGCAGTGTACAGGAAATACACATCATAGAAAATGCATAGCATATCACTTAGCATTAGCGACATCTACTGTCCTATTTGTGAACTGCAGTTTATCGGATAAGCTGAAAGCTATTGTATCTCCAACAGGAACCCGTTCCTTCAAAGCATAGGACTGTTCAATGGTCTGTCTGATCCATTTGGTAATGGTCGCTGCAGACGCAGCCATGCCCTTCTGAGGTCCCTCAGGAAGAACAAAGAGGGAATCCGTCTGCCGAAAGGATTCGGTAGACAACAGGTAAACCCTAATCGCCCTGACAACATCCAAGGAATGCAATGCAACCTCCTTGGGATGCTTAGGCTTCGTACAAAGCGAAGGCAAGACAATGTCCTCATTAAGGTGAAACTCAGAGACCACCTTAGGAAGAAAAGACGGATGTGGTCGCAAGACGACCTTATCCTTGTGAATTACCAGGTAAGGAGAGCGGTAAGACAACGCCGCCAGTTCCGATACTCTGCGAGCCGAAGTGATCACCACTAAAAAGGCAATCTTTTTAGACAGCAGAGGCAACGATATCTCCCGGATGTTTTCAAAGGGAGCACGCTGTAACACGGACAGAACCAAGTTCAAGTCCCATGGAGGTAAAGGCTCCCTCCTGGGAGGAGCCAAATGTCGCACACCTTAAATGAAGGTGCGAATTAAGGAATGAGACGCCACAGGGTGTTGGAAAAGAATAGACAGTGCAGACACCTGGACCTTTATTGTGGCCAGCGCCAGGCGCTGGTCCACCCCAGACTGGAGGAAAGCCAACACTCTCGACACCGAGTATGAGCGAGGGGATAACCCCCTGGACTCACACCAGGCGAAATAAGCTTTCCAGGTACGGTAATAGATTTTTCCAGATGAGGTTTTCCTAGCCTTGATCAGAGTAGGAATGACCTCAGGGGAGAGACCCCTGTCTCTCAGGACCTGGGTCTCAACAGCCAGGCCGTTAAAGCCTGCGACTGTAAAGCAGGATGGAAGATCGGTCCCTGAGACAGTAGATCTTCCCGCATTGGCAGCCGCCAAGGAGGCGCCACTGCCAGGTGAACAACGTCGGCATACCAGGACCGGCGTGGCCAGTGCGGCGCCACCAGAATCAGCAGGTGCGGTTCCGAGGCTAACCTGCGAAGGAGCCTGGACAACAACTGAATCGGAGGAAAGGCATACATCAGATGATACTGATGCCAAGGGGCCACCAACGCATCCGAGGTGTCTGCCAGAGGATCGCGCGTTCTTGCCACGAACCTTTCCACCTTGTGGTTTAGCCGAGACGCGAACAGATCCACGTCCGGGGATCCCCACTTCGCACACAGCATTTGGAAGACCTCTGGGTTTAGGGACCATTCCCCCTGGTCTAGGGTCTGGCGGCTCAGATAGTCGGCCTGCCAATTCTCCACACCCGGAATGTGAACCGCTGAAATCGCCGGGACATGAGTCTCGGCCCAAGACAGAATGTCTGTCACCTCCCGGGCCGCCCGGGCCCTTGTGGTGCCCCCTTGGTGGTTGATGTAAGCCACCGTGGTAGCATTGTCCGTCTGCACCCGAACCGGACGGCCCCGAAGTCGAACCGACCACTGGAAGAGACAGAGTTTGATCGCTCTCAATTCCAATATGTTGATCGGAAGGGAGGATTCCTCCCCCGACCAAGTGCACCTGGGCAGACAGGTTGCACCAGGACTCCACCCCAGCCCGACAGGCTGGCATCTGTGGTAATCACCATCCACAGCAGCGGACGGAAGGATTTCCCTTCCGACACAGCCGGGGACTGAAGCCACCACACAAGATCCGTTCTGGTCCGGTGACTCAATGAGACACTCAGATCCAAGGACTGAGGTAGTCTGTCCCACCTGGCCAGGATCTCCGCTTGAAGAGACCGTGTGTGAAACTGAGCAAAAGGTCGCCTCGAAGGCTGACACCATCAACCCCAGGGACCGCATGCAGGCCCTGAGTGATGAGGACGGCCTGTCCCTGAGGGACCTGATCTTGTCCTGTAAGGTCCGGAGCTTGTCCTTCGGCAAGAACACCTTCGCTTGAGCAGAGTCCAGAACCATTCCCAGATAGGGAAGACGAACCGAAGGAGACAAGGTCGACTTCTGTACGTTGATGGTCCATCCGAACTCCTGGAGCATCTGCACCGTAGTGGACAGATCGCGCAGCAGGTCCTGGCGGACACTCGACCTTAAGAGGAGATCGTCCAGATAACCCAAGACCGCAATGCCCTGATCCCTTAGCAGGCCCAGAACAGGCGCCCGCACTTTCGAAAAGACCCTTGGAGCCGAAGCGAGACGAAGGGTAACGCCACAAACTGATAGTGGTCCTCCGCTATTGCAAACCGAAGGTACCTCTGGTGACCCTCGAAAATGGGGATGTGTAGGTACGCATCCTTCAGGTCTATAGAGGCCAGGAATTCCCCTGGACTCAGGGAGGCCACCACAGAGCGGAGAGATTCCATACGGAACTTTTGAACGCACACAAAGCGGTTCAGAGCTTTCAGGTCCAGAATAGGACGCACCTTGCCCTCCTTTCTGGGCACAGTGAACAGATTGGAATAAAACCCCCGGAACCTGTCCTGATGAAGCGCCGGGACAATCACCCCCTGGGCAAGGAGGTCCTGCACCGCTTGATGCAGGTTCTGCAGGCGCCCTGGGGTCAAATGAAGATTTGAGGGGAAAAAATCTGTCCGCCGGCCGAGAAAGGAATTCCATCTTGTACCCTGATCGAATGATTTCCTGAACCCACCTGTCCGGAATATGGAGCAGCCAAGGTTGGAGGAAACTACGCAAATGTCCCCCCACCCCAGAAACGGGTGAGGGCGCCCCTTCAGGCAGAGGCGGATTGACCCGCCGCACCGGCATTGCCGGACTTCTGCTTGCCTGCCCAGGGCTTCTTCTGGCTACCTTGGCCCTTGAAGGGCTTGCCCTTGGTTTGATTCCGAAAGGCACAAAAGGACCCCTGATTGGGTCGTGGGGTGGAACCCACTTGCCATGAAAAGACATGTTCTTCGGGTTCTGGGGCAGCAGGGTGCTCTTGCCCCCGTGACACCTTTAACCAAGGTATCCAACGCCTCGCCGAAGAGGCGAGAACCAGCATAGGGAAAATCGGCAACTGTTTTCCGTGACGTCTGGTCAGCTGACCAGCTCTTCAGCCAGATCAGTCGACGGTTAAGCACCGCAACACTAGATAGGCGTGCTACCAAAGGGGCCTCATTCAAGGCCTCATCGCACAAATACATGACTCCTTGGTGAATTTGATCCACCATAGTCAGCGTGGCAGGGGGGGCAGAATCAGACACGAGGTTGCACCTAAGCACCTTAGTCCAATCTGCCACTGCCTGAGCCAACAGAACGGACGTGAAAACGGGTTTGAGCAAGGAACCCGCCACCGTGTAGGAATGGCGGGCTAGAGACTCCGACCTTCTGTCCGTGGGATCCCGAAAAACCGGGGTCTCCTCAGTAGGAATCAAGGTAGCCTTGTTTAACACAGCCACAGTGTGAACGGAAAGCCGCTGTCCTCATCTGTCAGGGAATGCCGTTTGCCAAGCACAGGACACTGCAGCACTGCAGATGTGTCCAGTGAGGTAGCCACCTCACAGGCTGCATCCCTGCTGCGAGCAGGGATGGGTCGTTCATAATGCCAGGACGAACACATGGCTGAATGCTCGATGGTGGGCTAGGGGTCCCTCTGACCCTCTGCCCTGGAGAACCAAGGTGGTCAGTCCGATTCCCAGCTCCGCAAGAATCCATCTTCATCTGAAGAATTGACTAAAACCACAGCTGACAAAATAAACAGCTAGTATATCAAAGAAAAAACTGACATTTTCAAAGAAAATCAAAAGAAAAAAAGATTAGAAAGGCTGAGACTGGAGCCCCAGCACAGGGAAAGCCTAACTACTCCTGACGCTAGGCAGAAACAAACTGAGTTGGGAGTGTTCACTGCAGGGGGGTATTGACCAGTGGGACAGCCCCCATAGGTGTGTATATGCAAATGCCTTTGTTCTTTTGACTAAGTCTTATGCCTAGCTACTCCTGAGGAGCAGAAGTCCATACCCAATAGTGATGACTTAGAGGTGGCGGCGACTGTCTGAGGACGTAAGACAAATGACAATTTCGTTTTTTTTACACAAAGTAGTCACTAAATGATATATTGCTCACGCATGCCATGGGTATATGTGGAATTACACCTCAAAATTCATTTTGCTGCTTCTTCTGAGTACAGGGATACCACATGTGTGAGACTTTTTGGGAGCCTAGCTGTGTTTGGGACCCCGAAAACCAATCACTGCCTTCAGGTTTTCGAAGGGTGTAAATTGCTCATTTTTCTTCCTTGCTACATATCACAGTTTCGGAGGCCCTTAAAAGCCAAGATAGCATAACCTCCCCCCAAATTACCCCATTTTGGAAAGTAGACACCATAAGTTATTTGTTGAGAGGCATGCTGAGTTCATGGAATATTTTATATTTTGCAACAAGTTTCAGGAAAATTCCAAAAAGGTTTTATTTTTTTTTTAAACAAAGTTGTCATTAAATGATATATTGCTCTAAAATGTAGTGGCTATATGTTAAATGACACCCCAAAATACATTCTGCTGCTTCTCCTGAGTATGGGGGGGGGTTGTGCTGGTTGTGCTGTCTTGGCATTTCATGGCTTCTGAAACTGTGATAGGTAGTGAGGAGTGAAATTAACAATTTACGCCTAAAGGAGAAAGCCTAAAGGCGGTGATTGTTTTTTGGGGTCCTGTACATGGCTAGACTACCAAAAAGTCTCATGCATGTGGTATCTCAGTACTCAGGAGAAGAAGCAGAATATATTGGGGTGTCATTTCACATATACCCATGGCAGCTTGAGCATTATATCATTTAATTGACAACTTTGTGTAAAAAAAAAAAAAACTTTGTAATTTTCCCAAAACTTGTGGCAAAATATAAAATATTCCATGGATTCAACATGCCTCTCAGCAAATAGCTTATTTTGTCTATTTTCCAAAAAAGGGTCATTTTGGGGGGGGGGGGGGTGCCTTCTTGGCATTCTATGGCCTCCAAAACTCTAATAGGTAGTGAGGAGTGAAATCAACAATTTACTCCCTTAGGCCCCTTTCATACGGGCTTTACGATCAGGTCCGCCTGTCAGTTTTTCAGACGGACCTGTCAGACAGGTCTGTCTCTGCACACAGAGCAGTGAAGGACCTGTCACCAGCCTGCTCAGCGTGGATTGGCGGATCGATCCCAGCTGAGCAAAGCGGAGTCTGCCGGGCGGAAAGCCCTTGTGAAAGGACCATATGAAAGCCTGAAGACAGTGATTGATTTGGGGGGCCTGTACGCTGCTAGGCTGCCAAAAAGTCTCACACATGTGGTATCCCCATACTCAGGAAATGCAGCAGAATGTTTTTTGGGGTGTAATTCCACATATACCCATGGCATGTGTGAGCAATATATTATTTCAATGATAACTTTGTGTAAAATGATTGTCATTTTTCAAACACCTGTGACAAAACAAAATTAAATATTTAATGGGCTCAACATGCCGCTCAGGAAATTGCTTGGGGGGTCTACTTTCCAAAAAGGGGTAATTTGTGTGTGGGGGGGCGTTGTACTGTCCTGCCATTTTAGCACTTCAAGAAATGAGATAAGCAGTCAGAAAGTAAAAGTTCCGTAAATTCCAGTATATACAGCATAATTTGTATGCTATAAAAGTTAGGAGCCAGGTGGGGAGGGGGGAGGGGTAACAGGAAAGAAGTGAGAAATGTCACGGGAGGGGGGCTAGCGGGACAGGTGGGGAGAAGGAGGACAGGAGGGGGAAGTGTCACGGGGGGGGGGGGGCAGTGGGACAGGGATGTGGTGTTGTATAGAAGGTATGGTGGAGATAGGGGCCCCTGTGTACAGGTAGATGGGGTGGTGGGGGTTATGGGGTGAGTGCAGAGTGAGATTGATAGAGTGTGGGTACTGGATCCTAGCCCAATGGTCTGGTAATGGGTGTCCCTATGCACAGGTAGGTGTATGGGTTTAGATCAGGTATGATGGGATGGGGCCCCTGTGTACAGATATTGGATGTTGTCACTAACCAAGGTGCAGGGTGAGGTTGATCGAATGTAGGTACTGGATCCTGGCCAGCATGGCCTGGCTCTGCCATCACGTTGTGTCCGCCTAGTTGTTGTAGTCAGTGAGGAAGTCGGCACTGTGCTGGAGGTGGAGCTGTCGGCTGTCACACTGATGGCAGGGCTTTGGGACTCTGTTCTGCACACAGTACTCCTCCAGGGGGGAGCCGCATGTATTGGGGCCACCACCGTCCTGTTAAAGGCAGCGTTGATGAACTTGGGTATGCAGTCCTACAGCCGGCCACCCTCCAGCAGTAGTAGTATGGACAGGGCAATAAGCATTGGGAGTCCCCATCCTCCACTCAATGGGCTCTCTGAGGGAGTTAGCTGTGTCTCTAGGAGAGCCGGCTCTCAGAGGGCTGTGTGGGAAGTTCTGGGAAGTGAGCACCAGAGGGTTCCACCTGCACTCTGTACACGGGATGCATGGATGAGGCACAGGGGGTCCTGGGACACTGGATTGAGCTCCGCTCCATGGGGCATGAGAGAGGCGCTCGCCAAGGACACATGGTCCTAAATGGGAGAGCGCAAAGCAGTTTGGGCTGATGGGGGGCCCAGGCACTAGGATGTGGTTTCTGGTCGCTGTAGCGACCTGGCGCCTGGGACTTGTCAAGCTCTGCAATTAGCTTCTAATTACAGCTTGTTCAATTAAGCTTTGACAATAAGCCCACGTGGATATTGGGCCGATTTGACATGCAATTTGACATGTCAAATCGCATTTCAAATCAGGACCTATTGCCGGCAATGGCACCATCTGAATCGGTGCAACGCTGGCTTTGCGGCGCCACACTGATTCCTGAAAGTAGTTTCTGCACTACTTTTGGCGACTTTGGGAGGCGATTTCAATATATATCTGTGCAGGAACCCCCACAGATGCCTGTGAAATGACCCCCGAAGTCAGACTGAAAATGCCAGTTTGAAAGTCAGACTGAAAATGCCAGTTTGAAATTGTGCGAAGAGTGTGAACCTAGGCTAAAACCTAGAAGCTGAGTGATTAGTGTGCACATCTGCACCAGATTCTGTGTGCACCAGTTGTAGTAAATCTTCCCCACTGTGGTTATCCTTGGGCAATACAAATGTATTTTCTACTGTATGAATCAGTGCATCTCCTTAGTAGTACATTGTAGTTTTAAAAAACTGTCTGTGATTATATTATATAATATTGTGTTGTTAATTAGGTTTGTTGGCCTACTAAAACCCCTGCAACTTCTGTACTTTGTATTGCTCAGGCATTTATTATTATTATTGGCCTGTATACTATAAGGCTTCATTAGCACTTGTGCTTTTTTTAAACACTTTTTTCCTAGCAAACGCATTTACACACATCAAAGGCTTGGGCATTTGTTTATTTCATTGGCGGCAATTTTCATTTATTCTGGCCATTAAAATAAAAAATCTTTTAATCGCGAATTGCACCTATTGCTTAGGTGCCATTTGGCATTTTGTTTTGCCAAAATACTCCTCTCTTGAGAAAATTATGTTTTTTTTTTCTGCTTCTAAATGCCCACAGAGGCAAACATGCGGGGGAGGTTAGGAGGCAGAAAAATAAAAAAGTCTAAGGCCCCTTTCACTCTGGCTTTTTGCCCGGCGGATTCTGCTTTGCTCAGCGAGGGATTGATCCGCTCACCTGTCAGAGTCCAGCTCTCCTCTATGGGATTGAAAATAGGGTTAACGTCTGTCTTGATTTCACAGACAGGATTGGATTGGATAGCAGCATAGGGGTGCATTGAGCGTCTGATCAGGTCTGCCTGAGAAACTGATACACACCGGGGAGAGCCCGTCTGAAAGGGGCCAAACACTTGTAAAATAGATGCTTTTAAGCTCAAGTTTCCACGAGGTCTAAAAAAAATGACTTGTAATGGTTTGTTCTTTATATAAATAAATACAATAAAAATGATCTGATTTCAAAAATGGTTGGTCAGTTGTCAGTCCTCCTATGGACAAAGCTTCTGCTTTGGAGGTTCTTTTAACTTTTCCTATGTAATCGCTAATTAGGTTTTTGTACTGCTATTATTAATGCTGTTTACATTATGTTTTTTTTTTCAGTAATTTAGAAGCAGACGTGCAATTGGCAGGACAAAAGAGAAAAATCAATAAGACAATCTCACATGGGCATTTTAGGAATGAAACATTTAACTATGATGTTGCACTGTTGAAGGTAAATAAACTGAAAAACACTTCTAGTGATTAATGAATTTGCATAACATACAATAGGTCACCAGTACCTAATTAGAATTTTTTTTTATTTTTTAATTCAACTCCATTCCTCCTTAAATCCTAACTCCACGCAGTAATAAAATCATTAAATATGCTTCTCCCAGCTGATAAAAGATCTTAGGCTGTTTTTTTTTTTTTTTTTTTTATGTAGGGGTTTAGATAAAACAGATTATTACTTACCTAATTCCAGGGTCCCATGTTCTTCCTCCACACTGATTCCAACTTTGACAACTAGTCCCCTGAAGCTGCTTTGCTTGTCGGTTTCCGACTGGTCTTAATGCCACCCCTTTTACTGAAGTCATCATCATCAGCACCATCGGCCACAACCAGAAATCAGGACCAGGAGAGTCCTCTCCTACTAGAGAGTAGAGGACCAGATCAGCACTTGTCGTGGGACCATGGGTTAAAGCGATAGCAGACTCTACTTGCTAACTTGTACCTTTAGGTAAGCTTATAATAAAGCTTACCTGTAGGTACAAGGAATGTGCACCATTCAGGAGATATTCACTACTAATGCAGTTAGAGACATTCTCCGGCACATGCGTACTGCGCTCTGAAGGGACAGCATGTTGTCCCTTCAGAGCGATGTGCTGAGACTCCAATGTGCATGTATGGGAGTGATGTCATCGCAGCTCGGCCATTCAAACAGCCGCAGCGTGATAGCCTGGAATGAAGGCCAGTTGAAGATGGAAGCCCTGGCAATGGTGACATCGTGCTGCTGGAGGACTTAATTTTAAGGTAATCCTCTCATAATGTGGTAGCACATACTAGCACATTATAATATTAACTTGCAGGCGTAATTTTTTTTTTTTGGGGGGGGGGCACTTTATTACGCCTTTAAGGTAAGTAATATTATGTTTTGTCATATTTCCAAGAAACTATGAGCAGCAACTCCTTTATACCTGAGGGGAGAGGGGGATATTTAAAGCCCAATTCCAGCTTAGGATATGAACCCTACATTTCAGACCCCAGCAGCTCTTAAAAAGTGCTGACCCCCCTACCCTCACGGACTTACTGATAAAATCCTTTGAGATGACATCCTTCCTCTTCTGGGTGGAATGATGCCCAGTGTCATTCAACCCACTTCATGTAAGCCCAGGGCTTCAAGACATCAAGGGGTAACAGAGCATTTATCCGCACCGAACAGAAAAGATGGCCACAATTAGGGATGCCACCTTCTTTGGATCATGAAGGGACATTTGCTGCTGTGAACAGTCCTGCTACTGCTGCTGATATTGCCAGTAGGGGCCCTGAGTACCCTGGGATTTTGGGATTAAGTACCCCTGGATTGTTGGGTTTTATTGATAATTAGCAAATTTAGAGGACTGCTGAACTGTAAGGTTTGACCATATGGAATATTAAACATAGTACATGGCCACTTGTAAATATTGGAACTGTTTGTGGCACATACTGACTGATAGTTGATGCGGCCTTGCTGTGCCATCTGATGTGGGACTGTGTTGTTAGACTTTATTTATGAATAAACGACCTGTTTGTTTACGCCGATGGGTTCTAAGCTAATTAATATCTGCCACATCTCAGTTACACAGCTTTAAAGGTACAGCACCATGTAAGTACTAAAGGCCTTCAAGGCAGCTGCAGACCTTGTATGTGTATGCATCAAATACATAAAAGAGACTTAAAAAAGTCCTCAATTATAAGAAGCTTTATTGACTAGAATCAAAATACAAATGTTCTCCAGCTCCAAGTTGTACTCAAAAGCAAAAGTACCCTAAGTGAGTGAGTAACAACCCCTTTTTTCCAAGGCAGCCTTCTCAAAGTACTCCCCACTGCTGCCGTGCTTGTAGTCTGATATCACACACGCATACCCTCACTTTCCAAGCAAGTAGCAGCCCACATGACTCGTTTCAGTTTTAGGGGGAACACACATTTCTCAAAAAAATTATGTTACAAAATAGAAAAAATATAAAGGTACCTACATACACACAGTGCTAATCCTATGTAAAAACACAGAAATAGCAACCTTGTATAGTAGGCCAGTAGTCTATACTGTCCCTCTGAAAAGTGATCTGTGGTGGATCACTTTTCAGAGGGCAATAGAGCAGTGGCTGACAGGCATTCAAGAGGCAATATTCCTGAATGCTTGTTTTTTTTTTTTTTTTGCAGCCAAAGGGGAATATTCAATAGGAATACTGTGCTGCAAATATACACCTACTTTGGTGTGCACCACCTGCCAAATGGGACAGGTTGTATTTTTTTTTTTTTGCTGCAGCAATGTTAACATGTGGCTCGAAGGTCAGAAGGTAAAACTGCAGCTCAATGGTCTGTTTTTAAAGTCTCTCACCTTCCCGTGTAAACAAGGCCCCAACAGATCCCTGGATGGCAAAAAGTGCCAGCTATAATACTTTCCTTAAAAACTAGAAAGAAAAGTATTCGGCTTAACACACACTTTAACCACTTACCGCATATCGACGTAGGGCTACGTCGGTAAACTTTGCGGGCTTATACCGGGATGATGCCTCTAGCTAGAGGCATCATCCCGGTACCGTGGTTTGAAGCCGACGGTCGGCTTTCCGTCGGTAACGACCGATGCGGCTCGGGAGCCGCTCGATCGTTACCCGGGGGGGGGCGGGAGGGAACGTCCCCCCCCCCTCCCGCCGCCTTCCGTGGCTTTGCTCGGGGCTCCCGTCCCACCGGGAGCCCCAAGCACCCAGCCGGCACGTCCGCCGGCTGGATGGAGTCCCGATGAATGCTGGAAACGGCATCGATCGGGTCTCCGATGACGTAACCCGGAGGCGGCGTCCATGACGTCACGTCCGGATTACTGTGCTGCAAAAGGCGGCAAATTTGAAAAACGGCTGTATGCAAAAACACCATTTTCGGCGTTTTGCATACAGGGAAGTGTAGTGGAGGGGTCTAGGGTCTTTTAGACCCTCGATCCCTCCATAAAGTGTACCTGTCACTACATATTGGTGTCACAAGGGATGTTTACATCGCTTGTGACAGCAATAAAAGTGATCCGATTTTTTTTTAAAAAAACCTGTAATAAAGTTAAGAAAAAATAAATAGGAAAAAAAAAAAAAAAAATTTAGCCGCCCCCGTCAGCTCGCGCACAAAAACAAAACGTATACGCAAGGCGAGCCGCGAATTAAATCGCCGTTCAACCCACACATGTGAGGTATCGCCACGATCGCCAGAGCGTGAGCAATAATTTAAAAAAAAAGAGCTACACTCTAACTCTAAACTGCTAACCGTTAAATAAATTTAAAGCGTCGCAGATTGAGATCTCTATTGACCGTAGTTTGTCGCCATCCCACGGGGGCGCGCAATTTTAAACCGTAACATGTTGGGTATCTATTTACTCGGCGTGACATCATCTTTCACAATATACAAACAAAATGGGCTAACTTTACTGTTTAGTATTTTTTAAATGCAGTGAAATGTGATTTTTCAAATTTTTTCCAAAAAAATGGCGTTTTAAAGACTGCTGCGCAAATACCGCGTGACAAAAAATTTTGCAATGGCCGAGTCTTTGCTAAAAAAATATATATAATGTTTGGGGGTTCCAAGTAGTTTTCTAGGAAAAAATACTGGTTTTAACTTGTAAACAAAAAGTGTCCGAAATAGGACTGGGGCTTAAGTGGTTAAAGCTTGAGTCCAGTTTTGGGCAGAAAGCTAAAGGTTTAGAATATCTATCAGTGCTTTAAGATATTGGTGGGCTTATTCAAGTCTAGACTGATGTGTAACGTTAGGTAGATGCAGGGCTTTTTTTCCACGAGAATAGGTGCAGGTACTCCCCTCTTCTGAGTCACCCCTTGACTCTGCCCCCTACCCACCCACGAGCGCTGTCCTTTGGTTCCACCCTCTACCTACCTCCCAGTACCACCCCTTTTAGAGAATACAGAACCAAGTATCATGTTGTGGCTCTAGGTAATTTGTATAGAATTTGTTAATGATAATTTAAAAAGCAGTAAAATAGATCCCCTGGAATCAGCAACAATAGACCCCCTCCCCCCCAGCAACAATAAATCTTCCCCTGCAACAATAGAAAAAAACAGTAAAATAGATCCCCTGCAATCAGCAACAATAGACCCCCCCCAACAATAGATCCCCCCAGCAACAATAAATCTTCCCCTGCAACAATAGAAAAAACAGTAAAATAGATCCCCTGCAATCAGCAACATAGACCCCCCTCAACAATAGATCCCCCCAGCAACAATAAATCTTCCCCTGAAACAATAGAAAAGACAGTAAAATAGATCACGTGCAAACGGCAACAATAACCCCCCCCCCAACAATAGATCCCCCAGCAACAATAAATCTCCCCCTGCAACAATAGAAAAGACAGTAAAATAGATCCCCTGCAATCAGCAACAATAGACCCCCAACAACAGTAGCCCCCCAGCAACAATAAATCCTCCCCTGTAAAAATTGCCCCCCCCAATAAATCCTCCACTGCAACAATAGACCCCCCAACAACAATAGCCCCCCAGCAACAATAGTTCCCCAAGCAGCAATAAATCCTCCACTGCAACAATACCCCCCCCCCCAAAAGAAAATGCCTCCAAGAAACAATAGATTCACCCCAGCAACAATAGATCCCCCAGCTGCCAGCATCAATAGGCCATTCAGCTCACCCCACTGACCCCAGCACCCCTTTGCCATTGCATACATTCAGACTGGAGGTGCCGGAACTGCGTTCCCCGCGTTCCCGCTGGAAAAAAAGCCCTGGGTAGATGTCTAAGGGCTCACTTCAGCTACATTCCAACCCTCTTCTAGTTAATGTTTGCAGCAGGAGGAGTGACACTGCAGCTGTGCAAAATAGGGAACACAATATTAGATTTTGATAAAGCAACGTGATAACTAGCAGCCTGATAAGCCAAATGACAAAGATTGTTTGCTGAAACGTTCTGCTGCAGATTGGTCAGTATAAATTATTTTAAAGTAATTGTAAACCTCAGACATGAAATATGAACAAATCATATCGTTATATAGTGAGTACTTGTCTCTATCTAGACCACTAAGTGTAATTTCTGTCTGCTCCTTTGTTCCTCTGCTATAAGCATGAGTCACATTTGATGGGTTTTCCTGACACCATGAGAAAAAAGGTGACAGGGGTGCGATCTCCAGCTGACTTATAGCCTCAGCTCTTTTCCTGTGTGGTGTGTTTTTTCAGAGCTAAGAGATCCTGTGTAAATTCTGAACTTTGAATGGATGTAGGGGGAAAGACAGCTGTAGATAAATAGGTACACCCAGTACCAGTACCAGTAATGCCACTGGGTATATATATGTAAGGGTTTACAGCCACTTTAAAGAAAATTTGAAATAGTAAAACATTCAGACAACTGGGGATGGGTATGATAACACAATTAAGGCTGGGTTCACACTGCCGCATGGGGCGGCTCACAGCAGGGGGCCCAGTGCGTCCCTGTTCACCATTTCAGGTCCAATTTCAGTCCGAATTTTTGGCTGAATTCGGACTTGAAAGGAACCAGAAGGCACACAGTACTCCTGTTCAATTCGCACCGGAGCTGGTCTGGAGAAATGTGAACGGGCTCCATAGAGAGCCGGTCACAATCTCCTGACATGCAAATTGAATGCGGGGAAATCCGGATCCAATTCGCAATAGTGTGAACCCAGCTTTAAACTCTATTGGAGCTGGGACCTTGAGTGCAGTTCCATATAAATTCCACCTTGGTGTTCCAGGGTAGCACTTACTGTACACATGGAATTCACATGAGGCAGCACTGATGGAGTTAAATTTATATTTTTATATTCTATAGGTGATTTCCATGTTTTTTTTTGTTTTTCAGTTAGAAGAAGAAGTAAATCTTACAAAATTTGTGAAAATTCTTGCACTGCCTAAAACATGTCATGAGCCAGTTAAAGGAGCAGTTTGTGAAGTTGCTGGATGGGGTTCAAAAACAAACAGCAATAATAAGAGGTCAAAACTCATGGAGGCAAACGTAACCATAATGGACAGAAAATCCTGTTCCAAAAAATGGGAAGAAAAGCTTAATATAACTGAAAATATGATTTGCACCAGTGAAAACACGACAACAGAAACTTGCGCGGTAAGTTAAAGAAATGCATTGTGCAATAGTAGAAATCAGTCAGTGAACTTCTAGTGTAGGATACATTGCAATGGTGCAGACGCTATATATAAGTCACTGAATGTAAATTTTATTTTGAGATAAATACTGTACCTGAGGTCAGATTTATAGGCTTCTCGTGGGACGGCCTTTTATTACATGAATCACTTCTTCCACTAACATGTAGGTGCCAGGCTTCAGAAGGCTTAAAAATATCCCCAATTCACCCCAAAGGACATCCACCACTGGTAAATGTGTTTGTAAATAACTGATTCAGAGGCTCTGGAGTCACTGCTGTGCATGCAATTGGCCATGGATTTTGCATTCATTCAATAGATATAGGCAAAATGGCTACTTCAGCAACACACTACAACTGTAATGTAACCTACAAGATCTGTGTGGAGACACAATTAACCACTTAAGCTCCGGAAGATTTTACCCCCTTCCTGACCAGGGGTTTTTTTGCGTTTTTTTTTTTTGCGCGGACAATCGCGCGACTCTGTACCAAAACGAATTTGACGTCCTTTTTTTCCCCACAAATAGAGCTTTCTTTTGGTGGTATTTGATCACCTGTGCGATTTTTTGATCATGCGCTATAAACAAAAAAAGAGCGTAAATTTTGCAAAAATAACAATATTTTTTTATATGAAATTCCCCAAAAAAATGTAAAAATCTAAATTTTTTAGCATTTTCGGCCAATTTGTTTTATGCTACATATGTTTGGTAAAAAAAAAAAAATCGCAAAAAGCATATTTTGATTGGTTTGCGCAAAGTTATCGCATTTACTAACAAAGGGAAAGATTTTTGTCATTTTTGGTATTTTTTTTTTAACGAGTAATGGCGGCGATCTGCGATTTTTTTTTTGCGGCACTGCGACATTGCGGCGGACAGATCGGACCCTTGACTGACATTTTTGACACTTTTGGGGTTACCAGTGACATTACTGCAGTAATCAGTGCTATACATATGCACTTTTACTGTAAAAATGTCACTGGCAGGAAAGGGGTTAACTGTATTGGAAAGGGAGGGGTTAAGTGTGTCCTAGGGGCGTGCTTCTAACTGTGATTGGCTGTGGCTATTACTGTAAAAACAGAGATCAACGGTCCTACATAGTAGAACCGTCTGATCTCAATTTTTACACAGGGGAGAATGACAGGTGGCTTGTTTACATTAGCCGCCTGCCTTTCTCCCTCTCTACCGACGATCGCAGTGTGACCGGCGGACATCGGGTCCGCTGATCACACGCACGGACTCCTAAATGAACGAGCTGGGGCGGGCGTGCGCACGCCCGCTATTGGCTCACAAGCCAGTGACAGGCTAGTGACGTATATATACGTCACTTTGCCTGGCCGGGGCTGACCGCCGCAGTATATGTACTTGCGGCGGTCGGCAAGCGGTTAATAAACACCATATGGAAGTTGTAACAGTAATTACAAATGCCATGGTTATAAAATTATTGATGCACATGTGACATACTGTAACAAGAAGTATGAATAGGAATACATGGCATACATAAAACACAGAGCAACAGGGCCAAACTCAGCAGAAAGGTTACTCAGCATTATTGTACTGATTATTAGCAAACATTTGCTAAATGGAACACGAAGCACAAGGGCATCAAATTCTCTTTACATTTCAAAAATTAAGATGAATAACTATTAATTAAGGTAAGATTGCCGTAAGAACCGGAGAAAAGATTCAGAATACATTGTGGTCATCAGCAAACCATTTACTACCGCCATAGTAGGTTCTACTGTAGGTACTATTGTGGGCATATAGAAAGAACAACTGGATGGCGGCACATCCTAACCATGACCACAGTCTGGTAAGTGTTAAATGTGATAGCGCCTCTCCAGACCTCCTGCAGTACTTGTTTTACGGATTTTATGGATCATTAATAAAGGAGTTTCCTAGCATGTGCAGCCATCCAAGTGTTCTTTACAGAATGCGGATCAACCTGGAGCAGAGTGCTTTTCTTCCTTTCTATTACAGTGGGCAGTAGTTTGATGCAAACAAGCTTCCACTAGCCCTATGTTTGTGTTTAGGTTCTTCATTAGACTTCAGGCTTTTTAGTAGAAGTGATCTGGGAGGCTATGAAGTAGATCTGTTGTACATGGCGGTAAGGTGTGACACCCCCTTTCCCCATCAGACACAAATGGCTCCTGGGCTCACTTGTTTTCCTTTTAAAAAAAATCACCTCAGGATGGTGAGCATTTAGGTGGGTTCCAGCATGGTGCGAAGACAATGATTCACACAGGGGCGGATCCAGAGTCTAATCTCGGGAGGGGCACTGTCATTTTTTTTTTTTTTACTAGTAATGGCGGCAATCTGCGATTTTTAGCGGGACTGCGACATTGCAGCAGACAGATCGGACCCCTAACTGACATTTTTGGGAGGACCAGTGACATTACAACAGTAATCAGTGCTAAAAATATGCACTGTCACTGTAATAATGACACTGGCAGGGAAGGCGTTTACCCAGGGGCGATCAAAGGGTTAAGTGTGAGCCTGGGGGGTGCTTTCTAACTGTGGGGGTGGGCTTGTAATACCAACACAGAGACCTGTGTTCCTAAATAGGAGGAACACAGGAGCTCTGCAGTGATTCCTGAGACAACAACGGTCTGCTGCGTTTCCAACTGCAGACCGTCGTTCTCTCTTCACAGGGAGGGATTGCAGGTGCCCAGCGCCAATCGCGGCTGCTGGCCCTGTGCCTCAGCTTCCCCGCTGGCAAGTGGGCGCGCACCCCCAGGATCAATCCTGCACACCACCGTACAGGTACGATGATTTGCGAGAACCTGCCGCCATATAACTGTGGCGGCTGGTCGGCAGGTGGTTAAAACAGTGACATTGTTTTAAAGTGTTCCATGCACCCCCATGCCTGCATGCCATTTATTTGCATTCTGACACATGGCTGCAGTGTCCTGATATGACATGCTGGTGCAGGTCCATGAAAGCACCCTGCATGCACACCTGGAAGCATGCCATATTGGCACACAGTGGCTGTGTGTCTCAGTAGAAATAAAATGGGATGCAGGCACAAGGATATATGCAACACTTTATGCATCCTAAAGCCAGTAAATGACAGCCCTGCATGTTAGACTCATGTCTGCAGCACACCCTGTGTAAAGGAGGCCGGAAGATTATTTTCACTGTCATTCTATATCATCATGACAATCACACAATACAGGTGCTGTGGCTCAATGCATCTGTACTGTGTGATTATCATGATGATAATGATGATGATAGCATTTAGCTGCTGTATAATTCCTCATGGTGGCTGGCCAGCAGCAAGGACATGGCATAGGTGAAGGGGGATGGGTGTGTTACTGTACCTTTTTGGAGACAAATGAATTAATTGCAGTCTAAACGTTTTTCTTACTGCCCCTGTCTGCTGTGAAGATCTGTCCCTCTCAGTGTGTTCACACACAGACGCACGCTGCTGTGTCTCAGGCTTCCCCCTCAGCCTGAGCCCTCCCTCTCCTCTCTGCACCCATTGGCTGCAGGAGTCAGGCAGTGATGAGGCTGCTGACTGATATCACTACGCCTGGCCGGAACTTTCATTTTAATGTCGCAAAATGCGGCTCCTGGTGGTATTAATCCACCTGAGCAGGGAAATAAAAAAAAAAAACTCTCTCTATGAAACAGCATCCTGGGCCCCTCTGAACTGATGGGGCTTAGGGATTATATTTTAGGTCTCCTGGGAGCCGGGGAAGCAGAAATAAAGTACCTGCAGATGCATTTATATAATGCCTCTGTAAACTTAAACCTGGTACTATTTTCTCGGGGGGGGGGGGGGGGGGGGCAATTGACTCAATGCCCCCCCCCCCTGGATCCGCCACTGGATTCACACAGGCAGGGGCAAAAAAACTTGTACTGAAGAATGCAGTAACAGTTCAGAATACACCAGAAAGCCACCCAACCGAGCACACTCACAGTTCAGTAGCAGAAAAGGAACAGATTCCAGCTGGAATTATAGCATCTATTGAGAGGGGGCCAAATGCAGCCTGGCTGTCAGGTTCCAATTGGGATGATGTCCAGAATAGAAGTGACCCTATGCTTACCCTCCTTGTCAGGAACCTCTCCCTAGTGCTGTTACTGTCCCTCACAGGTGGGGTATATTTCCCTACTCTGTCCTCTTGCAAAAAGCACACAAAGACCTCCATTCTCCTCTATGGGCAGTTGAATGTAAATGGATTTTTGTCCATTTACACCTGTTGGTAGTCAGCTTGACCCTTCTATGGATAGCCATCCGACCATCAGATGACCAGTCAATTATATGTAAAGCAGGTACCCGGGAGAGAGAATTCACCACAGAATGAGACATGCAGACAGGTTTATGGGTGAATCAATTCTCAAAAGTTTTAATATTGTATCCAGTTTATATAGATAGAAGCAGGGTGGAGTAGTGATTCTCCTTATCAGGAAACATGCTGAAATGGCAACATTCTGTGAGCTAATACAAAAAGTGCAATTTAGCTAAAATCATATAGATAACTAAAGAAAAGAAAAACATTTCTCCGCAAAGCTGGATCTTGAGCTCCAGATAAGTTGCTAAATATTGCATATACCTCAAACAATGTTAGGTGTGGCTCAGACTTATCTAATGGGAACAGAAGATTGCATAAGAAAAATGGAGTTCACTCCTTCAAATCCCCTCTTAAAAAATCATAACTTATACATGTTTTTTTTATTATTATTATACATATGGTGTCATCAAGGGACATACAGTCTCCTTGGCTGAGAAATTATAAAAGGAAGCGACACATGTTCTTGGATTCCTTGCTTGCCTCAAGTACGTGTTCCTCCTTATTGTTACCCATTACTCCCATGATCGGAACTACACAAAGTATTACGACACCTATAACAAATATACTAACAATAATAATTCCTAGCTGCACTAGGGCTTGTTTCCAACTATTAAACCATCCAAAATACTGATCCCAAGGGTTGTCAATGCCAGAATTCTTTTTCAGTTACACAGAATGGCCAGAGTGACCTTACTGTTGGGGCCAGTATTATCAGGAATGTAAGTACAGCATCCATCTATTTATCAATATACTGTATATACAGGTACCACCTTTTTCTGCAAGGATCATATCCAGAGCCATTCTGTTTTGGAATGCCATCTGGGAAGTGGCTTCTAGTTGTTCTGCTATGCCCTTTAGGGCATCCCTTGTATAGTTAACAAATCTCAGCTGATTATAATAGATATAATTTATCCAATCTACATTTTTATTTATGGTGACAAGGGGAGAGATAAAGAACTCAAGACCGGCTTTGACTTGGTCTCTAGCTTTAAATTCATTAGGGACCCCTCTTGGGACCCCGATGGTATCTATATATACATGTAGATCAAAACTTCCTATAGGAGCTTCTCTTCTTTTCCTGTAGTTCTAGTGTTCCCCTTAAGCTGGTATGTGTTTTTGTCATTTTCAGTAAATATGTGTAGGGGCATTATAACTTTGGCAAGGGCACACTCTCCTGTCTACTTCAGAGGCAACCTAAACCTTATTTTCATATCTCCACATATCCAGTAAATGTCTCCCAGAGACATTGTTTGATACTCTATTATAGTGGACCTGTAGGTGGAGCAATATCCCTCTGTAAAGTTCCCTAAATATCTGCCCCCACCACTATTTCTGAAGTAACATGTATAATTACCTGGGTAAATGGTGATAGACCCAGTGGGCCTAAATTTTCCAGCTATGATGGGATATTCCTTTTTCCATGTTTCACAGCTAGAATGGTTACTAGAGGTATTGGTATAGAGGCTAAGAAAACAAGTTTCTACATTCTCAGGGATGTTAAGGGGCAACATACCCAAGTGCAGCCTAGCTCCTCCACAGACATAGCACTCTGACATGTTATGTGAGCTAGCACTATACCTCATCCATTCTAACCGTAAGTTTACATCAGAGCACCCTGTCTCTGTGGGCATTGTATCCTCATAGATGGGATCTGCTATAGCTACCATTTCTCCCAAAGTCTGCACACAGGGCCTTAAAGGATTCGTCTCTTGTACCTGTGATGGCCACTCAGAAGAGCCATATATGTCTTTTAGCTAAAAAGGCTTTCTGAAGCTAATGAACTCTGATCTCCACCGGATACCCAAAACGTAAGTTCTACTATCTTCTGGACTAGGATTTTCTATGGTTAAGCTAAATTGCTCGGGAACATGTTTAACAATTGTCATTCTGCTTATAAGTGTCTTTCTATTTTTATCCTTGCTAGTAGTAGGTTTGTACTCCCAATCGTCTTCCGTGTTCCAAACCACTGATCCCAAATAGTCACAATGGTCTCCCCAATATTTGTCCGTGACACATATAAATACAGTTCCTGGGCCTAATCTCCTATCATTATACCGTATGGTATCTTCACTACCAGGGAGTATCGTTTCATAAGGCACTATAAAAGTAGCTACCTGTGTGTTAGAGGAATTATACTAAAATTGTGTCATGCCATTTGTTTGTGTGATGGCTATCTTGGAGGTTGAACTATGGGACAGGGCTCTTTTATTCCTTTTCTGAGTTATCTCTGATACTATATCTGGGCTGGTGGCGTTAGGGGTCCCACAGATTCCTCCAAGGGGCCACAGATCCGCTGGGTGATATATACAGTTAGTTATGATCCAGGTTGGGATGAACACTAAAAATACTAGTGCCACCAACACAATCCACAGCTTGTCAAAGTTCTTTGCTATGAATACAGTCATTTTACTAATTTTCAGAGACTATAACACCTGCTTCACTCGCTCTTCAAGGATTTTCCACATCTGCTTCACCTCCTTTATCTGTGTCTTTATCTTGTTCGCACACTCCACCTTGACCTTTTTTACTCGACTGGCATGGATCCGGGCTTGTTGGTCTTCCACAAGGACAGCGATTCTGGTCACTGTGACTACCTTTGTCTTTTGGTCCAAAACGAGATCCAGCCTTGGTTTTGTCATGTGGCGACAGCTTGCTCACTACGTCATCTCCCTCCTCCAAGGAATGGGTTGGTATCTGTGAAAAGAAAAGAAAGGTGTGAGCAACTTTTCGTTCTACTTGATTCAAAATTTCAATTACCCTTTTCTCAACTTGTCCTTTTCATCCTTTCCACTATTCCTGAGCTCTATTTTCAGGATTTTGACTAGTTTCTGGCATCTTTTTGATATGAAAGCTGGACCATTATTAAAACTAATTCAAAGCAGGCACCCCCATCCAGGAATAATCTCCTGACTGAGAATGCGTGCCACTGTGTGGGCATCTCCCTTTTTTTGGTCTCCACTCAGCTGCTGAACCCATCCACTATTGACTAAAAGGAACTCTTATTTCTTCCCTGCTTTGTGCATATATGTGAAATCTATTTGTAAATGTGTGAATGGGTTTGATGGGTATTGGAGATGCTCATGTGTGGCCTTATATGTTTGGATTGTTTGTTCCTAATACAGGTGATGCATCTAGCAACATATGCTTGCACTAAACTGTCAGCAATACCTCATATGTTCTTTCCCACCCCCTGTGTCCTATTCCATAATACTAGGCAATATACAGTGGGGCGCTAGCTGCGGGGATACACACAAGAACTCCCCTCTTTTAGAAAAAGGTGATTCCCAACATTTTCTAAAACATCACCCTAGTCCTTAAAACCTGTTCTGTAGGATGCGTTTGTAGCTTTGATAATGTGTGATCTTTTGGCCTGGAGCAAGAAATGAACTACAAAAACATCCTCTGCTCCCTCTATGGCTGCCTATACAACATGTTGTGGTGTAACACACCCTTTAATACCAGTAGCCCATTTAAAACTGGGCCCTACCTAGGGCAAATGATGTGGCCATCCCTATTACCATCTCACAAGATGCTATGTATTATGTTCGGAGTCACTTCAGGCATGCCTTTAGACCTGGACTGCGACCATCTTTGGACAAAAACTATAGGGCAAAGTTTACCACCATACTCCTGGGCAAGTACACCTGTCATGGTCTTACAATTGTCCCTTGTATAAACACAAAACATTTTTCCATGATTTGGGAGGCCCAGTGCAGGCACTACAACCATAGCATTTTTCAGATATATAAATGCATTTAACATTTCTTGTAACATTTCTGGACCTGTGGTTTGTCTCAAAATGTTATTATAGATAGGAGCAGTCCGGATCCATAACAAGCAATGATCCTGTGGGCGGGCAAGACCCACTGTGGGCTGGCAAGACCCACTTCTAATATGACTGACTCTACTATCACCTGTGAGAACAAAACCAAGGTAAACAACACTTTCCTGACACCACTGTCATAATTCCTGTGACACTTTGTGTCCACATACATGTACATTTCAATAAACTCACTCGCTCTGACTGGCCTCCACAGAGTGACTACCTATGTCATATACATATTGTAGCGGGACTGACCCATGAGCAGGTGTCCATCCCCTCTTGCATGGTCTGGAGAACTATAGAGCGGACAATTTAATTGTCTGCTTGGCCCTAAGGCATTTCTACACCAGGTAAGTTACCTGGACTGAAAAATAAGAAACAAAGATGGCTGTGTCTCCTCGTCCAATAGGACGCTTTAAAAAAAACACACTACTTAAACCAATCACTGTAAAGTGGGTAACATCGGATGGTATGGCTGTCATTAGAGATGGCACATCAGATACCACTTGCATGCTATGATCAGATAAAGAACTAAAAAACTTTTTGGCTTAGTGCCAATTTTCCAAAAACCTTTTTTTTTTTTTTTTTTTTTTTTTCGTGTCATTCTAACAAAAATCTGGCCAGAGGTTCCCCTCTTTCAATAGAGGATACCCATAAAATATAATTTAAAAACTATAATCAGATAAAAAGTTAATCTGATTTGAAACTTTTGGCTCTGTGCCAACAGGGTCCAATGGTCACACTAATTGCAGTAACTCTTTCTGTTCAAAAATAAATTCCATAGCTATGACAGGAATACAGATATGACGTTTGAAAGCTTTCTTGGCAAGTAGCCAATTTTCAAAATTTTGCAGGAAGACTCCCCTTCACATAGGGGAACATTTGCCAAATATAATTTTTCATTATCTATAATTCTATAAAAAATAACTTCAAAATATCCTGCCGACAACGGCAATTTATATTTTTTCTTTTTTCTAATAAAATAGTGTTTTTATTCATTATTACTACGCTCATACAAGATGGGCACAAATGTATAAATGGCAAAACTTCTAAAAAATTTTATAAAAATAATTGCATATGTATGGGGATTCTACAACTGTTCTGAATTAGGGAACTAATGTAGAAGTGCATTTGCAGCAGTGACCCCCCCCTCTTTTCCCCTCGTGTAAGGAAATGTAGTAGTTTTAAATGTATCTGACACACAAACATTTTCTGCTCGTCTGACATTAGGAAGAAAACTACACCTGCCTTGGAGAATGAAACTGTGGGGTGCAGGTGTGGTCAGGGGTGTTTGTAAGGTAATATTATTATTGTAGGGGGGCCTATGTTGAAAATGTCCTACTCTTTTATTTACATCTTCTGATATTGCCCTTGAAAATGCGCCCTGACAGGCTGCTTTTCTTTAGACAGATCAGATGCCAGTTGCATCGCTCTCTGTTATGGCTTTTTTGAAAACCTTACAAAGTTTTAGTAGCCCAATCAGAAACTTGCTGTTTTACAATTAACATGTACTGTGACTTTAAATTAATGACAAATGTTTGAATTCTAAGACTGTGCTACTCAGCAATGACACTTCACTGCCCAAAAACGCCAAATTCTCACCCGCCTTCTGTCTATAGGCAATCGCTGTGGTCTATATCTACGTATTTAAATACTTTCACTTTCACTTCTAGTAGCTCTACGTAGTTTTTTTTTTTTTTTTTTTTTTTTCCTATTCTATTGTACTAATACGGGGCATAAATAAACCAATTCTCCCCGCTTTTTCCATGTACTTTACATTACAACTAAGCATTTACTAAAAGATTTACTTGTATCCTAATATCTCTAAGGCTGGCCACACAGGTCCGGACAACTCTTTATCTTACAATTTTCTGTTAGATCCACCACAAACCACATAAGAGGTCAAAATTAAACACATTCATTTGTATCCAATTAGGTAGGCGTTTGTACTACATAGCTGAAGGTAAATTTCAAGAAAAACTGTACTGAAAATTGTAAGAAAATTGTATCATGTATGGCCAGCATCAGACCTAAACCTTCAGTATAATTTCACAAAACCATAAACAAAATCTCTAAGATTTACACATTCACAAAATCACTTAAATGTATCTGGGTCCTTAGACCCTCTTTATGGTTAAAAAACCCTCCTGAAAAACCATTTGGTGTATGTATATTACACCTTATACTCCCAGGTATTGTGGCTATCAAGAAGGCTTTCCTACCATTATAGACAAACAAACAATACACATAATAAACATTCATCTTGATTTGTCTGATAACCTACGATCGGTCAGTCAATTTTTACAGTAATAATGTGACAGTCGCTATCAGGAACAGTGTGTTATATTAACAGTCCGCAGGCGCAATTTACTATATACAAGTCATATACAATTACATTACACAGCTTCAATATATGTCAAACCAGTAATATGGTGCTTCAATGCAGTATGACCGTCTTCACTAGTGCCACCTTTGACTGGTTTTAAGTCCGATATAATACCGGCATTAACCTTGTCTCTAGACAAAATGGGCCTGGACCACGTTCATACTCGGGCTTGCCCGTATCTTATTGATCACCAAATGTGGTTTGGTTAGTTGACATACAGTGAAGTAATCAGTGACCAACCAGTTTATACACACTTACCTATTAAAACCTCTGGATCACACAAACAAATTATCTTATACTTTAATCCTTATAACTCTATGCGATAGGAAGATATAAGCAAAAGAAGATTTTACACAGAATTGACTGGCATCTATTTGTTCTTCCCTGAAGAACGGGTCTTCCCTGAAGACCCCCAGGTTTCCCTGAACCTAACATCTATTTGTTCTTCCCTGAAGAACGGGTCTTCCCTGAAGACCCCCAGGTTTCCCTGAAACCCTTTAAAAAAAATTCTGTCCTTCTTAGACAGTTACAACGTCTCCCTGAGACGCTTATTAGTTACAACGTCTCCCTGAGACGCTTATTTCCTGATACGCTCCCGGAGCGTATTCTAGGTTCAAAGATTGGAATCGTGGTCAGAGTCTCGGACCCCTGGACAGACAGACAAATCAAAAGTGTCTACTCACCAGGGCCGAGATCTTGACCCTCCAATCCCGGACGAGCCCCCAAAGCTGTTGGTAGTCAGCTTGACCCTTCTATGGATAGCCATCCGACCATCAGATGACCAGTCAATTATATGTAAAGCAGGTACCCGGGAGAGAGAATTCACCACAGAATGAGACATGCAGACAGGTTTATGGGTGAATCAATTCTCAAAAGTTTTAATATTGTATCCAGTTTATATAGATAGAAGCAGGGTGGAGTAGTGATCCTCCTTATCAGGAAACATGCTGAAATGGCAACATTCTGTGAGCTAATACAAAAAGTGCAATTTAGCTAAAATCATATAGATAACTAAAGAAAAGAAAAACATTTCTCCGCAAAGCTGGATCTTGAGCTCCAGATAAGTTGCTAAATATTGCATATACCTCAAACAATGTTAGGTGTGGCTCAGACTTATCTAATGGGAACAGAAGATTGCATAAGAAAAATGGAGTTCACTCCTTCAACACCCAGCTATTTCTGATACGATCTGGTAAAAACAAGCTGAAGGGGATTAATTACACTCCATCTGGCCAGATCGCATCAGAGGGCAGTGTGGTGTAAATGGTCAGCCGGTCCGTTTACATCCCACTTTTTTTATTTTTTTTTTAAGTCCACGGTGGTGCAAAACCTACAACGAAAAAACCCGTAAGTGAACAAAAAATGTGCATGTGAAACACACACACACACAAAAAGTGCACTTAACGGTGTGCTTTAGTCCACCCCAAGGTGGTAGGACTTCTACCCTGATCCCCCGGGGAGCAAGGCTCCTGACAGGGATTAAGGTTTCCATGGTCTGCCTAGCCAGAAGGCCTGCCAGACCCCGAAGCCGACCCCAAATACTAGGTCAGGGGGCTCTCCCTAAGAGAGACCCTCCAGAGGCAGGGGAGGAAGGAACCCGAGGGCCACACATCCTCCCCCTAGACTTCAGGGTAAGCCCAAGGATTCACACCCTACAATCTGTAAAAACACACACAAAAGCGAAAGTGACAAACATCCCACTGCCCATGGAGCAGAGCGCGCTGTGTCCATGTCTGCTCTGAATAAACGGAGTTGACACAGACCTGTCACTTGGCTGCTCCACTCAGCTCAACAGGGTTTCAGCGGATGGATCCCCTGCTGAGAAAAACTGGATCTGGCCGAAGTGAAAGGGGCCTAAGACTCCAATTATAGATTTGACTAACTTTTGTGCAAAGCTTTGGAGCTTCCATTATTTTTTCTATAGATCCTTGGTTTTTTAGGGTTTAAGTAAATTTTTATGTAAAAAGTTAGCTTGTGTGTGAAAAAAAAAAAACCATCGGTCCAGCAGCAAAGTTTAATGTGAGCATGATAGCATGTTGTTAAACCACTGCAGCTCCCTGCATCTGCAGCCAGTTTATAGTGAGGTCTAGTAATTTTTTTTTTTTTTTTTACAGGGAGATTCTGGCGGACCACTGATCTGCAATGGAGTGCTGCGGGGTGTCATAATTGCGGGTGAAGATGAATGTGGTATCCCTGGAAATGCAGCTATCTACACTTTTTTAAATAGAAGGATCATTTGTTGGATAAATAAACAACTGAGTCGTTTGCCTTAAGAGCCAGTTCACATTAGAGCGATCTGACTTGCCGGGGCGACCTCACAAGTCGCGGTGCGCAGCTCGCACCGTGACCTCGGAGCGGCCGGCATGGACTTCATAACATTGAAGTCAATGCAGGTCGCTCCGGGTCGCCCCAAAGAAGCTCCGGACCCTTTTTCTAAGTCGGAGCGACTTGTGTCGCTCCTATTAGAATGGGTCCACAGCTTCTCTATGGCAGGCGACCTACGGCTACCTGTCAGGCGACCAGGTCGCCTCAGTGTGAACCGGCTCTAAATGAAAACTTTTATTAGGAAAAAAAAAGTTATATATAATTGCTACACAATTTACATTGTAGTTTATTACTCTGCTTTGACCTGCACTCAACAAAGAACAGAGTACAACTGACTGCAGATTAAAGCAGAGTAATGTCAAACTACAATGTAACTTGTATAGCAATTATGTAACCTTTTTTTTTCTAATGAAGCTTTTCATTTCCAAAACCGACAATAGAAAAGTAATTTTGCTTTCTTTAAACGCGCTTTACCTGCACACAATTCTGAACCTATTCGTGAGGTTGGCTCAGTGATTTTTAACTGAAGTCTGAACACAGCATAAAATTTCTCATAATTGGCATAATAGAACATCCAGTTATATAATATCACAGACGTCAACTTGTATAACAGTAATGTGTACAGAAAACATTTGCAAAGCATTTACAAAGCTTTAAGGCACCCTTTACACCTGTCCATCAAATCATTACACTTTGCAGTAAAGTAGCTTATTCATTTTAACACACCAAAAAATCTTACATGAACCTTTCTTTTTTGAATACGGCATGCCAATATGCACAGATTGTTTCTATGTGTGCATTACGGTGCACTAAAACACAAGGCGGACCGGGAAGGAAGACAGACGAAGATGGATGTGGCCTCCAGCAGTGACAACGAGGGCTTCGTTTGCAGTTAAGTTTCACATAATGTGCTAGTATGTGATGCATACTAGCACATTATGTCTTTACTTTGCAGGTCAGGGGGAAAAAAAAGGCAGCGTTTACTTCCTCTTTAAAGATCAGAGCAAAAAGAAAAAATGCATAAAAACAGAAAAGGGGAATGAACAGCACTTAAAACACAAAACTGGGTGAAAACAAAAACAGTCAAAGCATTCAACTGGTAAAAGCCAATGTAATGGATATCTACAGTATTTTACTTGCCTGAGTTTTGGTTCTTGCAGTGTGAATACCACCATGGTTTGACATATCAGCCCTGGCAGTGTGCTATCTTCTCTGACCACCTCATAAGCACATGACCTAGTGTAGAGTTAGGGAAAGCATTTCTAGACTTTACATACATCACAGGTATATGAGGCACAGCTGCAGTCCAGTAATACTTCCCAAAACCATTTTAGGTTATGCTCCGATCAGGAAAGTAAGGAAAATGGGCATAAATTATGCCCCCTTTTTCCCCATTGGGCTGTGACAGGGCAGGTTAGTGTAGATAGTAATGTGTACAGCAAACATTTGCAAAGCATTTACAAAGCTTTAAGACCCCCTTTACACCTGTCCATCAAATCATTATACTTTGCAGTAAAGTAGCTTATTCATTTTAACACATCACAAAATCTTACATGAACCTTTCTTTTTGAATACGGCATGCCAATATGCACAGATTGTTTCTATGTGTGCATTATGGTGCACTAAAACACAAGAAGGACCAGGAAGGACGACGGGCGAAGACGGATGTGGCTTCCAGCAGTGACAACGAGGGCTTCGTTTGCAGGGGAGTTTCACATAATGTGCTAGTATGTGATGCATACTAGCACATCATGTCTTTACTTTTATGGTCAGGAAAAAAAAAAAAAAAAAGAGGCAGCGTTTACTTCCTCTTTAAAGATCAGAGCAAAAAGAAAAAATGCATAAAAACAGAAAAGGGAATGAACAGCACATAAAACACAAAACTGGGTAAAAACAAAAACAGTTAAAGCATTCAACTGGTAAAAGCCAATGTAATGAATACCTACAGTATTTTACTTGCCTGAGTTTTGGTTTTTGCAGTGTGAATACCACCATGGTTTGACATATCAGCCCTGGCAGTGTGCTATCTTCTCTGACCACCTCACAAGCATATGACCTAGTGTAGAGTTAGGGAAAGCATTTCTAGACTTTCCATACATCACAGGTATATGAGGCACAGCTGCAGTCCAGTAATACTTCCCAAAACCATTTTAGGTTATGCTCCGATCAGAAATAAGCATCTAGGCAGTGTAAATGCTAACAACTAGCTTGAAGGAACAAAGGTCTACTCAATAAGTACCAAAGGCATGCAAATTTGGCAACTTCTGTTTACACCAGTGTTTCTTGACCAGGGTACGAGGCACTCTGGGGCTCCATTTGAGTTCACCTGAGGTGCCACAGCAGAAGACCCAATTTGCCCTAAATTGGCAGATGGATGAGAGGACTCTGTGATGGGAAGATCTATGTTGTAATTTGGGAGACTCTGTTATGGAGTACTCTGATCTAATGGGGGGCCTCTGACTCTGTGGAGCTTTTGGCCTGAAGGGGGGACCTCTGATGTAAATGTAATTTTATCAAAGTGGTTGTGTGCATAATACATTTTTACGGTGCCTCTGGATTTTGCACACGTTTTAAGGGGGCCTTTGCGGAATTGTTAGGTCTGAATTCCATTGTAAATTACAAGCACTTGTTAGAGTGTAGATAGGTTAGTCATTAATATCTAAGAGATTATCCTCTGCGCTGAGCTATATGTTGGCAATTTAGCTTGAAGTGGTGCAAGCTGTGCCATTCAATTAATGCTGCCACCCAGTGCCAGGACAATGTTCTCTAGAACCCAGGGTGAACATGCCAAACAACTCACCCCTCCCAAGATGTATGAACATTATGTGTCAAAAAAAATCCCATCCCCCAAAAAATCAAGTGCTAATCTGCATGCTTAGCTCAAATCCTCTCATTCCACATATGCTCCTAGCATAAATCCCCCCCCCCCCAAATAAATTCCCCCTTTCTAGCACAAATCCTCTACCCCTCAAATGTTCCCCTGCGAGCACAAATCCCCCCCCCCCACTCCAAATCCCCCCTCCCGGCACAAATTCCCCTCCCCCAATCCCCCACACACGCATAACTCCCCAAACCCCCCAAATTTCCCGTACTAGCAGAAATGGCCCCCAATCATGCCTACTAGGACAAATCCCCCTCCAAAATTAAATGTCCCCTCCTAGCACAAATTCCCTTTTCTAGCACGAACCCCTCCTAGCTCAAATCCTCTTCCCCATTCCCCTCTAGAATCAAACAGCCCCAAAATCACCACTCCTAGCACACCTCCCCAACTGTCTCTCCTAACACACCTTACCTCCGGCTGCCCCCCAAAATTACCCTCCCAACACAAATCCCCCCCCCCCCAATCTCCTTGTGGTGCAGCCAACCTTCCTGCCCACCCCTTGTCCTGTCCCTGCTGTCACGTTTATATAGAAAAGGGATGAAGTGCTTTGAGGATTTACTGCAGTAGCAAGGAAGAGTTATATAAAGCTTTCAATTTAAAGTACTCATAGCTTTTAAAATCATATTGTTCCTTTCTCTTTTAGCTTGAGGCTAAATTGCAAGAAAATAATTAAAAAATAAGTACTTTTAACATGTGTAATGAATAAAGTTGTCAATATATATGCACTTATTAAAGCTATTTGTTTCTCTACATTGATTGTTCTCTTTTTTGTTTGTTGTTGTGTGTGTCTTCTATTTACCTGAATCTATTATGCTGAAGGCCAACAGAAACAGACCCTTATAACCAGCAATAAGAACAAGTTCTTTCTTTTTACTTAAAACCCCGTACACACACGCAGATCGTCTTCATACAAACGTCTGCGGACGAAAGATCTGCCGATTGTATGCGTGTTAAGGCCCGTACACACGTACCGATCGTCGGCATACAAACGTCGGTGGACGAAGGATCTGCCGATTGTACGCGTGTTAGTATGGTGCCTCCGACAGATGTCTGCGCACAATCCGCGGACAAAAGTCTTTCTTGCAAACATGAAAATTTTTGTATGCCGACACCAGAACGGACGATTGTTCGCCTGTCAGTACACAATTCGGCCGACACACAGCTACAAATCCCAACACGCATGATCAAACCAAATGAGTTCCCGGAAGAATTTTCTCTAGTAAACTCAACATTTTATTCAGAAAGAACTTTCGGCTCGCGGAAGTCCAAGAAATAGGTGAAATGCGGAGCACATGCTCATCTTGATAAATGTGAGAAGAAGGAAGATGCTGCTCATAATGCCATACTTTTCTAATAAAAAGGCATGTGTTCTGTTATGATGAAGATAATGTTTGTCTATTCTATCTGTTCTATCAAATTTTATAATTAAATAATTTGAACTCTTCACCATTATTTTTGTATTTTCACACCAAAGATCTAACTATTGATATGACCCTTTATTCTTGTATGAATTAATGTCTAAAACATATTTTTCAGGTTATGCACAATATTAAACATGTTAACAAATTCAGATAGGCCATTTTTTATTTTCATTTTCTTTATTTTTTG
The DNA here is from genome assembly GCF_965119305.1 of Pelophylax lessonae. NCBI lineage: Eukaryota > Metazoa > Chordata > Amphibia > Anura > Ranidae > Pelophylax > Pelophylax lessonae. The sequence goes on from NC_138768.1 coordinate 101,066,307, forward strand.
GATCTCAGCAAAAAAAAACCAAAGCAAACATCAATACTTTCCGTATAATAAACTAAACATAAAAAAGGTCCATTTGGACAAAATTAAACTAGAAACTGGCAAACAGGGGTAAAATAAATAATAGGGGGTTACAAAAATTAAAGTTGCTGGTAACTGAAATCAGGTTGCCATGAGGGCAGGTTTGGATCCTGCTGGCCATATTGCCACTGGCCATGTGGCATTTGGCGAGGTGGTGGGTGTTGTGGAGGTGGAGGTGGAGGTGGAGGTGGAGGGCACGGGTGCTCCTGGCATGCATGGCTGTGCTCAGTAAGTATGCCGTTTTCAGCCTTTTGCAGCACATCAAGAATAATTTTTCTGGCATACTGACACTGCCTGAGGTCCACCTTATCCAAAATTTTTGCCGTCATGTTGCCGAAGGACTCATTGGCCTCCGGTTTCCGACGTAGGGCTATGGTGGCCTCCTGGATAAATTCATCGGTTATGTCATCCACGTGCTTCCTCTTTTGCCTCCGTTTGGCAGGAGGAGGTGGTGGTGGAAAGAGTTCCACAGGCTCCTCAGGCTCCGCAGGCTCCCCAGGCTCCTGGCTGCAACCTGGCTCCTCCTCAGTGACACTTCCCTGTTGATGAAATGAACAATTGATTAGAATGTTATAGTGTATATAAAAATGCATGTTTGTTATATTATTGTGAACAAATAGCAGACTTTACATACAGTGGCGTATCTAGGGTCTCCAGTGCCCTTGTTGAGGAGCTGTATTTGGCAACAACCCCCCCCCCCCCAAGATCAATGTAAAACTGTAACCCACCCCCCAAAAAAAAAATTAAAGGGCATTAAAAGTTTCTAATTTGCCCCTTGTTTGCCCAGTGTAGAGCTCTCTAGTGGGCAATCATTGTCTCAGGTGTGAAAAAGAAAGAGAGGGTTGAGAGATAGAGAGAGGGAGAGAAAGAGGGGGTGTGAGAGAGAGAGGAGGGGGGTTGCAGAGAGAGAGAGGGGCCTGAACTTGCAGAGGGCTTGATGTAGGGCATTGAGGGTGAAGCAGTGCAGGGAAACAGGAATAAGGAAGCCACCTGCCTTGCTGACCCAGAGTGAGAGACCAGAGACATGGAAGCAAGGATGGATGGATCATTTGCAGGAGCTGTTAGTTTTGTATTAAAAAAGGTTGAGCCAGAGGAATGCTGAGGCTACAGCAGTGTTTGTTAGGACCAGAGGTGTGCTGGGGATGCAGCAGTGTTTGTTAGGACCAGAGGTGTGCTGGGGATGCAGCAGTGTTTGTAAGACCGGAGGTGTGCTGGGGATGCAGTGAGAGGCAGTCTCAGTCTCCTGGTCTTTTGGCTCAGCTGCTCTCAATGTTTTACACCTGCATGAAGCAGCTCTCAATGTTTTACACCTGCATGAATCCGCCTGCAAACTGGGGGTTCTGGGGTGTGCAGGCTGAGTGGATTGTTAAAATAAACAATAAAACAATGCCAATGTTTTTGTGACCCACCCCCCTTGGCCTGCGCCCCTGGCGGTTGCCTGTCATGCCAACCCCTTGCTCTGCCCGTTTACATAAAGGGTCAATTATGGTTTAGCTTATAATTTTGTTACATGATTACATTTTAGCAGACAATATATTGTGAAATGCCATACCTGAGTAAAACTCTCCTCCAGGAAATCCTCATCCTGGCTTGGATCAACCGACACTGAGCCCTCTGCCGAAGTAGAAGGCAGTGTTGAAATTGACGGCCTGGATTCCATGGTGTCTGCCAGGAATCGCATGTTATCATAGTACCACAGCCGTGGTACATATACATTCCGTGCACCTGCTCCAGACTGGGTGGACTCCTCTATTTTTTTTAACTCCCGCCTGTAGGCAGTGCGAATGCTGTTTATTTTTTTGCGGATATACTCAAAATTTGCCCCAGGACAGACGGGCTTGTAGAAGGCCACCAAATGTTCCATGGCCTGTTTTCTGAGTTTTCTATTTTTATAATCTGCGGACTTGACTTGCCACAAACACGGCAGTTGCCTGAATTCATCAATGAAGCTGATGAGGAAATTATGGCTGGTGAAATTGTCCACCATATTGCAGGACAGTATATGCCTGCAAGACACAAAACATATTAAAATAGCATGTATTTTGGCACATAATAAAGATATTCCTAATAAAAGCTGTATAGGGCCCAAAACACACACTTTCTATTAAAAGAGTCGTACCTTTGTTTGTGGGGAAAAGTCGTGATTCGCCGCTCGATCGTGCTCCAACTCTCGATATGTCCGCTAGCGAATCGTCGGCCGAACGATCTGGCGTCCTTTAAATACAGCGCAGGCGTCAACTCCTCCTCCAGTGGCGGGCTTGTGCAGGGGTGTGTACGTGCCGAAGATCAGGCCTACATGCGACACTCACACCTGAAGCAGTGGAAAAATCTTGTAATCAAGAATAATGTCTCAACAATCTGGGAGCTCAATTAGTGTGGGCCGAAGTGATTGGGCCACCCGAAAATCAAGGGCTACACCCATGTCAAAGCCAGAAATGGTGGAGATGGTCTCCATTTTAGAAAAAATGGATTATGATGGCAAGTTGGCAAATTACGATCGGCCCAATGCCAGGAAAGATGGCATCATGGACAAGGTGGTGGCCTGTTTGTTAAAAAAATTCGGTGTGGAGCGATCGAAAGATCAGATTCGGAAACGGTGGTCTGACCTCAAACACCGTGAGCAGGATCAGCTTTCCCAAATCCATCGGATTTTGAAAAAAAGTAAGTTTTATTTTTTATTTATTTTTTTAATCATGCAATATGTTTTTTATAATTTGGTGTATGTTGTATTAACATGTCTAGATTATAATGTCTATGTAAAAAGTTAGATTACTCATTTTAGTTGTCATGTCGTGATTTGATCGATCTATTGTTGATGTTTTAGTATATGACATTAAAAGTCAGGAAGCCATAGTTAAAAATATATGTATTGTGTTGCAACGAACGTTCTTTCCTGCACGAATCTTCTCAGCAAACATTCCTATTAATCACAGATTATTATTCAAACCTTTAAATAGGAGAAAAACGTAAACTCCGTGCCAAACAATGGGAAAGGAGGAGGAGAGGTTTGGCAGCTCCATCGGCAGTTGTGGAAGAAGAGGAGGACATGGGCCCAGATGGTGGCACAGATTCCACTAAAGGTAATTGGTTCCTATGCACTGTCAAACATTAATGTACCATATTTTTCGTAGATAACCATGTACATGTCTTCATATTTGTTACTAAAAGAGCTATCAAGCAGGGCACCATGTCCTAACAAATGTACCTCTTGTAACTTTTATGATATGGCCAATGTTTTGTATTATGTAGATGAAGACATTATGCCTGAGGTGATTCTGGTGGAGCCAACAAGTGACCAGACACCAGAGCAACAAGAAGGTTGGTAGTCACAGATTTTTGTGTAGTGGGATCATAGAAATATGTGTATTTGCAATGATTGTTTAACCTTATATTCTTGTATTCCCTTACAAATTTACATTGCAGATGTTGCATCATGCCAGGATGTGGCATCCCCAGCCATGTCAGAACCCCGATCTCCTGGCAACTTGGCAAGCAGCGTGGAAGCCACTTCCGAAACTGTGGAGGAACCAGGACCAAGTGTCCAAGAGCCAATTGTGTGCCCACGTAGGTTTTTTCAGAATGATTTTTATCAGTGTTATTTTTAGCCTCCAATTTACAACACTAGTTCCCTATGGGAGCCTCTTTATTTGAATGGAAGTCGCACCGTAAGTCGGATCAGGATGCTCTGACTTGCGGGGCCACTTGCGTTGTGAAGATTTTTGAGGGGGAACTACACCAAAAAATTGAAGAACCCACCGTGGGTGTCCACCCCAAGTTTACAACCAGGCCTTTTGTGTGTGTTATTGAGTTTGAGGGTATGCCCACAACAAAAAGACAGCGTGGGTTACCCCCAAAACCCCTACCAGACCCTTATCCAAGCATGCAGCTTGTCAGGCCAGGAAAGAGAACGAGCAAGCGGACCAAACACCCCCTGGACCACAGCAGGACACATGCCCTCAACATGGGGGGGGTTTTGTTGCTTTGGGCCAGGGGGCCTCTGCACCGCACACACAAAAGCACCTTGCTCCCATGTAGAGGAGGACAAGGGCCTCATCCCCACAACCCTGTCTGGTGGTTTTGGGGGGTCATGCGGCCAGGGGGTTCCTAGGACTTTGGAAGCAACCTTTAACAAAGGGTGGCCCCCAGATCCCAGACCCCAATCCCTATGTGAATGGGTATGGGGTACATAGTACCCCTACACATTAACCACATAAATGGAAGTGTATGTGAATAACGACAGGAGACGTTTATGAAATGTTCTTAAATATCTTCATCCGGTCTTCTCCACTCTGCTCTTTGGATCTTCTCCTCTCCACTCTTCTGCTGTCCAATCTTCTGCTCTTATGTTGTCTGCTCTTTTGCCCTAGGCTCTTCTTCTTCCTCCTGTCCTCCTCCGATGCTGTTGCCGTGCATTCTGCCCGTCTCTGGTCTCTGCATCTTAATATATATACATTACGACCATGCCCTCACAATGACGTCATCATGCATTCACACCCCTAATAAATCTATAGTAAGCTCAGGAGACCGGCAGAATCATCAGCAACAGCATCGGAGGAGGACAGGAGGAAGAAGAAGAGCCTAGGGCAAAAGAGCATAAGAACAGGGTAGGTATTAACTCGAGAGGAATTTAAGATTACCTGGACACCAAATGTTTCTCTATTATTATGACCTCATGTAGGTGATTCACATTGACTCTTTTTTTTTTTTTTTTTACAGACCATGTTTTACATAGTTGCACATTAGCCAAATTGACCCGTGAGGCTCTCCAATGCTGCGCAGACCTGGAACAAATAAAGGAGACTGCAACGGCATTACAAATCAAAATGCGCAATTTTGTGGACATGATTGGCAAATTTTAAGCCACAATTTTCCTACGTTTTTAATGTTTGTATTGGGATGTTCCTGATGTTACAAATTTTTTATAATGTTTTATGGCATTTTAATTACACTCAGATGTTAAAGAGTGTACCCAAGTTTGGGAAAAGCACTTTACAACACCCTAACCCTAACCCTAACCCTAACCCTAACCCTAACCCTGTGAATGTTTGATACTAAAACATTTTTACATTCAACAATGTGTGTTCAATTCTTTATTAGACTTTCGTTGGGGGGTCGAGGTCTAAAGCTGTGTAAAGAAGCACTAAATGTATGATGGCTGTCCTATTCACATATTTACATGTTAATGAAAGCATTTTGGACACTGCCATATGCGAGTTGCTGGAGGTGTCAATGAAATGTTAAAGATACCCCCAGTTTTAACGCATATCACAGTGCGATCTGACATTTCACACAGGATCGGATCACACAAGTTTGAACGACTGTGCGATCCTATCCTGATGCGGCTGAATAAATGCATCATGTGCGACTTTTGTGCGAGTGCAGTGCGAATTGAGCCATACAAACTGTATAGCTGATTTTCGCATGAACATCTGATCGCATGTAATAAAGGAGCAGTGCGCTACGATATTACATGCCATCAGATGTGCAGTGTGAATTGAGACATACACTTTGTATGGCTACATTCGCACTGAACACGCATACAAGTCGCACATGACCCTTTATTTCTGATGTATCTGGATTGGATCGCACAGTGCTTAACACTTGTGGAATACAATCCTGTGCAAAAAGTAAGTGGCGGGTCACCCTTATGCAATGCTGGAAGGCTGCAAAGTCGCAGACTTCCCGCATCGCATAAGTGTGACTCAACACTCAAGGTACTAGCAGTCCTAGGATTCAATATGGCATTGATATTGCCAGTAGCAATCAGTGTAGGGAGATCAGTGTAATCTATAGTGTATTGCTTGTTCGTTGCTCTAGTTCACTTTCCATTACCTATATATATAACACTTTGAGATGAACAATGATCAAGTTTCACATAACACTGACATATCCTAACATTGGTGGGCAGTGAGAAGGATGTCATAAATGAACACAACATAACAGGTGTAGGTACTTTGTTAATACCCTAATGTATTATATGAAATATATAGTATGGGCAACTTCTGGACAATGAACACCAATGTAAGGTGACATTAGATGAACCTTGGGTGTGACCTAGTTCTCAATGTGACAGGGTTTGTGTACATTTTGTGGGGTGCAGAAGGCCCTTGTATTTACACCACTGGCTAAAAAATAACACATGGCCATCATCACTTTGGATCAGCTGGTGAGAGACTACAGTCAAGAAACACACTGATGAATGTATTAACCCTTCCAAAGTCACACATATATAACACATGATTAACCCAAATAATTGTGTTTGGCATATGTGCCCAAATGATTATAATCCACAATACAGAATCATTGCAATTTTTGTTTAATGTGTTGAAAAATAATATATCTCTGACATTTATCTTGTGTGTCCAATCTTTAACAAGATTAATGGGTGTGTGACAGTGATTGCTGCCAGGACACAGCTCCTCTCCCCACGAAATAGTCCAGATATTCCTGGCGGATCTGACGGGCCCTGTGTGATGCCAATGCTGACCGTCCAACTTCCATTGACGGCATGGACTCCACTTGGTTAGAAGGTTGGGCCTCTCCACTTGTACCTGGCATAGCAGGGTCAGTATCCAGTTGCTGCAATACATAATTTTGTGCATTCCTGCGTAGGAAGTTGTGCAAAATGCAGCAACACAAGACCACATTATCCACTTTGTACAGTGCCAGGTTTATGGACGTCAGGAATATCCGGAACCGGTTGGCCATTATCCCGAAGGCATTCTCCACAACTCTGCGAGCTCTGGACAACCGGTAGTTGTAAATCCTTTGGTCTGGGGTGAGGTTCCTCTGAGGGTAGGGCTTCATGAGATGCTCCCCAAGCGCAAAAGCCTCATCTGCGATAAACACAAAGCTCATACCCTCAACAGTTTGCTCCCTGGATGGCAGGTTCAGAGTGCCGTTCTTTAGACGACGAGCGAACTCCGTCTGATCAATAACTCCCCCATCCGAATTGCGGCCATTTTTGCCAATATCCAAAAAAATAAACTCATAGTTTGCATTAACTATGGCTAGCATGACTATACTAAAAAAACCTTTATAATTATAATAAAATGTGCCGGAATTCGGAGGGGGGACAATGCGGACGTGCTTCCCATCAATAGCACCCCCACAATTGGGAAAATTCCACTTCTCCAGAAATTGATCAGAAATCTCCAGCCATTGCTCTGCGTTTGAAGGAAACTGTGGGGAAAAAATAAAAAAAATAAAATTAGTGCTTGAGCACATCACATTATTAATTACACACACAGTTGTCTGTTAAATGCTTATGCAACTTGCTAAAAAAATATACAACAGGAAGGCAAAGGTTTGGATATGGGGATGTAACATCTACATACATTTATTTTCAAACTCCTATTGTTCTTATATTGTAAAGGGCCATACACACTAGAAGATTCTCTGAAGACTTTTTCGTGCAGATTTACCTTTTCTATGTAGTGCAAGGGCCTACCAGATTGCATAGGATTTGAAAGTGTTTGTTGGACCTCATATTATTTGGTTTTGGTAAATCGGAAGGATAAATTGTTCTGACAATCTTCTAGTGTGTATGGCCCATTATACTCACCAGCTAGAGCTGAGATTTACAAACTACGGCCCTCCAGCTGTTGCAGAACTACACATCCCATGAGGCCTTGTAATTCTCTGACATTCACAGACATGACTAGGCATGATGGAAATTGAAGTTCGTGAACAACTGGTGGGCCATAGTTTGAAGACCTCTGAACTTGAGCTTTGGTATATGCTGACTTTGAGATTTAGCATGTGGGTGGGGGATGGGTAAGTAAAACTGGGCATTTATACATCAATAAGGGCTTGTGGTCAGTGAAGGTTTTAACATCATTACATAAACATACAGAATCATAGGTGGGAATGGATGGACTGATGTATTTTAGATAAATCATTAACTAGGTACTAAAACATTGGCCAAGGAATAATTGTTTGAGGGAAAGCAATAAAATGACCCAAATTCAAAATACTGTTAACAGGCAATGCGTTTAGGGACACATAGGAGAGAATGGTGGGGTGGTTAGTGGGTAATTTTACAAATGGTTAAAGATAATCTACATCTTTACTACTATGTGCATGCGGACAGAGGGTAGTTTACAAATAATGGCCTGTGTCAATTGCTGTACATCTAAAAACATCATAATTCGGGTGAAACTAGTAATACATGTAATGTAATGTAAAAAATCAAACATACCTTGATATAGTCCTTCTGCAAGACCTTGATGATGGCAGAGCAGGTCTCAGGGATGATGATACCAAGAGCTTGGGGGGAGATGCCTGTGGTGAACTTCAGATCCTGCAGGCTTCTCCCTGTTGCAAGATACCTCAACGTCGCAATTAACCTTTGCTCAGGAGTAATTGCAAGCCGCATACAAGTATCCTGCTTCAGAATATAGGGGGACACCAGGGCAAGAAGACGGTAAAAGATGGGATCCGTCATCCTCAAATAATTCCTGAAGTCATCAGGATTATTTTCCTGGAGCTCCCTCAGCAAGGACATATGAGAAAATTGATCACGGTTAAGCAACCAATTTTTCGTCCAGGAGGTCCGCTTCTTCTTCCTATTGCTCGTACGTCGTCTCAGAGCCAAAACTCCAACACTAACGACAGCAACGGACGAATTCACGGTCGCCATAATAAATTCTCGAACGATGTCTCGGAAAATAGCGAAATGTCGTCAACCAAACAAATGCTACCGAAATCAGCGCGAGATGCCCAGAAGGGTCACGGACAAACACTCACTTCCTCTTTTGTAGCGGCGAACGTGCGTGGAACGTAGTGACGTCATTTTCTGTCGGAAGACAAATGTCCTGGGCAAGTTTAGAGCACTTTTCAACAGACAAACAACAAACACACCAGCCGCGAACATTTGTAGGACGTTCTGTCTGCCGACGATCGGTACGTGTGTACGGGGCTTTAGTATGGTGCCTCCGACAGATGTCTGCACACAATCTGCGGACAAAAGTCTTTCTTGCAAACATGAAAATTTTTGTCTGCAGACACCAGAACGGACAATTGTTTGCCTGTCAGTACAGAAATCAGCCGACAGACCGCAGATTTGCAAGACTGGGCATGCTCAGAAAATAAAAAACACAGGGAAAGTTAACCATTACATGACATCACTTCTGCAGTCAGCTGAAGTCTGCAGACAAAATTCTTGTGCTGTCCTTGTGCTGTCTTTGCACTTTTCAACAGACACCGACATCCCGGGGAGAAAAGATGAACATTTGTATGACGACGATCTGCGTGTGTGTATGGGGCTTTAGTACAGCCCATGTTCAACATTGTAAGTTCTTTGTGAACCTTATGAATGCCTTTCCAAAACTTATTTGGATATTGCACATAGAATTCTGCCGTTAGTGAGAAGTTTGGATAAGGAATCATGCAACACTGTACCCATATGAAATATTTGTTCTTTTTCATACAAATAGAGCTTTCTTTTGGTATTAAACCACCACCTGTTTTTTTATTTTTTGCGCTATGAATGAAAAAAGACTGAAAATAATGTAAATAAATGCTTTTTTCTTCTTTCAGTTATAGAATTTAGCAAATTAGTATTTTTTTTTTCATAAATTTTGGTCAGAAGTTATACTGCTATATATCTTTGGAAGAAATAACCCAAATAAGTGTATATTATTTGGTCTTTGTGAAGGTTATAGAGTCTACAAGCTATGGTGCCAATCATTGAAAATTGATCACTGATGGCCTATTTCATTTCTTGAGACACTGACAAGCCAGGACAGTACGAATACCCCCCAAATTACCCATTTTTTAAATATAGACATTCCAAGGTATTTAGTAAGAGGCATGATGAGTTTTTTTTAAATTGTAATTTTTTCCTACAGTTCTTTGCAATTTGCAATGTTATTTTTTGTCATATTGCCAAGTTATTTTCCACACACTGTATACGCATACTTGCAACTACACCCCAAAACATTCTGCTACTCCTCCTGAGTATGGTCATACCACATGTGTGAGACTTTTACACAGCCTGGCCATATACAGAGGCAGAGATGTATAGTAACTAAGTAGAACTACTTAAGTACTGTACTTAAGTACCGAAATGCGGTATCTGTACTTTCCTAGAGTAGAATTTTTTTCTCCTACTTCTACTTTTACTTCACTAAATTTTTTCGATGATTTCGATACTTCTACTCGGATATTTTTTTTTTGTGCTGCATAGTTACTCGTTACTTTTAAAGAAATTACCACTGCCAGAACAGTAGATGGCAGGTTGCATAAAGCTCAAAAAAATGTGTATAATGTCATTTGTAAATCAGCGCATACGAAAATAAAGGCTGTGTATAATAAAAGCTGCTATACCAAATCTTTCCAATAAAAAGAAAATATGACACAAACAAATAAATGGTGCTACAGCGCTTAAAGTGCATCAAGAAACTACTAACAAACACAGGTTAATTATTTGAATAAATCATTTGAAATAATAAAAAACAATATGATGTTCAAACTTTTGACTTCTTTCTTTAATAACTACATAACACAGTACTTGTAAATATAGAGGGTTGGTGAAATTCTCGCGCTGTCTTCTCTAATTATTGTCTACAAAATAGGCACCTTTAATGCTGCAGGTACTAAAATTGGTAACCTACACAATAAAGATAAATAAAGTTGGGGGGAGTACCGCGCTTTAAAAGTGCTTAAATAACATAAATAAAATATATAAATATGTAAATACGTGAAAAAGTGCCACAGTGCTTCTTAAATAATATTAAAATTGATGTGTCTTAATGTATACAATAATATAATCCGATATGCTTTATACAATAAATATAATAGGTGATGAAATATTCATTAAAAAAATATAAATCTTATTGAAACCAACTATATCAATCCATCATACAGTGAAAAATTTATATAAAATTAAAATCGGTGACTTATTTAAATATAAAGTGCTCTAAATAAGTGATAACCAATAAAGTGCTGAAGTGTCCTTTTAAAATTATTTTTATAAATATATAATGTGATGAACGCAATCTTCTTAATCCAAATTTCACATGCAGGTGCTTCGTGCGGTGCCCACTAGGTGTCCTAAGCGCTCACCTCACTGCTCCTTTAAAAGAGCCTTGGTTGTATTTCCCAGTATGCTGTTCCTTCCTCCTTATTGTGCCATTATAAATCCTTGGTTATATCTCCCTTGTAAATGCAGCTATCTTTCAGGGGATATAAGCGGTTCTTTGTATCTCCAAAAAATCAAATTGGGGCCAACATAGTGAAGTACGTCCCATAAATTTTATTTAAAAAAGATAGAGTAACACTCACATTGCTTTTCGTCTTGTTTCAAGCATAACATACGATCCTTTGCCGATACGTCACTTCCGGTTGAGCTATCCTACGCGTTACGCTGCGTCATCACGCAGCTTCTTCCAGGGATACCTGCCTACCGTTGTGACGTCCTTTTTAAAGCACTAGAGCCGGAAACGGATGTTCCGTCATTTGCCGTATTCACAGCTATTATTCTTTAGACCGGATGTAAACAAACGGCCATTTTATTGGAGTCATATACGTTTCTCATACCTCTTAAAGCAATAATGCAATGCAATTTAAGTATCCATCCCCAATTACTTCCTTCATATTAATTAAAACCATATATTTATTAAAACCATATATTTATTTCTGATATTAAAACCTAACTAAAACCTTTTGATACCCGTAAGTGACGTAGCAGCAATGAATATAGTACTAATTATATACATACAACAGTATATTTAATACAACCACAATATAGATACAAATAATTATAAATAATTATACCTTCACCTTATTATATTTCTATATATATACCCTTATGTTTTATTAATTATTTTTCTAACGGCCCTCAATATTTTTATTTATATTCTTCTATCTATATTCCTTTGGAACCTTTTTCAATCTATTTTTCTAATTAATCTAACCCATTTATAGTATTCACTTATTAATTCTTTAAATTTTTTAAATACTACTATAATTTAATGTTAATTAATCTATAATATATTCCTTAAATAATCTCCTTTTTCTGGACTTCGGGGTGTGTTTATTTATTCAGATATATCTGTTCCTGTATAAAACCATTTAAAATATCCTAAAATCTATAATATTTTTAAAAATCACTAATAAAACAATTCAGGTCAAATTCAATATTCAACCCATTTGGTGTCAGACAATCTAATGTATGAATCCAGTAAGATTCCCTTTGACTTAAAGTGCGGACTTTGTGGCTACCTCGCCAATGTTTTTTGTACGGTTCAATCGCCCAAAATCTTAAATGTGTGGGGTCTCTCTTGTGGTATTGGTCGAAATGTCTAGATACACTGTGTCTCTCAAAACCATTTTCAATATTTTTCACATGTTCTTTTATTCTTATTCTTAATAATCTCTTTGTGCGGCCCACATACTGTAGGCTGCAGCTACATTCCAATCCATAGACCACTCCTTCTGTGTTGCATCCAATAAAATCTTTTATTTTGTATACCTTATTATTTCTTGTAGATTTAAACTTGTTTACTTTTCCTTTTGGTTTTGTCCTGAGGCATGCATAGCATCTTTTGCATGGGTAGAACCCTTTTCCTGTGAAAAAAGTGCCTAGTGCTTTGGGAGGATCCATTACTGTTTTTACCAACATATTTCTTATAGTTGGTGCACGTTTATATATAAACGCTGGGTTTTCTGGTAGTATGTTTCTTAGATGTTTATCCTTCTTCAGTATGTGCCAGTGTTTTTTTACGATTTTTTCCACCTTCTTATGTTGCATACTGTATTCCATGACTATAGGTACTTTCTCCATAAATTTGTTCTGAATTTTGTTTTTATCTTCCAGTAGACTCTTCCTCTCTACCTTTTTAACTTCATCAATTTTTCCTTTTATAAACGTTGTTTCGTAGCCTTTTTCTATAAACCTCTTACCTATAATGTCTGCCTGTTGTTCAAACTCTTCTGCTTTGGTACAATTTCTCTTTATTCTCAAGAGTTGGCCTTTTGGGATGTTGAAGATCCAATTTTTGTGATGACAGCTATTGGTTGGCAAGTAACTGTTCTTATCTACTTCTTTAAAGTGGGTACTTGTAATAATTTTACCATTTTCTTGTCTAATCGCTAGATCTAGGTACTTTACTTCAACATTGCTGATCTCCCACGATAATCTGATATTTTTTTCATTTTCATTTAATTTATTTAAAAATTCAATTAAAATCTCCTTTTCTCCTTGCCATAAAATAATTCCGTCATCTATAAACCTTTTGTATAAAATCATTTCTTCTGGTATATCGTTAAAAATATTGTCCTCTTCCCATTGCGCCATAAAAATATTCGCAACACTTGGTGCAAATTTCGAACCCATTGCAACTCCGACTTTCTGATAATAATATATTTTCTTGTACCAAAAGTAGTTTTTCTTTAGACAAAAATCCAGGCATTTGATTAAGAATTTTCTTTGTTTACAGATTAGATTAGTATATTTCCTTAGTGCCCATTTCACGGCTTCGCATGCCTCATGGTGATTGATTATGGTATAAAGTGCTGCTACGTCTATTGTGGCCATATAAATATTATTGTTAAAATGAGGTAGATTTTCCATTATTTGGAGGATATGTTTAGTGTCTTTTACATATGCTGTTGTTGCTGGAACTATTGGTTGTAGATAAGTGTCTATATACTGGCCTAGTCTTGCTGTTAGAGACTCTATCCTATTGACTATAGGTCTCGGAGGTGGGTCTTCCTTATTTTTATGTAATTTTGGTATTGTATATATTACAGGGGTTCTGCAAGACTCAGGTACTAGATATTTTGCCTCTTTTTTCGTTAATATATCTTTCTTCAGGCCTAGATGCACTAATTGTTCTAATTCTTTTCTATATTTTCCAACCGGATTACTCAATAATTTTTCATACGTATTTTCATCTCCCAGCATTTCAGTCATTTTCTCCTCATATTTTTCTTTTGTGACAATCACAATTCCTCCTCCCTTGTCCGCCGGCCTTATTACTATGTCTTTTCTTTTCTTCAATCTGTTCAGGCCTGTTTTCATTGCTCTAGACTCTTCATATTTCTTGATCTTCATACCTTTTACTTCATCTAAAACCAAATCCTTAAAAACACCTATATATCTGTTATCTTTGATCTGTGGATTAAAAGTTGACTTGTTCCTTAAAGTGCTATGTTGAATATCTTCTTTGTTTGAGGTAGTTGTTGTCTGTTTCCCTACATTCCTAATTGAGGTAGTCGTTGTAGCTTTAACTGGATTACTTAATATGTATTTCTTTATGTTTAATTGTCTCACATACTTCTGAATACCTATGTATGTGCTAAATTTATCTAGATTTTTTTTCGGTGCATATTTTAATCCTTTGTCTAACACAATCATTTCTTCTTGTGTTATATTTTTTTCACTTAGATTAAACACCCCTTGTCCTATTTGTTTCTTTTCCTTTTGTTGTCTCTTTCTTCCTCTACTTCCTCTCTTTTTTCTGTGTTGTTTCTCTGATTTTTTGGTTCTTCTTTCTTTTTTGGTGTATGGGTATCCTGGCCCTTCTCTAAAAAAGGCCTACTTTGATCTTTTTCTTTTCTTTGTTCTCTAGTTCTTTCTTCCTCTCTATATTGTTGTTGAGGTTCTCTTCTGTTTTCTTCTTGGTAGTTTTCTAATGGAGCATAATAATTTCTGACCGGTATTGGACTTCTTTCTCTTCCTTGAAAATTCTGTTCTGGTGGTCCTCTTCTATATTCATTATAGTATGGCTGTTGAGGTGGTGGGCCCCATCTAGGTGCATTGTTGTAATAAGGTTGTTCTTGCGGAGGGCCCCTTCTTGGTCCATTATAATAGGGTCTCCTATTATTTCTCCAATAGGGCGGTCTCCTCCATCCATTATTTGGGGTATGATGTCCTCTTGGTGCTGTCTGTTCCATATGTCTCGGTGGGTAATATTGGTATCCTCCATTATATTGCGGATTTTGATAATTCTGTTGATATTGTGGTTCTCCATATCCTCTCTGATAATCTCTTGATTCATAATGATTCTGGTGTTCTGATCTTCTCTGTTCTCTGTTCAAATCCACTATTCCTTCTTTCCTTATATCTTTCTTCTTGATGTTCAGAGGTATTAGAATTAAGTATTATTAAGTATTAGTATTAAGAATAAGAATAAAAGAACATGTGAAAAATATTGAAAATGGTTTTGAGAGACACAGTGTATCTAGACATTTCGACCAATACCACAAGAGAGACCCCACACATTTAAGATTTTGGGCGATTGAACCGTACAAAAAACATTGGCGAGGTAGCCACAAAGTCCGCACTTTAAGTCAAAGGGAATCTTACTGGATTCATACATTAGATTGTCTGACACCAAATGGGTTGAATATTGAATTTGACCTGAATTGTTTTATTAGTGATTTTTAAAAATATTATAGATTTTAGGATATTTTAAATGGTTTTATACAGGAACAGATATATCTGAATAAATAAACACACCCCGAAGTCCAGAAAAAGGAGATTATTTAAGGAATATATTATAGATTAATTAACATTAAATTATAGTAGTATTTAAAAAATTTAAAGAATTAATAAGTGAATACTATAAATGGGTTAGATTAATTAGAAAAATAGATTGAAAAAGGTTCCAAAGGAATATAGATAGAAGAATATAAATAAAAATATTGAGGGCCGTTAGAAAAATAATTAATAAAACATAAGGGTATATATATAGAAATATAATAAGGTGAAGGTATAATTATTTATAATTATTTGTATCTATATTGTGGTTGTATTAAATATACTGTTGTATGTATATAATTAGTACTATATTCATTGCTGCTACGTCACTTACGGGTATCAAAAGGTTTTAGTTAGGTTTTAATATCAGAAATAAATATATGGTTTTAATAAATATATGGTTTTAATTAATATGAAGGAAGTAATTGGGGATGGATACTTAAATTGCATTGCATTATTGCTTTAAGAGGTATGAGAAACGTATATGACTCCAATAAAATGGCCGTTTGTTTACATCCGGTCTAAAGAATAATAGCTGTGAATACGGCAAATGACGGAACATCCGTTTCCGGCTCTAGTGCTTTAAAAAGGACGTCACAACGGTAGGCAGGTATCCCTGGAAGAAGCTGCGTGATGACGCAGCGTAACGCGTAGGATAGCTCAACCGGAAGTGACGTATCGGCAAAGGATCGTATGTTATGCTTGAAACAAGACGAAAAGCAATGTGAGTGTTACTCTATCTTTTTTAAATAAAATTTATGGGACGTACTTCACTATGTTGGCCCCAATTTGATTTTTTGGAGATACAAAGAACCGCTTATATCCCCTGAAAGATAGCTGCATTTACAAGGGAGATATAACCAAGGATTTATAATGGCACAATAAGGAGGAAGGAACAGCATACTGGGAAATACAACCAAGGCTCTTTTAAAGGAGCAGTGAGGTGAGCGCTTAGGACACCTAGTGGGCACCGCACGAAGCACCTGCATGTGAAATTTGGATTAAGAAGATTGCGTTCATCACATTATATATTTATAAAACTAATTTTAAAAGGACACTTCAGCACTTTATTGGTTATCACTTATTTAGAGCACTTTATATTTAAATAAGTCACCGATTTTAATTTTATATAAATTTTTCACTGTATGATGGATTGATATAGTTGGTTTCAATAAGATTTATATTTTTTTAATGAATATTTCATCACCTATTATATTTATTGTATAAAGCATATCGGATTATATTATTGTATACATTAAGACACATCAATTTTAATATTATTTAAGAAGCACTGTGGCACTTTTTCACGTATTTACATATTTATATATTTTATTTATGTTATTTAAGCACTTTTAAAGCGCGGTACTCCCCCCAACTTTATTTAACACAGTACTTGTACTTCTACTTTCAGTACTTGAGTAGAAATTTTTTTTCAAAACTACTGGTACTTTTTACTTTTAGTACTTAAGTAGCAAATTTTTTGAAAAAACTACTTGCAATACTTAAGTAAAAAAAATGTTGAATACTTTAGTACTTCTACTTAAGTAACTTTTTCTGCGAGCACTTCCACTTTTACTCAAGTCACTTTTTGATCGAGCACTTGTACTTTTACTCAAGTAGAAATTTCGAGTACTTTATACAAGTCTGTACAGAGGTCCAACATGCAAGTAGCACCTCCAGGCGTTCTAGGAGCATAAATTACACATATAATTTCATTACAACCTATCACACTTTTGAAGGCCCTGGAGCACCAGGACAATAAAAATGCCTACAAAATGACCCCATTTTGGAAAGCAAACACCCCAATTTATATTCTTTGGGGCATTGTGAGTTTTTGAACATGTCATTTTGGAAAATGTTTTGTAAAATGTGGAAAGTGAGGAAAGAAAATAAAATGCATTTTTTTTTCTTACACCAAGTTTTGAGATATTTATTCAATATTCATGCAAAGTTATGAGTCCATTAATGAGATATTTTTAAGATACAGTATGTGCATACAACAAATGACTCCCCAAAATACAGTACATTCTGCTACACCTCCCGAGTATGGAGATATCACATATGTGAGACTTTTACACAGCCTGACCACATAGAGAGGCCCAACACAGAAGTAGCACCTCCAGTCATTTTAGGAGCATAAAGTACACATGCAGTATCTCACAAAAAGGAGTACACCCTTCACATTTTTGTAAATATTTTATTATATCTTTTCATGTGACAACACTGAAGAAATGACACTTTGCTACAATGGAAAGTAGTGAGTGTACAACTTGTATAACAGTGTAAATTTGCTGTCCCCTCAAAATAATTCAACACGCAGCCATTAATAAACTAAAATATGTAATAAATACTAAAACAAAATTGTCCAGCACAAATCACATTCAGCAGCGCTCAATATGTCTTCAACATATGATGATCATATAGTCCTCATATGAGAGAGTTATACCGCCAAAACAGTCTCTATTCAAGGTAAAACCAGCTATTCCTTATATATTCAGTGTTCCCGGTGCTCAGAGATAATTAATCCGGCATTAACCTTCACCACACCATCAGTGACCCCTTAAGAGTGGGCACTCACCAGAAATAACATGGTAATACGCCTGTAAGCATTGGTTGCTTTAACCCTTGACACTCCGGACCACCTCCGCTCTCACCAGAAGAACTCCGCTTTCCAGTCTCAGTCAGGGATCAGCTCATACCCATAAAAACATTGGAAAGATAGGAGGCACAATAGTGTGATACCGTTTCAAAAAGCTTTATTTAGTACCCACACTCCAACATAAAACCCCCAACATCCAATATGCTTACATCGAGATAGAAATATTCAAGCATGTAATAGATAATCCCGGTGTGATGGCCTGCTCACCATTCCTGCATAGGTTCTGTCCGTTTGGGTGAGATCCGGAATTTGGCCCAAAACCTCGGTGACCATCCGGGAGACAGCGTGCCTGTGTTCTGACGCGTTTCACCGTATGTGGTTTCAACAGAGGACACAGACACACTGCACAATGTCCCTTTTATGTGCCCTAAAGGACTAGGACTGGTTCTGCCCAATTGTAATGACTCCTCCCACTGGGAGGGAACTCGTGGTGCCGTTTTGCCGCCAATTGGTAGTACTTCCAGTATCCCCGATACCGGATGTGACGTGTGTTGTTTACATTTTAACTCACACTAATACTGGCCTGTAATATGCCGCAACGAGAGTTGCCGCTAACACCGCTGACAAACCCTTCCAGCACAAATGACTGGGAGCGTCATTTCTACCTCCTTTGTTTACAGTCCCTGGCTCTTCCGTAACGTCATTTCCGCTTCCGCCGCGGCAAACGACTTCAGGGGCCTCAGGTTGCGAGGATATGAGGTGCGGACCTCGACATATAGAGGTATCACTTCTGCTGCGATACCGACTTCCGGTTTAGACAACCCGGATGTTGTTATATAGCAGTCGGCTATGCCCATAATCATACTATTGCGGCGGAACAGCAGTATTTAATCGGTGCCACGAATGAGTTCTGATCCACATAATTCATATGTGCATAGGGATAACGCAGTCCTATTCCATGACGCACCAAATAAATAGTTATATGCATATTCAGGATAAATACTATAAGCATACACAGATTATTATTGGACGTTTAAAACCAATAAATGCGTCCATACAAGGTCTATTAACATATGTAGGTATTAAAAATAACCATATCTGTTTTAAAATGCTAAAACCAATGTATACATCAAAAATTGTTAAAGGAAGAAAAGATGCAATAAAAGATACGTTTCAATCTGTATGGTCCATAAAAGCGGGAATATAAAATAGTATATAAAAGAACCTGCCACCAAAATATAAATTAAAAAATTGGACAAGCTTAAAATTTAATAGAGGTAGGGAGGACATGTGGATATAAAAGGTAACTGTCTAAAAAGTAATTAAAAGGTAATAAAACCTTTAAAAATTACTTAAAAAACAATTTAAATCCAGATCCACGTTTAATCCATTGGGAGTAAGGGCATTGGTCCGATAAATCCACTCTGTTTCTTTTTTGGAAAGTTCTCTGACCCTATTTAGACATTTAGCCATTAATGTCTAAATCGCTGCCAACAAAAGTGAGTACACCCCTAAGTGAAAATATTTAAATTGGGCCCAATAAGCCATTTTCCCTCCCCGGTGTCATGTGACTTGTTACTGTTACAAGGTCTCAGGTGTGAATGGGAAGCAAGTGTGTTAAATTTGGTGTTAACGCTCTCACGCTCTCATACTGGTCACTGGAAGTTCAACATGGCACCTCACGGCAAAGAACTCACAAACAAACAAAAAGGAATTGTTGCTCTACATAAAGATGGCCAAGGCTATAAGAAGATTGCCAAGATCCTGAAACTGAGCTGAAGCAAGGTGACCAAGACCATACAGCAGTTTAACAGGACAGGTTCCACTCAGAACAGGCCTTGCTATGGTCGATCAAAGAAGTTGAGTGAAAGTGCTCAGCATCATATCCAGAGGTTGTCTTTGGAAAATAGATGTATGAGTGCTTCCAGAAATGCTGCAGAGGTGGGGGGCCAACATGTCAGTGCTCAGATCATACGCCACAGACTGCATCAAATTGGTTTGCATGGCTGTCGTCCCAGAAAGAAGCCTCTTCTAAAGATGATGCACAAGAAAGCCCGCAAACAGTTTGCTGAAGACAAGCAGACTAAGGACATGGATTACTGGAACCATGTCTTGTGGTCTGATGAAACCAAGATCAACTTATTTGGTTCAGATGGTGTCAAGCGTATGTGGTGGCAACCAGGTGAGGAGTCCAAAGACAAGTTTGTCTTGCCTACAATCAAGCAAGGTGGTGACAGTGTCATGGTCTGTTGCTGCATGAGTGCTGACAGCACTGGGGAGCTGCAGTTCATTGAGGGAACTATGAATGCTAGCATGGACTGTGACATACTGAAGCAGAGCATGTTCTGAATGTCCCCTCAGAAACTGTGCTGCAGGACAATATTCTAACATGATAATGACCCCAAAAACACCTCCGAGATGACCAGTGCCTTGCTAAAGAAGCTGAGGGTAAAGGTGATGGACTGGCCCAGCATGTCTCCAAACCTAAACCCTATTGAGCATCTGTGGGGCATCCTCAAATGGAAGGTGGAGGAGAGCAAGGTCTCCAACATCCACCAGCTCCGTGATGTCGTCATGGAAGAGAGGAAGAGGACTCCAGTGGCAACCTATGAAGCGCTGGTGAACTTCATGCCCAGGAGGGTTTAGGCAGTTCTGGAAAATAATGGTGGCCACACAAAATATTGACACTTTGGGCCCAATTAGAACATTTTCCCTTAGGGGTGTACTCACTTTTGTTGCCAGCGGTTAAGACATTAGTGGCTGATGGTTGAGTTATTTTGAGGGGGCAGGAAATTTATACTGTTATATAAGCTGTACTCTTACTACATTACATTGTAGCAAAGTATAATTTCTTCAGTGTTGTCACATGGAAAGATATAATAAAATATTTACAAAAATGTGGGGGGTGTACTCACTTTTGTGAGATACTGTGTCACTTCCTACTTCCTGAATCCTGAAAACCTATTTCACTTTTGAAGGCCCTGGAGCATCAGGATAATGGAAATTGCCACAAAATGACCCTATTCTGGAAAGCAACCACCCCAACACATAATCTAGGAGGCATTATGAGTCTTTTGAACATTTCATTTTTTTCCACAAGTTATTGGAAAATATGAAACAAATTTTTTATATAAGATATTTCTAGAACATAGCATGTACATTCTGCTACTCCTTCTGAGTATGGTGATACCACATATGTGAGACTTTTACACAGTCTGTCCACATACAGAAGCCCGACATGCAGGGAGCACAGTCAGGTGCTCTAGGGACATAAAATTACAAATCTAATTTACTGACTACCTATTACACTTTTGTGAGGCACTGTAGGGCATTGATAAGCACTGTAGTGGCACTGATGTGGCATGGATGAGCACTGATGTGGCATGGATGAGGCACAGATGAGCACTGATGTGGCATGGATTAGCACTGATGTAGCACGGATGAGCACTGATGTGGCAGAGATGTGGCATGGATGTGGCACAGATGAGTATTGATGTGGCACAGATGAGGCATGGATGAGCACTGATATGGCATGGATGAGGCATGGATGAGCACTGATGTGGCATGGCTGAGGCACGGATGATCACTGATGTGGCATAGGTGGGCACATATGAGGCATGGATATGGCACAGATGAGCACTGATGTGGAACAGATGAGCATTTATGAGGCATGGATGAGCACGAATGAGGCATGGATGTGGCATGAAGTAGCACGCATGAGGAGCAGATACCGGTCCTGTTGATGGGTCCAGATCCCCTAGAATAACTGCCTGTCTCCTGGAATCTCCTACATGCTCCTCAGACTGTGCTGGGAGACATAGCAAACCTTCTGGAAATGGCACAGATTGATTTGCCATCCTGGAGGAGTTGGACTGCCTGTGCAACCTCTATAGGGTCCAGGTATTGCCTCATGCTACCAGTGGTGACACTGACCCTAGCCAAATGCAAAACTAGTGAAAAACAGTCAAAAAAGATGAGTGGGGGTCCATTGCCTCCACCTGTAAAACCATTCCTGTTTTTGAGGACATCTCGTTGTTGCCCATCCAGTGCACCTGTTCTTGATTTCATTAACACCAAAGCAGCTGAAACTGATTAACAATCCCCTCTGCTGTGGTACCCCTGGAAATGCAGCTATCTATGCTTTTTTTAAATAGAAGGATCATTTGTTGGATATATAAACAACTGAGTGGGTTACATTAAATGAAAACTTTCATTAGGAAAAAAAAAGTTATATATAATTGCTATACAAGTTACATTGTAGTTTATTACTCTGCTTTGACCTGCACTCAGCAAAGTACAGAGTACAGCTGACTGCAGATTAAACCTTTTTTTTTTTTCTAATGAACTTTTCATTTCCAAAACCGACAATAGAAAACAAATTTTGCTTTCTTTAAACGCGCTTTACCTGCACACAATTCTGAACCTATTCGTGAGGTTGGCTTAGTGATTTTTAACTGAAGTCTGAACAAAACATAACATTTCTCATAATTGGCATAATAGAACATCCAGTTATATAATATCACAGACGTCAACTTGTATAACAGTAATGTGTACAGCAAACATTTGCAAAGCTTTAAGGCCCCCTTTACACCTGTCCATCAAATCATTATACTGTGCAATAAAGTAGCTTATTCATTTTAACAAATCAAAAACCTCACATGAACCTTTCTTTTTTGAATACGGCATGAATACCTACAGTATTTTGCTTACCTGAGTTTTGGTTCTTGCAGTGTGAATACCACCATGGTTTGACATATCAGCCCTGGCAGTGTCTATCTTCTCTGACCACCTCATAAGCACATGACCTAGTGTAGAGTTAGGGAAAGCATTTCTAGACTTTCCATACATCACAGGTATATGAGGAACATCTCCAGTCCAGTAATACTTCCCAAAACCATTTTAGGTTATGCTCCGATCAGGAATAGGCATCTAGGCAGTGTAAATGCTAACAACTAGCTTGAAGGAACAAAGGTCTACTCAATAAGTACCAAAGGCATGCAAACTTGGCAACTTTGGTTTACACCAGTGTTTCTTGACCAGGGTACGAGGCACTCTGGGGCTCCATTTGAATTCACCTGAGGTGCCACAGCAGAAGCCCCAATTTGCCCTAAATTGGCAGATGGATGAGAGGACTCTGTGATGGGAAGATCTATGTTGTATTGTGGGAGACTCTGTTAATGGGTACTCTGATCTAATGGGGGGCCTCTGACTCTGTGGAGCTTTTGGCCTGAAGGGGGGACCTCTGATGTAAATTTTATTTTATCAAAGTGGTTGTGTGCATAATACATTTTTACGGTGCCTCTGGATTTTGCATACATTTTAAGGGTGCCTTGACTAAAAAAAGGTTGAGAAATGCTGGTTTACACTATTATTCTTCTTTTTTTTTTTTTTTTTCTCAAAGAAAACATGTCTTTGCACAATTGTTAGGTCTGAATTCCATTGTAAATTACAAGCACTGTGTAGATAGTTTAGTCATTAATATCTAAGAGATTATCCTCTGCGCTGAGCTTTATGTTGGCAATTTAGCTTGAAGTGGTGCAAGCTGTGCCATTCAATGAATGCTGCCACCCAGTGCCAGGACAATGTTCTCTAGAACCCAGGGTGAACATGCCAAACCACTCACCCCTCCCAAGATGTATGAGCATTATGTGTCAAAAGAAATCCCATCCCCCAAAAAATCAAGTGCTAATCTGCATGCTTAGCTAAAATCCTCTCATTGCACATATGCTCCCAGCATAAATCCCCCCCTAAGAAATCCCCCCTTTCTAGCACAAATCCTCTACCTCTCAAATGTTCCCCTCCAAGCACAAATCCTCTCTCCTCCCCCCACTCCAAATCCCCCCTCCCAGCACAAATTCCCCTCCCCCAATCCCCCACCCTCAGCATAACTCCCCCCAACCCCCCCCCCCAAGTTTCCCCTCCTAGCAGAAATGGCCCCCAATCATGCCTACTAGTACAAATCCCCCCCCCCCAAAATGAAATGTCCCCTCATAGCACAAATTCCCCCTCACCATATTACCTTTTCCAGCACGAACCCCTCCTAGCTCAAATCCTCTTCCCCATTCCCCTCTAGAATCAAATAGCCCCAAAATCACCACTCCTAGCACACCTCCCCAACTGCCTCTCCTAACACACCTTACCTCCTGCTGCCCCCCAAAATTACTCCTCCCAACACTCCCAACACAAATCCCCTCCCCCCAATCTCCATGTGGTGCAGCCACTCTTCCTGCACACCCCTTGTCCTGTCCCTGCTGTCACCTTTATATAGAAAAGGGATGAAGTGCTTTGATGATTTACTACTGCAGTAGCAAGGAAGAGTTATATAAAGCTTTCAATTTAAAGTACTCATAGCTTTTACAAGCATATTGTTCCTTTCTCTTTTAGCTTGAGGCTAAATTGCAAGACAACAATTAAAAAATAAGTACTTTTAACATGTGTAATGAAAAAAGTTGTCAATATATATGCACTTATTAAAGCTATTTGTTTCTCTACATTGATTGTTCTTTTTTTTGTTGTTGTTGTGTGTGTCTTCTATTTAGCTGAATCTATTATGCTGAAGGCCAACAGAAACAGATCCTTATAACCAGCAATAAGAACAAGTTCTTTCTTTTTACTTTAGTACAGCCCATGTTCAACCTTGTAAGTTCTTTGTGAACCTTATGAATGCCTTTCCAAAACGTATTTGGATATTGCACTTAGAATTCTGCCATTAGTGAGAAGTTCGGATAAGGAATCATGCAACACTGTACCCATAGGAAATATTTGTTCCTTTTCATACAAATAGAGCTTTCTTTTGGTGGTATTTAACCACCACCGGGTTTTTTATTTTTTGCGCTATGAATGAAAAAAGACTGAAAATAATGTAAATAAATGTTTTTTTCTTCTTTCAGTTATAGAATTTAGAAAATTTGTATTTTTTTCATAAATGTTGGCCAGAAGTTAAACTGCTATATATCTTTGGTAAAAATAACCCAAATAAGTGTATATTATTTGGTCTTTGTGAAGGTTATAGAGTCTACAAGCTATGGTGCCAATCATTGAAAATTGATCACACTTGATGTACTGATGGCCTATCTCATTTCTTGAGACACTGACAAGCCAGGGCAGTGCAAATACCTCTTAAATTACCCATTTTTGGAATGTAGACATTCCAAGGTATTTAGTATGAGGCATGGTGAGTTTTTTTAAATTGTAATTTTTTCCTACAGTTCTTTTCAAATTGAAGTTTTATTTCTTCTCATATTGCCAAGTTATTTTCCACACACTGCATACGCATACTTGCAACTACACCCCAAAACACATTCTGCTACTCCTCCTGAGTATGGAGATACCACATGTGTGAGACTTTTACACAGCCTGTCCACATACAGAGGTCCAACATGAAAGTAGCACCTCCAGGCGTTCTAGGAGCATAAAGTACACATGCAGTATCTCACAAAAAGGAGTACACCCTTCACATTTTTGTAAATATTTTATTATATCTTTTCATGTGACAACACTGAAGAAATGACACTTTGCTACAATGGAAAGTAGTGAGTGTACAACTTGTATAACAGTGTAAATTTGCTGTCCCCTCAAAATAATTAAACCATCAGCCACTAATGTCTTAACCGCTGGCAACAAAAGTGAGTACACCCCTAAGTGAAAATGTTCTAATTGGGCCCAAAGTGTCAATATTTTGTGTGGCCACCATTATTTTCCAGAACTTCCTTAACCCTCCTGGGCATGAAGTTCAGTAGCGCTTCATAGGTTGCCACTGGCAATTTCATTACAACCTATCACACTTTTGAAGGCCCTGGAGCACCAGGACAATAAAAATGCCTAAAAAATGACCCCATTTTGGAAAGTAAACACCCCAATTTTTAAGAGTTTTTGAACATGTCATTTTGGAAAATGTTTTGTAAAATATGGAAAGTGAGTAAAGAAAATAAAAATGCCTTTTTTTTCTTTCTTACACCAAGTTTTGAGATCTTTATGCAATATTCATGCAAAGTTATGAGTCCATTTATGAGATATATTTTTAAGACACAGCATGTGCACACAACAAATGACACCCCAAAATACATTCTGCTACACCTCCTGAGTATGGAGATACCACATATGTGAGAACTTTACACAGCCTGACCACATAGAGCGGCCCAACACAGAAGTGGCACCTCCAGGCACTCTAGGAGCATAAATTACAAATACAGTATCTCACAAAAAGGAGTACACCCCTCACATTTTTGTAAATATTTTATTATATCTTTTCATGTGACAACACTGAAGAAATTACACTTTGCTACAATGGAAAGTAGTGAGTGTACAACTTGTATAATAGTGTAAATTTGCTGTCCCCTCAAAATAATTCAACACACAGCCATTAATGTCTAAATCTCTGCCAACAAAAGTGAGTACAACCCTAAGTGAAAATGTCCAATGGGAAGCAAGTGTGTTAAATTTGGTGTTATCACTCTCACGCTCTCATGCTGGTCACTGGAAGTTCAACATGGCACCTCATGGCAAAGAACTCACAAACAAAAAAGAATTGTTGCTCTACATAAGATGGCCTAGGCTATAAGAAGATTGCCAAGATCCTGAAACTGAGCTGAAGCAAGGTGACTAAGACCATACAGCAGTTTAACAGAACAGGTTCCACTCAGAACAGGCCTCGCTATGGTCGATCAAAGAGGTTGAGTGCAAGTGCTCAGCATCATATCCAGAGGTTGTCTTTGGAAAATAGACATATGAGTGCTGCCAGCATTGCTGCAGAGGTTGAAGGGGTGGTGGGTCAGCTTGTCAGTGCTCAAATCATACGCCACACACTGCATCAAATTGGTTTGCATGGCTGTCGTCCCAGAAGGAAGCCTCTTCTAAAGATGATGCACAAGAAAGCCCACAAACAGTTTGCTGAAGACAAGCAGACTAAGGACATGGATTACTGGAACCATGTCTTGTGGTCTGAAGAAACCAAGATAAACTTATTTGATTCAGATGGTGTCAAGCGTGTGTGGCGGCAACCAGGTGAGGAGTCCAAAGACAAGTTTGTCTTGCCTACAATCAAGCAAGGTGGTGGCAGTGTAATATTCTGGGGCTGCATGAGTGCTGACGCACTGGGGAGCTGCAGTTCATTGAGGGAACCATGAATGCTAACATGTACTGTGACATACTGAAGCAGAGCACGATTCCCTCCCTTCAGAAACTGGGCTGCAGGACAATATTCCAACATGATAATGAGCCCAAAAACACCTCCGAGATGACCAGTGCCTTGCTAAAGAAGCTGAGGGTAAAGGTGATGGACTAGCCAAGCATGTCTCCAAATCAAAACCCTATTGAGCATCTGTGGGGCATCCTCAAATGGAAGGTGGAAGAGCGCAAGGTCTCTAACATCCACCAGGTCCGTGATGTCGTCATGGAGGAGTGGAAGAGGACTCCAGTGGCAACCTATGAAGCGCTGCTAAACTTCATGCCCAGGAGGGTTAAGGCAGTTCTGGAAAATAATGGTGGCCACACAAAATATTGACACTTTGGGCCCAATTAGATCATTTTTACTTAGGGGTGTACTTACTCATGTTGCCAGCGGTTAAGACATTAGTGGCTGATGGTTGAGTTATTTTGAGGGGGCAGCAAATTGATACTGTTATATATTTGTACTTTTACTACATTACTTTGTAGCAAAGTGTAATTTCTTCAGTGTTGTCACATGGAAAGATATAATAAAATATTTACAAAAATGTGTGTGTGTGTGTGTGTGTGTGGGGGGGGGGGGGGTGTACTCACTTTTGTAAGATACTGTATAATTTCCTGAAAACCTATCTCACTTTTAAAGGCCCTGGAGCACCAGGATAATGGAAATGCCCACAAAATGACCCTATTTTGGAAAGCAAACACCCCAACACATAATCTAGGAGGCATTATGAGTCTTTTGAACACTTCATTTTTTAAACACAAGTTTTTGGAAAATGTGAAAACCTTTTTTTATATAAGATATTTCTAAAACCTAGCATGTACATTCTGCTACTCCTCCTGAGTATGGTGATACCACATATGTGAGACTTTTACACAGTCTGTCCACATACAGAAGCCCGACATGCAGGGAGCACAGTCAGGTGCTCTAGGGACATAAAATTACAAATCTAATTTCCTGACTACCTATTACACTTTTGTGAGGCACTGTAGGGCACTGATAAGCACTGTAGTGGCACTGATGTGGCATGGATGAGCACTGATGTGGCATGGATTAGCGCTGATGTAGCATGGATGAGCACTGATGTGGCATAGATGAGCAGTGATGTGGCATAGATGTGGCACAGATGAGTACTGATGTGGCACAGATGAGGCATGGATGAGCACTGATGTGGCATGGCTGAGGCATGGATGATCACTGATGTGGCATAGGTGGGCACATATGAGGCATGGATGTGGCACTGATGAGCACTAATGTGGCACAAATGAGCATGGATGAGGCATGGATGAGCACTGATGTGGCATGGATGAGCATGGATGAGGCATGGATGTGGCATGAATGAGCACAGATGTCCTGTTAATGGGTCCAGGTCCCCTAGAGTAACTGCCTGTCTCCTGGAATCTCCTCCATGCTCTTCAGATTGTGCTTTTTTAAATAGAAGGATCATTTGTTGGATCATTTGTTGGATATATAAACAACTGAGTGGGTTGCATTAAATGAAAACTTTCATTAGGAAAAAAAAAGTTATATATAATTTCTATACAATTTACATTGTAGTTTATTACTCTGCTTTGACCTGCACTCAGCAA
This sequence comes from Pelophylax lessonae, assembly GCF_965119305.1. Lineage (NCBI taxonomy): Eukaryota > Metazoa > Chordata > Amphibia > Anura > Ranidae > Pelophylax > Pelophylax lessonae. The sequence goes on from NC_138768.1 coordinate 101,095,226, forward strand.
AGAACAGAGTACAGCTGACTGCAGATCAAAGCAGAGTAATGTCAAACTACAATGTAACTTGTATAGCAATTATGTAACCTTTTTTTTTCTAATGAACTTTTCATTTACAAAACCGACAATAGAAAAGTAATTTTGCTTTCTTTAAACGCGCTTTACCTGCACACAATTCTGAACCTATTCGTGAGGTTGGCTCAATGATTTTTAACTGAAGTCTGAACACAGCATAAAATTTCTCATAATTGGCATAATAGAACATCCAGTTATATAATATCACAGACGTCAACTTGTATAACAGTAATGTGTACAGTAAACATTTGCAAAGCATTTACAAAGCTTTAAGGCACCCTTTACACCTGTCCATCAAATCATTACACTTTGCAGTAAAGTAGCTTATTCATTTTAACACACCAAAAAATCTTACATGAACCTTTCTTTTTTGAATACGGCATGCCAATATGCACAGATTGTTTCTATGTGTGCATTACGGTGCACTTAAACACAAGGCGGACCGGGAAGGAAGACAGACAAAGATGGATGTGGCCTCCAGCATTGACAACGAGGGCTTCGTTTGCAGTTAAGTTTCACATAATGTGCTAGTATGTGATGCATACTAGCACATTATGTCTTTACTTTGCAGGTCAGGGGGAAAAAAAAGGCAGCGTTTACTTCCTCTTTAAAGATCAGAGCAAAAAGAAAAAATATGGTTGGGGGGAGTACCGCGCTTTAAAGTGCTTAATATAACATAAATCAAATAAAATATATATGTGAAAAAGTGCCTTAGTGCTTCTTAAATATAATATTCATAAATAATATATCTCAATGTGCATAATAAATACAATCTAATATAAATCTTACAATAAATATGATAGGTGGTAAATCTGTTAAGCTAGAAAGGATCTCAGTAAAAACAACTATATAAATACAGTATATAGTGAGAAAAATAAATAAAGTTATAAATCCGTGACCTCTTTAAATAAAATACAATAATGTGCTCCAAATAGGTGGTTTACAAATATAAGGTGCTAAAGTGTCCTTTAAATAAATATATAAATATATAGTGATAAAACGAATCTTCTTCTCAAAATATGGCATGCAGGTGCTTTTTCGTGCGGTGCCCACTAGGTGTCCTATGCGCTCACCTCAATGCTCTTTTTAAGAGAGCCTTAAGTATATGCCTCAGTATGCTTTGTCTTTCTCCTTATTGGCATATATGTACCATTCTGAATCCTCGATTATATTTCCTTTATATAGACAGCTCTACTCCAGGGGGTATATGCGGTCCTTTTTATCTCCAAGAAATCAAATTGGGCCAAACATGGTGAAGTACGTCCCATACATTTTATTAAAAAAGGTTAAGAGTAACACTCACATTTCATTTCGTCTTGTTTCTCACATAACAAACAATCCTTTGCCGATACGTCACTTCCGGTTTGGCTATCCTACGCGTTAGAAAAAAGTCTGTAATCAAAGGGGAAACCATCCATTCAGTCCAGGCTTCAGTCTCATATAATGGGATTCAGAGGTGCGGTGTCTCCATTAAACGTTCACTTTAAACCACAATCCACTTTAGCAGAGATTTAACATCCAGAGCTGTCATTGAAGAGTGATCAGACTGGTTACAATGAAACTTTTCCCTGTGCTGGGGTGAGGCCCCTCCCTGCCAGCCAGCAATGACACACAACTGAAAAGTTTAGGAAGCTTCCTGGAGTAGAGCTGTCTATATAAAGGAAATATAATCGAGGATTCAGAATGGTACATATATGCCAATAAGGAGAAAGACAAAGCATACTGAGGCATATACTTAAGGCTCTCTTAAAAAGAGCATTGAGGTGAGCGCATAGGACACCTAGTGGGCACCGCACGAAAAAGCACCTGCATGCCATATTTTGAGAAGAAGATTCGTTTTATCACTATATATTTATATATTTATTTAAAGGACACTTTAGCACCTTATATTTGTAAACCACCTATTTGGAGCACATTATTGTATTTTATTTAAAGAGGTCACGGATTTATAACTTTATTTATTTTTCTCACTATATACTGTATTTATATAGTTGTTTTTACTGAGATCCTTTCTAGCTTAACAGATTTACCACCTATCATATTTATTGTAAGATTTATATTAGATTGTATTTATTATGCACATTGAGATATATTATTTATGAATATTATATTTAAGAAGCACTAAGGCACTTTTTCACATATATATTTTATTTGATTTATGTTATATTAAGCACTTTAAAACGCGGTACTCCCCCCAACCAAAAAGAAAAAATGCATAAAAACAGAAAAGGGGAATGAACAGCACTTAAAACACAAAACTGGGTGAAAACAAAAACAGTCAAAGCATTCAACTGGTAAAAGCCAATGTAATGGATATCTACAGTATTTTACTTGCCTGAGTTTTGGTTCTTGCAGTGTGAATACCACCATGGTTTGACATATCAGCCCTGGCAGTGTGCTATCTTCTCTGACCACCTCATAAGCACATGACCTAGTGTAGAGTTAGGGAAAGCATTTCTAGACTTTACATACATCACAGGTATATGAGGCATAGCTGCAGTCCAGTAATACTTCCCAAAACCATTTTAGGTTATGCTCCGATCAGGAATGTAAGGAAAATGGGCATAAATTATGCCCCCTTTTTCCCCATTGGGCTGTGACAGGGCAGGTTAGTGTAGATAGGCTTAATTTACTAGCTGTGGTAAGGCCTAGGTTACAAGGGGTCATTTGAACTTTTGACCCTACTTTCCTGAGCTTATCTTCCCGCTCAAAAATATGCCTGTATCTAGGGAGATTTTAAAATTGTTTGGTCTTCCCACCCAAAGCTCTCCCTGTATCTGGGGAGATTTGGGTCCTCTACATGCTTCCCGCTCAAAATTGGCACCTAAAGAGCCATGAGCCGGTCGGTTCTGGTTCTGGTAAGGGCTATTTAAGGGGCTCTTTGCCGCCGTTTTCTTCAGTCATCGTTAAGAAGACAAGAAGAACTCAACTTTCCCTGAAGAGACCAAGTGGACTCCGGCTTCTCAGAAGATAAGACTGTGGCTTTCAAGACAAGACTGAGCGGCTTTCAAGCTGTGAAGATAAGCAGCTGTCAAGATAATGAGTCTGATGCGGCGTCTTATCGAGAGGGCCGGCGGAGAAGGAGGCGAGGACTGGATTCGTCGGTGCTTGGACCTTACGTTTGAAGAGTCGGGCGGATCACTTCCAGGTGTCGGCACGGACGGACCCATCGGCGGTGGAGCAGCAGCAGTCGGAGGGAGTCTTCTGAACCCATCTGAGTCCGGCGGAAGAGCGATGGCGTCACCGGAGCCGGATGAGGAGGAGCTGTCGCATTCGTCAATGCGCAGCTGCGGAAGTTCCATCACATCCGGTCGTGACGCAGCTCCGGGAAAGCGGAAGAGGATCCCCCGCCGAAGATTTTCTCCCCCTTTGTCTCCCCACAGGAACTCCGGGCAGCGGAGAGCTCAGCGGTCCCCAGTTCATCAGCGGAGCAGCAGCGGCGGCAGCAGCAGGAGCAGCAGGAAGGCCGGAAGGTTCGCAAGCAGCTGAAGGAGGAGAGAAGCAGTCATCTTCGGGTCAGCCCTCAAGGGTGACAGGTGAGAGGGACGCTAATGTTTTTGCTAATTTTCAGAACTGTCTTCCCACAGGCGAAGTGGAGCAAGAGCAAGGACCTAGCAGTACCAGAGATTCAAGTGCCAAAAACGGTGAGTCTGGCAGCATGCCAGATAGAACTGATGTAATGCATTTATTTGGTAAATTTTTCTCTGATTTTAAATCCCTGCTAGAAAAGAATGTCAATGTTTCTAGTCACTCTGCAAGTGAGGTTTGGATGCCACCTAGTGGCGATTTAGAGGCAGAACCAAGGGCAGCACTTATGGATAAGAATGTTAGCTCTTTTAGGTTAGCCCTGGATCAGAATTTGCCCGAGGTGTCCTTAACCGCTTCCATACAGAGCAGTTAGACCCCCTTCCTGCCCAGACCAATTTTCAGCTTTCAGCACTCTCACACTTTGAATGACAATTGCTCAGTCATGCTACACTGTAACCAAACAAAATTTATCATTTTTTTCACACAAATAGAGCTTTCTTTTGGTGGTATTTGATCACAACTGGGGTTTTTTTTGTGATATAAGCAAAAAAAGAGCAAAAATTTTGCAAAAAAAACCCACTTTTTTTTAGTTTCTATTATAAAATTTTGCAAAAAATTAATTTTTCTTCATACATTTGGGCCAAAATTTATACTGCTACATATCTCTGGTAAAATTAACCCAAATTAGTATATATTATTTAGTCTGTGTGAAAGTTATTGAGTCTAGAAGCTATGGTACCAATTACTGAAAATTTAACACACCAGATGTACTGATGGCCTATCTCCTTTCTTGAGGCCCTGAAATGTCAGGACAGTACAAATACCCCACAGATTACCCCTTTTTGTAAAGTAGACAGTCCAAGGTATTTAGTAAGAGGCATGGTGAGTTTTTTGAAGTTATAATTTTTTCCCACAATTCTTGGGAAAATGAAGAAAAAATTTTTTTTTCTTTTTTTTCCCAAAACGTTGTCAATTTATAAGCTATTTCTAACACATAGCATGTACACAGCAAAAATGACACCCCAAAATTAATTCTGCTTCTCCTTCTGAGTATGGTGATACCACATGTGTGAGACTTTTACACAGCCTGGCCACAAAAAGAGACTCCACGTCCAAGTAGCACCATAAGGCGTTTTAGGAGCATAAATACACATAAAACTTTCTTACTACCTATCACACTTTTCAAGGCCCTAGAGCACCAATACAATGGAAAAGTCCCCAAAATGACCCCATTTTGGAAAGCAAACACTCCAACGTATATTCTATGAGGCATTATGGGTCCTTTGAACATGTCATTTTTTTCCACAAGTTTTTGGAAAATGTGGGAAAAAAATAAAAACATTTTTTTTTTTTACACAAAGTTGTCAATTTATAGGATATTCCTAACACATAGCATGTACATAGCAAAAATGACACCCCAAAATACATTCTGCCACTCCTCCTGAGTATGGCAATACCACATGTGTGAGACTTTTTCACAGCCTAGCCATATAGAGGGGCCCAACATCCAAGGAGCATCATCATGCATCCTAGCCACTTGCCTAGGCCTATTTTTGACATTTGGTGTTTACAAGCTAAAATCAGTTGTTTTTGCTAGAAAACTACTTAGAACCCCAAAACATTATATATTTTTTTAGCAGAGACCCTAGAGAAAAAAATGGAGATTATTGCAATATTTTTTATCACACCGTATTTGCGCAGCGGTCTTCCAAACGCAATTTTTTGGGAAAAAATTCACTTTTTTGAATTAAAAAATAAGAAACCAGTAAAGTTAGCCCAATTGTTTTCCATAATGTGAAAGATAATGTTACGCCGAGTAAATAGATACCCAACATGTCATGCTTCAAAATTGCGCACGCTCACAGAATGGTGACAAACTTTAGTACTTAAAAATCCCAATAGGCGACACTTTAAAAATTTCTACAGGTTGCTATCTTAGAGTTACAGAGGAGGTCTAGGGCTCAAATTATTGCTCTTGCTCTAATGATCGCGACGATACCTCACATGTGTAGTTTGAACACTGTTTACATATGTGGGCGGGGTTTCCGTATGCGTTCGCTTCTGTGCGCGAGCTCACGGGGACAGGGCGCTTTAATTTTTTTTTTTTTTTACTATTTATTTTATTTATTATTTTTTATTTTTACACTGTTTTTTAAAAAAAAAAATTGATCATTTTTATTTCTATTACAAGAAATGTAAACATTACTTGTAATAGAAAAAGGCATGACAGGACCTCTTTTTTGTGAGATCTGGGGTCAAATAGTCCTCAGATCTCACAAGTACACTAAAAGATAGAAAAAAAAAAAAATTTAATAAAATGAAAAAAAAAAGAGACCTTTAAACTGGTTGCTAGGCAACTACGTTTGCCGTAGCTCCGGTCCTCCAAGACCATAGAGTTGAGTGAGGGCAAGCTTGCCCTCACTCGACATCCTGTCTGTGAGGATCTGGGACCGGATCGTTTTCCCCGCTGCCGGTGGGTCCGGTAAGTGGGGAAAAGGACCAGAATGCGGCGGGAGGGGGGGCACCTCTTCCGCCACCCCGGAAGGGTGATCCCACGGCGAATCCGCCGCTGGGACCACCCTTATCGGAAAGCCAACCGTCCACCTTTTAAAAAAATACCAGGGTTATGGCAGCTATCTGCTGCCATAACACCGGTATTTAGGTTTAAACGGAGGACGTATATAAACCTTTTTGGACTTAGACATGGTGGCTGTATGAAGGGTGACAGGTACTCGGGTACTTTGCTGGGCAGGTGACAGGTACTCTGGTACTGATGAGCAAGTGGCAGGTACTCGAGTACTCTGATAGGCAGGTGACAGGTACTCGGGTACTCTTATGGGCAGGTGACAGGCAGGTGATAGGTACTGATGAGTAGTACTGATACTGATAGGTGATACTGATACTGTACTGATGGGTACGGATGATCAGTACTGATACTGATAGGTGATAGGTACTGATGGGTACTGATGAGTACTGATGAGTAGTGAAGGGTACTGATGAGCAGGTGGCAAGTACTCGGGTACTTCAGGTGTCAGGTACTCTGATGAGCAGGTGGAAGGTACTCGGGTTCTCTGATGGGTAGGTGACAGGTACTCGGGTACTCTGATGGGTAGGTGACAGGTACTCAGGTACTCCGATGACGGGTACTCGGGTACTCTGGTGACGGGTACTCGAAGTACCAGAGTACCTGTCATCAGAGTACCCGAGTACCTGTCATCAGAGTACCCGAGTACCCGTCATCAGAGTACCCGAGTACCCGTCATCAGAGTACCTGAGTACCCGTCATCAGAGTACCCGAGTACCTGTCATCAGAGTACCCGAGTACCCATCATCAGAGTACCCGAGTCCCTGTCACCAGCCCATCAGAGTACCTGTCATCAGCCCATCAGAGTACCCGAGTACTTGTCATCAGAGTACCTGATGGGCTGGTGACAGGTACTCGGGTACTTTAATGGGCTAGTGACAGGTGCTTTTTATTGGGGGGGGGGCAATCAGTGTGGTTGGGGTGCACTGTACTTGGTAACTAGCTGTTACCACAATCTCCTCCTCACACAGGATCAGTGTGTGAGGAGGAGAACACGGTGACAGCTAGTTACCGTGTTCTCTGATGACATTTGTGACCGGCTGTGATTGGACACAGCCGGTCACGTGGTAAAGAGCCAATTTCATTGGCTCTTTACCTAGATCGGGGATGGGCTCTGTCCGAGGGACGAGCCTCGTCCCCGATCGCCGCGCTGCACGCCCCCGGGGGGCGCGCATTAAGAAGGGAACGAGCGACTCGCGCTGGAGCCGCTCATGTGATCGGCTGTGATTGACACAGCCGATCACGTGGTAAACAGCCAATTTTATTGGCTGTTTACCTTGATCGGGGTTGGGCTCAGTCCGAGGGACGAGCCTCACCCCCGATCGCCGCGCTGCGGGGAGATCCGGGCGCCATCATATGACGGCGGCCCGGATCGCTAAAGCCATGTTGCCGACGTCATTTTACAATGACTCGGCATTGAAGTGGTTAAGGGAATCATTAACTTGCGAGGTTTCTTCTCTTGGCTTCCACCTTTCTGATTTTATTAAAGAAAAAATATGGCAGGGGGCTTTTATTGATATTCTGTCCCTATTGCCATCTACAAAGGAGTTCTATTCCAAATCTGACAAGAGGGATGATGAGGATAGGAAGCGTCCTGTTACAAGGTCCTTTAACAATTGGCTTCAAGCCTTTTTTATTTACTTCGCTGTACTTTGTGAAAAATTCCCACACAAAAGTTTAGGACTGTTTCGGCACATGGATATTATCCTAGAAGCTTATAAACACTTCGGTGGAACAGCCTGGTACAGCTATGATGTGGCTTTCCGTCAGAAGCTGGCAGTGCAACCTAATCTTGGGTGGGGAATTAAAGATGTTAGCTTATGGTTGGACCTTTTCCTTCCTCAGAAACCCTTTCTTGCCAGGACAAATTTTGGTACCCAGCAGCCACAGCAGTCAGTCTCTAGTTTTAAAAAAGGGGTCTGCTTTAATTTTAATGAGTCGCAATGTCGATGGCCTGCCGTTACAAGCATGAATGCGCTTTTTGCTCTGGAGCACATCCCATTGCCAAATGCTTCAAACGCATGCAATCGGCCAATCAGGCGGTTGGAGGCGTTTCGAAAAGCTTCATCCCCAGTGAACCTCAAAAGCATGTTACTATGGCTCCAGCAGTACCCCGACAGGCTGAGAGCTGAATTGTTGTTTGAAGGTTTTAGCGAAGGTTTTTTGCTTCCTTCATTTACAGGCAAAGGCTGTAGTTTTGTAAATAACCTGAAATCTGTTAATAGTTTAAAAGAAGTTGTTTTAGAAAAAATTAAGAAAGAAATTAGCTTAGGTAGGTTTATGGGCCCATTTGTCTCCCCCCCCCTTTTCAGAACTTTCGGCTTTTCCCCCCTGGGGATAGTACAGAAAAAAGAGCCTAACTCTTATAGGCTCATTCATCACTTGTCTTATCCTCAGGGAGGTTCGCTGAATGATGAGATAGATGAGGATTGGGCGTCGGTTCAGTATGCATCTTTTGATGACGCCTTGTCAAAGCTTAGACGTTTAGGTAAGGGAGTTTTGATGGCAAAAGCCGATATCAAATCGGCTTTTAGGCTTTAACCTGTTCACCCCCAATGCTTCAACTCCTTAGGTTTTTCATTTGAAAATGTATTTTATTTTGACAGGTGTTTACCAATGGGGTGCTCATTATCATGTTTTTACTTTGAGTGCTTCTCTTCTTTTTTGGAGTGGGTAGTAACTCAACATACAGGTTCTGGTAATTTAATTCATTATTTAGACGATTTCCTTGTTCTGGGCTCAGGAGGGACAGCGGACTGCCTGCTTTTGTTAAATGCATTTCATGAAATATGCAGGAGTTTTGGGGTCCCTTTGGCGCATGAAAAAACGTCATTACCATTTACTCGCATAGATTTTTTGGGGATCACAATAGATTCTCTTTTAATGGAATTTAGTCTCCCAGAGGAAAAGGTTACAAAGCTGACTAGATTGCTGCTGGTAGTCATTCGCAAGCGCAAAGTTTGCTTGAAAGAGATGCAATCGCTTTTAGGATTATTAGCTTTTGCTTCTAGAATCATTCCTTTAGGGAAACTTTTTTTTAGAAAATTATACCTAGCTATTTCTGGACTGAAATCCCCTTCAGCACATGTCAGATTGTCTCAGGAATTACGAGAGGACATGTTGATTTGGACACAGTTTTTAATAGGCTTCAATGGAAGGTCAATTTGGCAAGAAGATTTCATTCTAGACTCAGATTTTTGCCTATTCACTGACTCAGCGGGTTCAGTGGGATTTGCGGCCATTTGGCGCTCTCACTGGTGCGCTGATAACTGGTGCAAAAGGTGGGTTTCCCTAGGTTATACGAAGAACAGCGTTTTAATTTAACTTTTTCCTATTTTGGTGGCGTTGGAAATTTGGGGCCAACATTATAGGAACAAGCGCTTATTGATTAGCACAGACAACAAAGGCGTCATGTTCGCCATTAATTGTCTGTCTGCTAAGTCCTTACCAGTAATTAAATTATTGTGGTTTTTAGTATCTAAACGTTTAAAATTAAATATTTGGATAAAAGCTAAAACGTGCCTGGTAAGGACAACTCCATGGCGGATTCTCTATCTCGATTGCAGGTGGAGAAGTTTTTCCGCATATTCCCAGGAGCAGATCGGATGGGATTTCCTTACCCACAACACTTATGGGATCTGATTTAGGATTAATCAACATTAACATTACTAGGTCTCTGGCACCATCCACCTTTGCAAGAATAAAAATATAAAATTTCCGCGCTAGTATAATGAATAAAAAGGAATAATAAATATCAGCAGCCAACACAAAATCAACCAACAGTGACTCAAAATGCAATAAAACGTAAAAGTGTAGCGCTAAAGAAAAAATTGATAATCATAAAAGTAATAAATTAGTGTCCAAATGAATAAATCACTAATAATCACAATAATGTGTTTAAAAATGTCCAATTGAATGAGTCCCCAACAAAAGAACTGATGTGGAGAAAAAACATATATCCGCAAGTGCAATAATCCAAGGGGGGGAGGGATTCTTCCCGGGACACCAAGGGTATGTGAAGGAAGGGAACACCTCTGTGATGGAATATGATAAGCAGCTTACCAGATTTCCATGGCTGCTCAGATTAGTGAGTCAGCCTCTCCCAGCTGTTTAATCCAAACCACTGAAGGTCAGAAGTTATATAGGTACTTTATCAGCTCCAAGGAACCACCACTCAAGATACAGGAGGATCAGTATAGGATTGGCACTCATCAATATATGTCATCAATCATAAATGAATATGTGAAGAAAAGAGAGGCAAAGCCCATAGCGTAATCCCGTTTAAAACTTGAAATCTTGTTTATTAAAAGTTATACTCACAGTGTTTCATAAAATAACAGGCATATCAATGGCTATGTCAGGGATAGAGATGCGGCGTCCCGCAAATGGTCCCAAATAGTAGATGATGAAGGCCGGCTAGTTTCAGGGGGCGTGTGGACGTTGCGTCTGGAGTCGCCAACGTTTCGTCTCAATAGACTTCGTCTGGGCGTATCCTTTGCTGGATATCAGTCGGCTTGGGTTATGTGGGTTTCTTTTTTGCATTCACGTAATCTGGACGTTACACATTTTTCAGAGAATTTAGTTTCATTGTTTCTCAACTCGCTTTTCTTGAAGAAATTGTCTTGGTCCCATGTCAACAAAATACTTGCGGGGGTTTCATTTTTTAGTAAACTTCACAACATGCCATCTTGCATTTCTTATTTTTCTGTAAAACAGGCGCTTAAGGGTTACAGGAAAAGTAATTTTTGCAAAGATCTTAGAAGGCCAATTACTTTGGAACTGTTGGAGCAGATTTGTTTCATTTGTGACACAGTATGCTATTCTGCATTCGAGTCAGCATTATTCCAAGCAGCGTTTTGTTGAATGTTTTTTGCGGCTCTCCGCATTTCTGAACTGATTCCAGATGGCAGGTTTAAAGATGCTGGCCTATTATCTTCTGACGTGATTATATCTGACCGCAACGTGCATCTGTTTATTCGTTATTCCAAAACGGACCAATTGGGCATGGGTAAATGGGTTACTCTGAATAAATTCCCAGGCTCCAAGGTCTGCCCAGTTTTACTCTTAAACAATTATAGGCAGGTCAGGCCAGTTGTTCATAGGTTATTCTTTATACACAAGTCTGGTAAACCGTTATCTAGGTACCAGTTCAATAGTGTTCTTAATAAATGTTTGCAGCAATTAGGTTTAGAACAGGTTAAGTTGTCATCCCATTCCTTTAGAATAGGGGCCGCTACTGAGGCTGCCAGGTTGGGCTTAAACAGGGAGGTACTTAAGAAGATAGGCAGATGGAAATCGGATGCTTATTTATTTTACATTCGCCCTAATTTTTCTTCATAATCTTTTTAGGAGAAAAGCGGTTGGTATGGATCCTGGGGCATTCCTTTGTACATTGGGCAAGATTGAGAGCTGAGAGCAGATCATACAAGGAAAACCTGGGATTGGATCACCGCAAATTTAAAGTTCTATGGTTTAGCAAAAGAGGAATGAAATGGTCTGAATTTAGGTTTGCAATTTTTAGGCTTTTGCAGTTTAATTGCCCCCCGGATGTGCTAATAGTTCATCTTGGGGGCAATGATATAGGCAGGGACAAGACACTTGACCTAATATTCAAAATTAGGGATGATCTACAGCTTATCAAGCTGCATTTTCCCAATATTTCGGTAGTCTTCTCAGAAATCATTCCGAGATTAGCTTGGCACAAGTTTAGACATCTGAAACCTCTCGAGAAAATAAGGAAACGGATCAATCAGGCTTTAGAAAAATTGTTGCCTCAAATGGGTTTCTTTTCCTTTAGACACTTGGAGCTAGAGGGTTGGGTAGATAGCTTGTATAGGTCAGATGACACCCATCTTTCAGAAATAGGGCTAGACATTTTCAATGCCAATTTGGGCACGTGTATTGAAAAGGCCGCGCTGTGGGGTGTGACAGGAGGGTGTTGATCACCCCCCTGTCTTTTGGATAAATATTTTATGATGTTGTTATTTATTAGCACCAGGATCGTGGTGATCGGGTGGCTTACAGTGTTGAATATATTGTTGTATTTTAATTATTTATTTATTTATATTTTAATGCAAATAATAAATGGCCGCGGCCTATATAAATTTTATTACAACAAAGAAAGGTGTGGTGTCATTTATTTATTTATAGTATTATAATTATTTCTAAGTAAGGGTGATCCTGGATGCTGCCCCATGTAAGGAAAATGGGCATAAATTACGCCCCCATTTTCCCCATGGGGCTGTGACAGGGCAGGTTAGTGTAGATAGGCTTAATTTACTAGCTGTGGTAAGGCCTAGGTTACAAGGGGTCATTTGAAATTTTGACCCTACTTTCCTGAGCTTATCTTCCCGCTCAAAAATATGCCTGTATCTAGGGAGATTTTAAAATTGTTTGGTCTTCCCGCCCAAAGCTCTCCCTGTATCTGGGGAGAGTTGGGTCCTCTACATGCTTCCCGCTCAAAATTGTCGCCCAAAGAGCCATGAGCCGGTCGGTTCTGGTTCTGGTAAGGGCTATTTAAGGGGCTCTATGCCGCCGTTTCCTTCAGTCATCATTAAGAAGACAAGAAGAACTCAGCTTTCCCCCCCCCCCTCCCCTTCCCTGGCTGTCGCGGCTAAATTTATTATTTGAGGGTCACCTTTGCTTGATGCAAAGGGGACAATATGTTTTGTATGTTTAAAGTTTTGCACGGATAAATATTTTATGATGTTGTTATTTGTTAGCACCCGGATTGTGGTGATCGGGTGGCTTACAGTGTTGAATATATTGTTGTATTTTATTTATTTATTTATTTATATTTTAGTGCAAATAATAAATGGCCGCGGCCTATATAAATTTTATTCCAACAAAAAAAGGTGTGGTGTCATTTATTTATTTATAGTATTATAATTATTTATAAGTAAGGGTGATCCTGGATGCTGCCCCATAAGCATCTAGGCAGTGTAAATGCTAACAACTAGCTTGAAGGAACAAAGGTCTACTCAATAAGTACCAAAGGCATGTAAATTTGGCAACTTCGGTTTACACCAGTGTTTCTTGACCAGGGTACGAGGCACTCTGGGGCGCCATTTCAGTTCACCTGAGGTGCCACAGCAGAAGCCCCAATTTGCCCTAAATTGGCAGATGTGTGAGAGGACTCTGTGATGGGAAGATCTATGTTGTAATGTGGGAGACTCTGTTATGAGGTACTCTGATATAATGGGGGGCCTCTGACCCTGTGGTGCTTTTGGCCTGAAGGGAGGACCTCTGATGGAAATTTAATTTTATCAAAGTGGTTGTGTGCATAATACGTTTTTACGGTGCCTCTTGATTTTGCATACATTTTAAGGGTGCCTTGACTAAAAAAAAGGCTGGTTTACACTATTATTCTTTTTTTTTTTTTGAAAACATGTCTTTGCAGAATTGTTAGGTCTGAATTCCATTGTTAATTACAAGCACTTGTTATAGTGTAGATAGGTTAGTCATTAATATCTAAGAGATTATCCTCTGCGCTGAGCTATATGTTGGCAATTTAGCTTGAAGTGGTGCAAGCTGTGCCATTCAATGAATGCTGCCACCCAGTGTCAGGACAAGGTTCTCTAGAACCCAGGGTGAACATGCCAAACAACTTACCCCTCCCAAGATGTATGAGCATTATGTGTAAAAAAAAAACTCCCATCCCCCAAAAAGTCAAGTGCTAATCTGCATGCTTAGCTCAAATCCTCTTATTCCACATATGCTCCCAGCATAAACCTCCCCAAAAAGAAATTCCCCCTTTCTAGCACAAATCCTCTACCCCTCAAATTTCCCCCCTCCGAGCACAAATCCTCTCCCCCCCCCCCCACTCCAAATCCCCCCTCCCAGCACAAATTCCCCTCCCCCAATCCCCCACCCTCAGCATGACTCCCCCCACCCCCCCCCCCAAATTTCCCCTCCTAGCAGAAATGGCCCCCAATCATGCCTACTAGCACAAATCCCCCTCCAAAATAAAATGTCCCCTCCTAGCACAAATTCCCCCTCACCATATTACCTTTTCCAGCACGAAACCCTCCTAGCTCAAATCCTCTTCCCCATTCCCCTCTAGAATCCAATAGCCCCAAAATCACCACTCCTAGCACACCTCCCCAACTGTCTCTCCTAATACACCTTACCTCCTGCTCCCCCAAAAATTACCCTTCCCAACACAAATCCCCTCCCCTCAATTTCCTTGTGGTGCAGCCACCCTTCCTGCCCACCCCTTGTCCTGTCCCTGCTGTCACCTTTATATAGAAAAGGGATGAAGTGCTTTGAGGATTTACTACTGAAGTAGCAAGGAAGAGTTATATAAAGCTTTTTAATTTAAAGTACTCATAGCTTTTACAGCCTATGTTCAACATTGAAAGTTCTTTGTGAACCTTATGAATGCCTTTCCAAAACTTATTTGGATATTGCACATAGAATTCTGCCGTGAGTGAGAAGTTTGGATAAGGAATCATGCAACACTGTACCCATATGAAATATTTGTTCTTTTTCATACAAATAGAGCTTTCTTTTGGTGGTATTTAACCACCACCGGGTTTTTTATTTTTTATAAATGAAAAAAGACTGAAAATAATGTAAATAAATGCTTTTTAATTCATTCGGTTATAGAATTTAGCAAATTAGTATTTTTTTTTCCATAAATTTTGGCCAGAAGTTAAACTGCTATATATCTTTGGTAAAAAATAACCCAAATAAGTGTATATTATATGGGCTTTGTGAAGGTTATAGAGTCTACAAGCTATGGTGCCAATCATTGAAAATTGATCACACCTAATGTACTGATGGCCTATCTCATTTCTTGAGACAGTGACAAGCCAGGACAGTACAAATACTTCCAAAATTACCCATTTTTGGAATGTAGACATTCCAAGGTATTTAGTAAGAGGCATGGCAAGTTTTTTTAAATTGTAATTTTTTCCTACAGTTCTTTGAAATTTGAAGCTTTATTTTTTGTCATATTGCCAAGTTATTTTCCACACACTGTATAAGCATACTTGCAACTACACCCCAAAACACATTCTGCTACTCCTCCTGAGTATGGAGATACCACATGTGTGAGACTTTTACACAGCCTGTCCACATACAGAGGTCCAACATGCAAGTAGCACCTCCAGGTGTTCTAGGAGCATAAATTACACATATACTTTCCTGACAACCTATCACACTTTTGAAGGCCCTGGAGTACCATGACAATAAAAATGCCTACAAAATGACCTCATTTTGGAAAGCAAACACCCCAATTTATATTCTTTGGGGCATTATGAGTTTTTGAATATGTCATTTTGGAAAATGTTTTGTAAAATGTAGAAAGTGAGGAAAGAAAATAAAAATGCATTTTCTTTTCTTACACAAAGTTTTGAGATATTTATGCAATATTCATGCAAAGTTATGAGTCCATTTATGAGATATTTGTAAGACATGGCATGTGCATACAACAAATGACACCCCAAAATACATTCTGCTACACCTCCCGAGTATGGAGATACCACATATGTGAGACTTTTACACAGCCTGACCACATAGAGAGGCCCAACACAGAAGTAGCACCTCCAGTCATTTTAGGAGCATAAAGTACACATGCAGTATCTCACAAAAAGGAGTACACCCTTCACATTTTTGTAAATATTTTATTATATCTTTTCATGTGACAACACTGAAGAAATGACACTTTGCTACAATGGAAAGTAGTGAGTGTACAACTTGTATAACAGTGTAAATTTGCTGTCCCCTCAAAATAATTCAACACACAGCCATTAATGTCTAAATCTCAGCCAACAAAAGTGAGTACACCCCTAAGTGAAAATGTCCAAATTGGGCCCAATAAGCCCTTTTCCCTCCCCAGTGTCATGTGACTCGTTACTGCTACAAGGTCTCAGGTGTGAATGGGAAGCAAGTGTGTCACGCTCTCATACTGGTCACTGGAAGTTCAACATGGCACCTCATGGCAAAGAACTCACAAACAAACAAAAAAAGAATTGTTGCTCATAATAAAGATGGCCTAGGCTATAAGAAGATTGCCAAGACCCTAAAACTGAGCTGAAGCAAGGTGACCAAGACCATACAGCAGTTTAAAAGGACAGGTTCCACTCAGAACAGGCCTCGCTATGGTCGATCAAAGAAGTTGAGTGCAAGTGCTTAGCATCATATCCAGAGGTTGTCTTTGGAAAATAGACGTATGAGTGCTGCCAGCAATGCTGCAGAGGTTGAAGGGGTGGGGGGTCAGCCTGTCAGTGCTAACATCATACGCCACACACTGCATCAAATTGGTTTGCATGGCTGTCGTCCCAGAAGGAAGCCTCTTCTAAAGATGATGCACAAGAAAGCCTGCAGTTTGCTGAAGACAAGCAGACTAAGGACATGGATTACTTGAACCATGTCTTGTGGTCTGATGAAACCAAGATCAACTTATTTGGTTCAGATGGTGTCAAGTGTGTGTGGCGGCAACCAGGTGAGGAATCCAAAGACAAGTTTGTCTTGCCTACAATCAAGCAAGGTGGTGGCAGTGTCATGGTCTGGGGCTGCATGAGTGCTGACGGCACTGGGGAGCTGCAGTTCATTGAGGGAACCATGAATGCTAACATGTACTGTGACATACTGAAGCAGAGCATGATCCCCTCCCTTCAGAAACTGTGCTGTAGGACAATATTCCAACATGATAATTACCCCAAAAACACCTCTGAGATGACCAGTGCCTTGCTAAAGAAGCTGAGGGTAAAGGTGATGGGCTGGCCAAGCATGTCTCCAAACCTAAACCCTATTGGGCATCTGTGGGGCATCCTCAAATGGAAGGTGGAGGAGCGCAAGGTCTCTAACATCCATCAGCTCCGTGATGTCATAATGGAGGAGTGAAAGAGGACTCCAGTGGCAACCTATGAAGCGCTACTGAACTTCATGCCCAGGAGGGTTAAGGAAGTTCTGGAAAATAATGGTGGCCACACAAAATATTGACACTTTGGGCCCAATTAGAACATTTTCACTTAGGGGTGTACTCACTTTTGTTGCCAGCGGTTAAGACATTAGTGGCTGATGGTTGAGTTATTTTGAGGGGGCAGCAAACTGATACTGTTATATAAGCTGTACTCTTAACACATAACATTGTAGCAAAGTATAATTTCTTCAGTGTTGTCACATGGAAAGATATAATAAAATATTTACCAAAATGTGGGGAAGGGGTGTACTCACTTTTGTGAGATACTGTATCATTTCCTGAAAACCTATTTCACTTTTGAAGGCCCTGGAGCACCAGGATAATGTAAATGCCCACAAAATGACCCTATTTTGGAAAGCAAACACCCCAACACATAATCTAGGAGGCATTATGAGTCTTTTGAGCATTTCATTTTTTTTTCACAAGTTTTTGGAAAATATGAAACAAATTTTTTATATAATATATTTCTAAAACATAGAATGTACATTCTGCTACTCCTCCTGAGTATGGTGATACCACATATGTGAGACTTTTACACAGTCTGTCCACATACAGAAGCCCGACATGCAGGGAGCACATTCAGGTGCTCTAGGGACATAAAATTACGAATCTAATTTCCTGACTACCTATTACACTTTTGTGAGGCACTATAGGGCACTGATAAGCATTGTAGTGGCACTGATGTGGCATGGATGAGCACTGATGTGGCATGGATGAGGCACAGATGAGCACTGATGTGGCATGGATTAGCGCTGATGTAGCACGGATGAGTACTGATGTGGCATAGATGAGCAGTGATGTGGCACAGATGTGGCATGGATGTGGCACAGATGAGTACTAATGTGGCACAGATGAGGCATGGATGAGCACTGGTATGGCATGGATGAGGCATGGATGAGCACTGATGTGGCATGGCTGAGGCACGGATGATCACTGATGTGGCATAGGTGGGCACATATGAGGCATGGATGTGGCACAGATGAGCACTGATGTAGCACGGATGAGCATGGATGACGCATGGATGAGCACGGATGAGGCATGGATGTGGCATGAATGAGCATGGATGAGGAGTAGTGATGGACGAACATTGGCGGTTTGCGAACGTCAGCCGCAAATTTTCTCAAAAGTTCGCGAACTGCAAGTTTGCGGCGGGCCCCATTGACTTTAATGGGAGGCGAACTTTAAAAACCTTTAGGTCATATCTGCAGCCACAAAAGATTTACTAGCCGTGCACAAATAGCCCCAGCACATGGACAATGTCATAACAGAAGTATTGCAATTGGAAAAGTTGCCCTAAAATTTCTTTTTTTTAGAGCAAAACATTTTTAATTTTTTTTCATAAATCAGCCAAAACTGACAGCAGCCGGTAAATACATGTCAAATACATATAGGGTCCATTCACACATCTGTAAAATGGGTCTGCATCCATTCCACAATTTGGCGGAACCTTTACAGACCCATTGATTTTCAATTCCAGTCTGAAAAATTAGGCATTCACAGGATAAAGAAGTGTCGGCCATTTCAGGCCCCAAAAATTAGCCCACATGTGTTTACCTGACAGCTAAGAATGTTGTATTCTGTGGGTGAAGGTACATTAGGCATTCACAGGATACAGAAGTAAGTGTCGGCCATGAAAGGCCCCAAAAATTAGCCCACATGCGTTTACCTGACAGCTAAGAACGTAGTATTTGATTGCTGGAGGTACATTAGCCATTCACAGGATACAGAAGTAAGTGTCGGCAATTTCAGGCCCCAAAAATTAGCCCACATGCGTTTACCTGACAGCTAAGAACGTAGTATTTGATGGCTGGAGGTACATTAGGCATTCACAGGATACAGAAGTAAGTGTCAGCCAGTATAGGCCCCAAAAATTAGCAGCCTATGATGACCATGAGTGCATTCAAGCCCATAAGTCTCTGCTTCTGACATGCTATGCACACTTATGTAGCGGGTGCCGCTCAGCCCGCTTGGCCAGCCACCGCCATCACCACCGACACAGGCACACAGACTTCTGCAGCTCTGAGGAATTTCCTCCCCCCTCCTCCCTGCGCTGTCTGGAAGGTCACCCACAGCTGGTTCCCCAATGACCCGAGCAGGAGACCAAGTGCTGAGGAGGAGCAGAGCATCTTGGGTCATGTAGTCCCGAAGACAGGCAGCCCCATGGTGATCCCCTGAGGACAAACTACAGCCCCCAGCATGGTGAAACCAGCGGGCCGAGGGAGGAGGAAGGAGTGACCCAGGACTAGAGGGGCCATGAAACAGCTATCGAGAAAGACATGCCTGACAGCATCTCTCATCAGCAGTTTCTCCCACCAGCAGCTCTATGGCTGGATGCAGACCCACCACCTCAGGCACCTTATAGGCTTTGTGGGTGCCTGTACAGATATCACTGGGTCTTTCAGGGCCAGGTTGCCAGTCTGATATTCCTAAAGAGCCTGTTTCAGAACTTCTATTCCCTTGGACCTGGGCTTCACCAGAATTGGTGAGCGGGCAGAAGCCCATCTTGTGCAAATACTTTAAAAGAGACTGCAAGCAGACACAGTTACCTTCTCTTGCATTAATGTCTAGTGGTCCAAGGTTCCCAGGCCAAATGGGCAGACTGGGATTTGTTGACAGACGAGGCAAACATGAGTTCATATATAGCATGCGTTTGGATAGTTTGGACAGTCTCACAAACTTTAGGCATCAGGTTGTTTCCAGTTTCTAAGGAGATCCAAGCGTGCCGCCAGCAGTATGTGGGCCAGCAACGTCTGGAGGTGTCTAGGTGTTTGACCTATACCCAGGGAGCAGAGTGCCAAATGAGGGGTCAGTGAGAGGGGGGATCCTACGATGTCAGAAATTATGTTCGAGATGCCATTCCAGTAGCTCGACAGTTTTGGGCACGTCCACAGCATATGGAAGAGGGTACCAAGTTCCCCACATCCCTTCAGGCACAGTGGAGACCAGTACGGTGAGAACTTTGCGATGCGCTGGGGAGTGAGGTACCACCTCAGATTCAGTTTATGGGTTAACTCCCACAAACCTGCACATTTAGTAGCTGTATATGTGGTGGTCAGTGCTTTTTGCCACTCCGAGGTGTGGAATTGCATGTCGAAATCTCTTTCCCATAGAATGTAGGGGGAGGTTTTTACAAAAGTGGTTTTATCCTGAAAGGCATTGTAAAACAAGGAGATACCCTTGGTTCTAGAGACCAGGGCTGTAAAATTTGAGCAATATGCCAAGGAAGGGTTAGAGTAGTGTTAACTGACATTTGAAGGAAATGACGGATCCGCAGATAATTATACTGGTCCTGGGGTGGGATGTTAAATTCAATCTGTAGAGAGCGAAACGTCTTAACTGCAGAGCCCACCAGAAGGTCCTCTACGGTGATCACATCTTTAGAGATCCAAGTATTTATGCTGAGATCAGGTATAATAAGAGATAAACTCTGAATGGGCAAAGGGATGGACGTGCTTGGACCTTTCACATGCATACAATGTGTACATTTTTACCAAGTGGCGATCGTGGCCTCAATCGTTGGAGAGGTTGGGGGGGGAGTAGGTGGGGAAGATAGCGGCTTGCTAGGAGGTAGTTAAGTAAATTGTTCCCTGGTATCTGTGAGGATTCAAGGTGAGCCTACAAGTTGATAGAGGCAGGGTGAAACCACACTCTTGCTTGTGCAAGAATCCCTGCAAAATAGTAGTCTTGTATGGAAACATGTCCAACCCCTCCCGCTTTCCTCTTAGGGAGCAGTTTGCCAAAGGCGCACCGTTGTAACGCTCCTGCGTTTTTATTATAGGCTGGATTTGCAGCTGCAAAATCTCCACTCAGTAGTCATGTAGAGATGTGTTGAATACCAGATCCAACTCTCCAGGACTCATCACCGTGGGCCTGTCAGCTTCAACATACAGATATATACACACTCAATGAGATGTTCCTGGAGTGATAGGATGTATATGGTAGTATGAAGGTGATGTGCTGAAGGGACAGGTGTGAACAGTGACAAGGATGGTAATCACTTGATAGGTTTTGTATAGGAGAGTTCAAGATGGTATTTAGGAATGCAGATAGGTTAGTATCGAGTATGCTAACAGGTGGTGAGGACAGCAGATGACAAATATAGGATAGACTAACCCAGTGCAAGGATAGATAGTAGTAGACAGGAGAGCTAACAATCTATACAGCAGTGCAGATGATAGATGGTAGTAGGCTGAAGAGCTAGCAATCTATGTAACAGTGCAGATGATAGGATAGTATAGATAGGTAGTGTAAGGGATTAGCTCGGTGGTAGGCGTATGGGTGACCCCTTTGGGGGTGCGTTTTCACAGAGAGATAGCCGAGCAGAGGTTGAAAACAAGACTGATTTATTCATGCAATTTACTTCACATAATTGCAAGCGTCAAAACAGCCAAAATAAAATAAAAGACAAAATAAATCCTTGCCTCTGTGGGCGGCTACCTTCTCACGCTGGAACCTACCTAAGAAGTCTTCCCAACCTACTGTTGGGCCGACACTGCTGATCCTACAGCAGACACTCAAATGTCCATTTGTTTGCTTTTCACACAGCACAAACATTGTCCATTGAACATGTCCCTTTGTTTTCTTTCACACAGCACATGTTCATTTATAACAGGATCCTTTACTCTTCACACTCTTCACATGGAACACTTTGTCTTCTCACCTTTGAGACGTCTTCACTCGTGGTTACCCTCCTTAGCTTCACATCGCTGTAGGGGGTCTTCTCCCATGCTCACCAGCTTGTCGGGAGGCACACATCCGACTGTCCCCCTCTCCCAGCCCACACGGCGACAGGCGGCAGCAGTCCTTCTCCCATGCCCACACGGCGTCGGGAGGTACACGTATGTCTGTCCTCCTCTTCCCAGCTCACACAGCGACAGGAGGCAGCACTCAATAGATTTTCTCTGGACAAATTATAGAGGCCTTGATCTCCTCATTCTGAACAGCTGAATGGTTTTCAACTTCCTGCTGGCTCTTTTTGCAGCCAACACCCTATAGTATCAGTGAACTTTTCAAAGCAGGTGGGAATGTGTCTCCTCTCAGTGACTACATTCCCAGATTTACCTGACTTCCTGTCACAGTAGTAACAGTCTTTAATGTGCATAGGTAGATAGTGCAATAAGGTTATGGAGGGTTCCCCTGCGGGGTACTTATCACTTGTAATGTTAGTAGTTTAGAGAGGTCCAGTAGATGAGGAATGATCCGGTAGCGAGATACAGGGATCAGTAGCGAGGTTCCGGTCTGCTCCAGGTAAAGGGAATGGCTGGAGGTTCCGATCGAGAGACAGGCTTGAAAGCATGTGGGTAACAAGGCAGGTTGAACGAACAATGTGAGTGAGACCGCCGGCGGTTGAAATAGCCGATCTGCGGCGCTCAGCAGTGACATCATCGTTCTTAAAGGTATATGCGTACCACCTGAAGAGAAAGGTGGGACGCATTACAGAGGAAAGTGGTGATTAAGGGTACCGGAGGTACCAGAATCTTACAGTACCCCCCCCCCCCCCTTAAGGCCGGCTCCGGAAGGCCTATAGGACAGGTTTCTCTGGATGTTTCGAGTGAAAGTTCCGTATAAGTCTAGGCGCATGAATGTCAGAGGTATCTAGCCAGGTGTCGTCTTGGGGTCCATATTTCTTCCATCTTATGAGATACTGGAGTCTTCCTCTATGGATGCGAGAATCCAAAATGTCCTTGATCTCATACTCTTCTCCGCCTTCAACTTGTATTGGAGGTGGAGGCAAGATGGTAGGCCTTATTCCTTGGTTAGGAACATGGGGCTTCAGAAGCGAGACATGGAAGATGGGATGGATCTTGAGATCTGCTGGTAGGGTGAGCTGTATTGCAGCTTTTCCGATAAGTTTTTTAATTGGGAAGGGTCCCATAAATAAAGGTCCAAGCTTCTTGCTAGGGATTTTTAATCTTAAGTTCTTTGTCGATAGCCAAACAAGGTCCCCAATAGCATACTGAGGAGAAGGTCTTCTACGAAGGTCATAGTACTTTTTTTGTTGACTGTGAGCGTGTGATATAGTCATAGGCGTGCGCAGCCTATGGCATTAGGGTGTGCACCTCAAACCAAAGCTCAAACACGCACAGTATATACACACACTATACACACA
The DNA here is from genome assembly GCF_965119305.1 of Pelophylax lessonae. NCBI lineage: Eukaryota > Metazoa > Chordata > Amphibia > Anura > Ranidae > Pelophylax > Pelophylax lessonae. The sequence goes on from NC_138768.1 coordinate 101,118,440, forward strand.
CAGTATATACACACACACACACACACAGTATATACACACACTATACACACAGTGTATACACACAGTATATACACACACTCACACAGTATATACAATACACACACAGTATACACACACAGTATATACAGTACACACACACACAGTATATACAATACACACTATACACACACAGTGTATACACACACAGTATATACAGTACACACTATACACACACAGTATATACAGTACACACTATACACACATACAGTGTATACACACACACACACAGTGTATACATATACACACACAGTATATACAGTACACATACAGTGTATACACACACACACACACACAGTGTATACAGTACACACACAGTATATACAGTACACACTATACACACACACACATACAGTGTATACACACACAGTATATACAGTACACACTATATACACACAAACACAGTATATACACACACAGTATATACACACACACAGTATATACACACACACACAGTATATACATACACAGTATATACATACACACACACAGTATATACACACAGTATATACATACGCACACAGTATATACACACACACACACACAGTATATACACACACACACACACACAGTATATATATATATATATATATATATATATATATATATATATATATATATATATATATATATATATATATATATATATATATATATATACACACACAGTATATACACACACACACACAGTATACACACACACAGTATATACATACACACACACACACACAGTATATACACACACACAGTATACACACACAGTATACACACACACACACAGTATATACATACACAGTATATACACACACACAGTATATACACACACACAGTATATACACACACACACAGTATATACACACACAGTATATACACACACACAGTATATACACACACAGTATATACACACACACACACAGTATATACACACACACACACACACAGTATATACACACACAGTATATACACACACACAGTATATACACACACAGTATATACACACACACACACACACAGTATATACACACACAGTATATACACACACACAGTATATACACACACAGTATATACACACACAGTACACACACACAGTATATACACACACAGTACATACACACACAGTATATACACACACACACACACACACACACACTATACACACACACAGTATATACACACACACACTATACACACACACACAGTATATACACACACACACTATACACACACACACAGTATATACACACACACAGTATATACATACACACACACAGTATATACACACACACAGTATACACACACACAGTATATACATACACACACACACAGTATACACACACACAGTATATACACACACACAGTATACACACACACACAGTATACACACACACAGTATATACACACACACACAGTATACACACACACAGTATATACATACACACACACAGTATATACACACACACAGTATACACACACACAGTATATACATACACACACACACAGTATACACACACACAGTATATACACACACACAGTATACACACACACACAGTATATACACACACACACAGTATATACACACACACAGTATACACACACACACACAGTATACACACACACAGTATACACACACACACAGTATACACACACACAGTATATACACACACACACAGTATATACACACACAGTATACACACACACAGTATATACACACACACACAGTATATACACACACACAGTATACACACACACAGTATATACACACACACACACAGTATACACACACACAGTATATACACACACACACAGTATACACACACACAGTATATACACACACACAGTATATATACACACACACACACAGTATATACACACACAGTACACACACCAGCACTTTCCATCTAAATATCAGCCTGCCTGGTTGAACACACTGCTGCTGCCCCAATTTCATGGCATGCTGGTACTTGTAGTGCTCCAGCAGCTCACGGACATTGAATGTAGTAATGCAGAAGAGGAGGAGGTGGGCAGGTAGTGATTAGGGAGGAGTAGCAGAGATTGGGGGAGAAGGTTAGAGCATATCCTCCCTCCAGAAGCAGTGCACAGAAAAAACAACAGACTCAGAGATAGGAAGGGAAAACACAGCCTCCTCCCCCCTCCCCTCCCCAGCAGGGGAAGCACTGACAAGAATACATTTAGTTTTATCTTCCCCAGCTCACCTTCTTCTATAAAGGCTGCAGCCCCTCCCACACTGCAGGCTGTGTACTCTCCTCTCCTCTCTTCTCCAGGTCAGCATCTCCTGCTCTCATGTCAAACAAGGCGCGCTGGGGAAAGGGGCGTGTATACTGTGCTCCTATTGGTTGAGGAGGCAGCAGAGAGGCGGAGCAGCTATAACCAATGGATTTTTTTTCAGTGTAAGGATGTCCGTAACTGACATTTCAGGGAGTCTCAGAGACAGTGAGACTCGACTGAAAAAAGTCAGTGGTGGTGCGACGGACCTGCAAGGACCGCTGATGGACACCAGTGTCTGTGTGCGGACACCTTGCCGCCCCTGGATAGGGGAGGGTGATTAGGGTGTGCCTGGGCACACCCGGCACACCCCGTGCGCACGCCTATGGATATAGTGGTATTGAGTAAGCCCAAAGAGTCTTTTATTTGGGTAAGGTAATCCGAGGCTACTGGGTTACTCGATGGCAGGATGCGTGGTGGAAGAAGAGTGGGATGAAACCCATAGTTCAAGTAGAACGGACTTTGCTTCGTGGTACTGTGGGTTGCGTTGTTGTAAGCAAATTCTGCTAGAGGAAAGAGATCCACCCAATCATCCTGCAAGTATGATGTGTAGCAACGTAGATATTGCTCAATGCACTGGTTGACTCTTTCAGTCTGTCCGTTGGTCTGAGGATGGTAGGGAAAAGTGAGCTTTCGCTCAATGCGTAAAATTTGACAAAGTGCTTGCCAAAATTTAGAGATGAATTGTGAACCACGGTCGGACAAAAGAGTTTTTGGAATTCCATGCAACTTAAACACATGTTTCATCAGTAGATCTGCTGTTTGTTTAGATGAAGGTAGTCTACGGATAGCAATGAAATGTGCCATCTTTGTCAAGTGGTCCACTGACACTAGGATGGTATTAAATCCTTTAGAGGGTGGTAGTTCTACTATGAAATCTAAGGATACAACTTCCCATGGAACCTGGGGTATTGGTAGACTACAAAGTAGTCCAGATGGTTTTGTAGTGTCAATTTTGGACCTTGCACAGATGTCACATGAAGAAACAAATTTTTGTACAGACGTCTTCATATCAGGCCACCAAAACTGCCTGGTGAGCAAATTAAAGGTTTTCGTTATACCCATATGTCCTGCCATGGGCACATCATGCGATAACTCCAAAATCTTGGTGCGCATAGTAGGGGGTATGTAGAGTTTGTCATTGTAATAGAGGAAGCCTTCTGCATCAGTATTTAGTTGTGGTGGAGGTGAATCCATTCTTATACTGTGCAAAATCTCTTCCTTCAAGGAACGGACAACACCAATAATGCGTTCATAGGGTATTATGGGAATGGAAGGGATTTCAGCGCAGTTATCTTCGGTTAATCGTGATAGCGCATCCGCTTTTTTATTTTTGTCTGCAGGCGTGTAGGTCACTAGGAAATTAAATCTTAAAAAGAATAATGACCATCGTACCTGCCGGTGGGAGAGAGTCTTGTTAGTCTGGAGGTATTGAAGGTTTTTATGATCTGTATATATGAGTATTGGTAACTGGGTACCTTCGAGCAGATGTCGCCAATTCTCCAGTGCCAGTTTTATGGCAAGCAACTCCTTTTCACCCACTGGGTAATTCACCTCTGGGCTGCTTAGTGATTTTGAAAAGAAAGCAACTGGGTGAAGTGATGAAGTGTTTGTTGGTCGTTGGGAGAGAACTGCTCCTACTGCCATATTTGACGCATCTACCTCTAGAATATATTGGAGGGATGGGTCTGGATGGCGTAGTATGGGAGCAGAAGTAAAGCTTGATTTTAACAAGCAGAAAGCTTGATTTGCTTCTTCTGACCATTTGAATGTTTTTTTTATACTTGTCAGTTGTGTGAGAGGTCTAACAATAGCGGAAAAGTTCTTGATGAACTTCCTATAGAAGTTCGAGAATCCAAGGAATCGCTGTAGGGCCTTACGAGTTGTTGGTATAGGCCAGTCTTGAATACAGGATATCTTACTCATATCCATCTTAATTCCAGTTTTGGATATGAAGTATCCTAGAAATAATATTTCTTCTTTATGAAATAGACATTTTTTTAATTTCACATATAGTCTGTGTGAGAGCAGTCTGGACAACACAAGTCTTACATGTTTTATGTGTTTAGACATAGATCGAGAATAAATAAGTATATCGTCTAGGTATACTACAACACAGACATCAAGTAAGTCTCTAAAGATGTCGTTTATGAATCTTTGGAAAGCTGCGGGAGCATTACATAGCCCGAATGGCATGGCAAGGTATTCGAATAGTCCGTATCTGGTTCTGAATGCTGTTTTCCACTCATCCCTGTCACGGATTCAGATTAGGTTGTATGCCCCTTTCAGGTCTAATTTGGTGAAATAAGTAGCCCCACGCACCTGTTCAATAAGTTCAGGGATGAGCGGCAAAGGATAGCGATCCTTTATCGTAATCGTGTTTAATTGCCTATAATCGATAATAGGCCTGAGACTGGAATCCTTATTGCGGACAAAGAAAAGTCCTGCAGCAGTGGAAGAAGTAGAGGGTCTAATGAACCCTTTTGTCAAATTCTCATTCCAAGTATTCCTTGAGATGAGAAAGTTCATCCTGTGAAAGGGGATAAACATGACCGAAAGGCAATTTGCTGTTAGGGAGTAGATCGATAGTGCAATCGTAATCCCTATGGGGAGGCAACACTTGAGCATTTTTCTCAAGGAACACTTCGGACAGATCCTGATAGCATAGTGGTGCAATTTCATCAGACACCACAGACAGAATCTTCCCATAAGATGGGAGGTTACACGTATTCTCACAATAGTGAGAAGGGAAAACCAAAGTCCGTTTTTTCCAATCTATGATTGGTTGGTGTGTGTGTAACCAGGGAAGTCCCAAAATAATAGGAAAATGGGGTGAGGATAGTATGTCAAAAGTGATGGTCTCCACATGTGATTCGTTGGTAGTGGCAAGGAGTGCCTGAGTCTGGTTGGTGATTGGACCAGAAGACAGTGGAATACCATTAATGAAACTAACAGAAACAGGCTTAGATTTTGAAATAATAGGTATTTTATTTAAGGTAAAAAAGCGTGTATCAATATAGTTTCCACAAGATCCAGTGTCGACCATAGCCTTGGTGGTGATCCTAGTTTGGTCCCACTGTAATATTAAATGAACAAAAAGATAGGGGTTAGAGAAGGAAGTCGTTAATCCTCCCAGCAAGACATGTGAACACTCACCCTCTTTTTTGCGGACAAGGGGACAGGTGTTTATCAAATGATCCGAGGATGCGCAGTACATGCAGAAATTTCTGGATGTTCTTCTAGCTCGTTCAGTAGTCGTTAAAGGTGGGCGTATGGTTCCTACATCCATGGGAGTAGGGTCAATGGCCGAAATCTGAGAAGGACTAGACAATGGCATTCCCATCTTTTCAGCCCTTCTTTCTCGCAGTCGTCTGTCGATGTTGATATTAAGTTGTATCAGGGCCTCCAAGGTGCCAGGTAAATCCGCTTGGGCGAGCTCGTCTTTAACAGCTTCCGATAACCCGAGTCTGAATTGAGTTCGCAAAGATGTGTCATTCCACCCTGAATCAAGGGTCCATCTTTTGAACTCAGATACAAAGTCTTCTACAGGTCTCCTTCCTTGTTTTAAGGCCCTCAACTGAATATCAGCAGTACTCTGCCTATTGGGGTCATCGTATAAACTAGCGAGTTCCGCTAGGAATAAGGAATAGGTGTTGAGAATCTGATCATTACTCTCAAAGAGAGAGTCTGCCCAGGCCCGTGGATCACCCGTCAGGTATGAAATAACGGTACAGAATTTTATTTGATCAGTGGGGTATGTACGAGGTTTTAACAAAAAAAGCAATTGACATGCGTTTTTGAATTCACAAAATTTTTTCCGATCACCTGTAAACACTAGAGGAGGGTTTATTTTAGGTTCAGGAGGCTGAATAGCAGTAAGCCGTGAGAGCTGGGTTACCTGCTGTGTCAGAGTCTGATTCTTTTCTTGTACGTCAGTCAGAGCAAGTATTAACACTTTTACTTGTTGTGTTAATTGTGTCACTTGAGTGGGTAATTCTGCTGAATCCATTTTTAAGGTTCGTTCAATCTGTAACGCTCCTGCGTTTTTATTATAGGCTGGATTTGCAGCTGCAAAATCTCCACTCAGTAGTCATGTAGAGATGTGTTGAATACCAGATCCAACTCTCCAGGACTCATCACCGTGGGCCTGTCAGCTTCAACATACAGATATATACACACTCAATGAGATGTTCCTGGAGTGATAGGATGTATATGGTAGTATGAAGGTGATGTGCTGAAGGGACAGGTGTGAACAGTGACAAGGATGGTAATCACTTGATAGGTTTTGTATAGGAGAGTTCAAGATGGTATTTAGGAATGCAGATAGGTTAGTATCGAGTATGCTAACAGGTGGTGAGGACAGCAGATGACAAATACAGGATAGACTAACCCAGTGCAAGGATAGATAGTAGTAGACAGGAGAGCTAGCAATCTATACAGCAGTGCAGATGATAGATGGTAGTAGGCTGAAGAGCTAGCAATCTATGTAACAGTGCAGATGATAGGATAGTATAGATAGGTAGTAACAGTCCTTAATGTGCATAGGTAGATAGTGCAATAAGGTTATGGAGGGTTCCCCTGCGGGGTACTTATCACATGTAATGTTAGTAGTTTAGAGAGGTCCAGTAGATGAGGAATGATCCGGTAGCGAGATACAGGGATCAGTAGCGAGGTTCCGGTCTGCTCCAGGTAAAGGGAATGGCTGGAGGTTCCGATCGAGAGACAGGCTTGAAAGCATGTGGGTAACAAGGCAGGTTGAACGAACAATGTGAGTGAGACCGCCGGCGGTTGAAATAGCCGCTCTGCGGCGCTCAGCAGTGACATCATCGTTCTTAAAGGTATATGCGTACCACCTGAAGAGAAAGGTGGGACGCATTACAGAGGAAAGTGGTGATTAAGGGTACCGGAGGTACCAGAATCTTACAACCGTGCCATTTTACTTTTCCAGAGATATCGATTCAGAAGGGATTGGGCTTTTCGAAAGAAGGTAACGGGGACTGGAATCGGTAGTGAGCAGAAAAGATAGAGCAGTTGGGGGAGTAGCTTCATCTTAAATGACGCTAGTCTACCCGACTACGTCAATTCCACGGCAGCCATATTCTGAAGTTTTGTCTGGAGGGAGTTTAGGAAGGAGGTATAGTTAGCCTGCGCCAGGTTTCGCAAAATCGGAGTAAGCGTAACACCCAGATATTGGATCCCCTCCTGCAACTATTCGTAAGGAAAAAAAGCCTCCAATCTGTGCCTGGTAGGTAGAGGGATCCCTATAGGCAATATGTGAGACTTTGAGTCATTAACTTTGTAGTAGGATATCCTGTTGAATAATTGCAGGGCGTCATATACATAGGTCAGGGATTTGTCTATTTTGTCAATATCAAAATGATGTTGTCTGCAAATAAGCTGATGGTATGGGACGTATCTTGAACACTTGGTGGGATGAGAGCGTATATATACCGCTAAAGGCTCCATAAGGAAGTCAAAAATGAGTGGCGAGAGAGGGCCTTGTCCATGTCCTTGTCCTCTGCCTTGTCCTCTGCCTTGTCCCGTTCGTTATGGGAAACGGATCAGACAGTGCACCAGCCGCCAGGACACCTGCGCAGAAGGAGTCGTATACAATGCCATAATGGCCGAATGGATATATCCCTGAAAGCCAAAGGCCGATAGGGTGCGTGACAGGTAGGATCAGTGGATCTGGTCAAACGCCATCTCTGCATCCAGTGTAAGGAGGAAAGAAGGCGTTTTCGTGGCTTCAGCTGTGTGGATTATGCTAATCATTCTGCGAGTTGCGTCAGACGTTTGCTGATGTTTAATAAAGCCGGATTGATCTGGATGGATAAGGAGGGGTGCAATCTCTGCCAGTCTCAGCGCTATAAGCTTAGCATACATTTTTAAATCACAATTCAATAGAGAAATAGGACGTAAATTCTGCGGTAAAACAGGTTCTTTCTCTGGCTTAGGCAGAGTCACGACAGTTGCTTTAAGCATCTCTGGGGGGAAGGCCGAGGAGGCAGTAGCGGTGTTGAATACCAGGTGTTGCGTGAAGATGGATTGAAATGTGTGGTAATAGTCCATGGAGAAGTCATCTGGCCCCGGGGATTTGTTAAGGGGTAAGGTGTCTATCACCTTGCTCACTTCAGCCACTGGGAAAGGGGCGTTCAAGGAGGCAAGGGCTGTAGGGAACAATTTGGGAATGTTGAGCTTGGCTAGAAAAGCGTCAATCGCATCAGGCGTCGGTTGGGGCATAGTTGCGTCTTCACCAAGGTTGTACAGGGACCTTAAGTAGGCTCCAAATGCATTCGCCAAGCCTGTGGGTGGAATAGTGGTTGGATGGATCAAAAATTGAGGTCTGTATTTCTGTCGCATCCCTTTTAGACGCTGGGCGAGCAGTTTACCTGCCCTATTGCCCTTGGTGTAATGTCCCATTTTCGGCCTCTTAAACATGAGCTCAAATCCCTCCAACAAGATGGACTGGAGCTCCTGTCGTGCAGCAATTAGTCTGTTGGAAAAGCCCTGAGAAGGGTTAGCTTTGTTTTTAGCGTCTAAATCATGAATTTCTTTGGTGATGTCATCTAGCCGTTTCGCACGCTGCCTCCGCACTCTAGCCCCCATATAGGTCCCTCTGACGACCCCCTTATGCGCCCTCCAAAGGAGGAAAGGATCATCTGGATCATCAGAGGAAGCATTATCCGTAAAAGAATTCTTCAAACATTGAGTGAGTTCAATTTTATGAGCTGGAATTTGAAGAATTTTTGTATTCATTCTCCAGATAAATGCAGTATTCGCAGAGAGCGATTCCGCCAGAGTGAGCGAAACCGGAGCATGGTCAGATCATGTAATTTTGCCAACCCTGGAGGATGACGCCCTCATCAACAACTGTAAACAAGCACTACCCCACACCTATAAGCCCTCATCAACAAACTGTAGTCCAATAAAAATAGGTCTATCCTGCTATAGCACAGATGTGGGGCCGAAAAGAAACTGTAGTCCTTTTCAGTGGCGTTCAGACATCTCCAAGCATCAAAGAGGTCATTATTATGAATATGCGGTTGCAATCCCTGCCCTGCGGCTTCCGTTTAGGGGAGGATGACAGGTCCACGGTGGGGCCAGGAGTAAGGTTAAAGTCTCCACCTATCAGGAGAGAACCCTGTTGCTCCTTACAGATTATTCGCAGCAGCTTATTAAAGAAATGTATTTGTCCAGAGTTAGGCATACTTGCCAACTGTCCCGTTTTTGCCGGGACAGTCCCAGCAAATAGAAGCCTATCCCGGGTAATTAATTTACTCTGCCAGGACTCTGTCCCCCGGCAAATGCGCTTTTTGGCCGAAGAGCCAATCATCTTCCAGCTCGATGAACCCTCTCGCGCAGTGACAGGACGAGAAGTAGAGTGCCCGGGGATGCCCCGCCCTCTGTGAGAAGCAGGGGGAGCTGGCAGCATGTTCCATAGCGCTGAGTGGAGTGTCCGGGCTGGCTCAGGATCTGTTGCATATCAGTGTCAGCACTAGTCTTTGCCTCTCTGCTCCCCCCTCCTGTGTGCACCGCTCCCCCCTCCCTGGGCAGCTGTACAATGCTCACCAGCGACCTGAAAATGTATAGACGTCTGATCTCAGAAGGATCTCACAATTGCCCTTCAAGGACTTCTACCTGCTCAGGACTGTTTTTTTCTAGTTTGTCATTTTATTTTTGTTACATTTTTTTGCTGTCTGTGTGATCAATCTGCTGCAGGAGGACGCGATCGCCCTGAGAGTTCCCACTGTGACTATCTGATCGGTGACATGACTGCAGAGAAGGAGAAGAGAAGGTAAGATCGGCCGATTATCGGGCTGTGTATGGAGTGTGTGATTGCACCGATATCTGTCTGGTTATCTTACTTTTTTAATATTTGAAAATGTAACTGCAAAGCCAGATCTTCCCTGGAATGGACAGGATTGGTGATCTGCATACGGTTATTATCTTATTGCCGGTAAATAAAGGCAAAGGAAGTCTGCGGACACCAACATGAGTGATCTGTACGATCTGGAACTTTATCTGGATTGGATCAGAAGTGGGCAATGATAGACTGTGCGAGTGTTACAATGTATGGAGGGTGCCGACTGTGTGTGTGCAATTGTTGTTTACTATTGGGGTTTGCAGAGCAGACATATTATTGGGGTTGCTGCCCATTCACTATATAGTCTGATTGTACAATCTTCTTTTTGGTGGCCGTATACACTTCAATAAACAATCAATATTCATTTCTGATCGATCTCTTCCCATGGAAATAATCAATCAAAAAAAATATCAATAATAGTTGATATCAATATACTGTTGGTGGGAACTTGGTGTTATATAGGCCTACTCAATAAAGATAGAATTGCAGGGAATTGTGACAAGAATTTTACACTTTAGGCAGAAGTAGTGCAGCTGAATGGGAGAATTATTCCAACTCTGTTACTTTGGCCTTAAGTTTGAAATTCCCTTTTCAATTTCCTGTAATTCTCTCTTTATTGAGTAGACCCTATAATCTGATAAGTAGGCGGAGATTAATTATGTGGTGTGGGCGGAGCTTCAGAGAAGTGGGAGTGGTAAGTAATTGATAGCTGTGATGCAAAGTGTCCCTGGAAATTTTTTTCAAATGTTGGCAACTATGAGTTAGGGGCATAGGCATGACTAAGGCACCCCAGATGTAATTTGGACACTTACCATAACCCTTATCCCAAATCCCAAACCCTTTCAATAAACTTCCTGCAATAAATACACGGACACCTTTATTGGAGTAAAATTGGCCAACGTGGCCTTTTATTAACCAATAACAAAATATATATAATTTAAAATACCAGTTAACCCATCTATTAACTGGCATTCCCCAGGTGACTCCATACCTTAGATGGGTCCCTCAGCTGCTAAGTACAGCAGGTTTTACCAGAAACACCTCCAAAGTCCCCCAACCGCCACAGCACAAGGTGGGAAACCTCACACCATTGTGCCCCACCAAAAACCTAACGCTCTCTGTATCCCCTCCTGCAGACCCAGGGCCCAAAGGTCTATGCCCATCGCATTGAGATGCACCCTATCACTGTGCAAATACCGCCACGTATCAACCTCCAACTCCCTGTGCCTGACCACGAACCCCCCGTTACGCACGAGGAACCTGGCAACCTCTTTATTGACTTTAACCCGGGCTTTGTTCAAGTTCTCCACGGACCGGGCCTGACGCCAAGATGTGCGGCCAACAATGTCCGACCATACCACCACCGTGTCCGGGAACTCCATGCGCAGCCGGAGAATGTCGAATTTAATATCCCGAATAAGGTAGCGGCAAGACCTAACACCCATATCATTGCCGCCGGCGTGGATGACCAAAACGTCCGAGGCCCTGTCCAAACGGGATACCCTGTGTACCTCTGGAAGCACCCTGCCCCACAACATGCCTGGGACGCCGATCCACCGGACGGTAGCCTCAGACCAAGGGATACCTAGCTGTCTACCTTGAGGCCGAACATCCGCCCTTCTGGCCCCCCAATAGACAAAAGAGTGTCCCAAAATCCACACGAGGGCCACCGCACCTGAAACGAAAACAGACCAACGATAACACTATGAAACAGCGAAAGAAAAAAGGCAAAACAAGCATAATAAGCAATTGACAAGCAAAAAAGAAACCTTGCAAAGCCGATGTCACACCAAATGGGGGCGGACATAAAGCTTGAATCTGTCTAACTCTCACCTACCAATGCGCCGTAAAATGGACTCATCCAAACCCCACGAGCAGCTTCTGTAGCAGCCCCGATGCGGAATGAGTGGGAAGAATATTGCAGTGCCTGCAAGCCCGCCGCCGTAAGACATCGGCGCATCACCGAGACAAATTGAAAATTGGACAGGGCCGACCCATCTGCGTGCACCAGGAAAGAACCGGACCCAGCCGGTCCAACTCTGAGATATTCGAGAGATGCAGAAACCGGACAAATGGGCGAGCCCCGTATGCGGAAAAGACGGATGTGCTTCTGCCGACTTGGTCCATCTTTGAACGGCGGATAAGCAAAAACCTGGAAGAACCATCACTGTGGATATCCACCATCTGCAATCCCCCTTGGGCCACCCTAGAGGAGCTGACGAGCTCGCTCACCCTAAGAGCCCCATAAAAGGCCAGCGCAAAGGCGACCCGGAACAAAAGGACTTCAAAACTAGAGAAAAACACCCCGCCCACCTGGACGAACAACGTCTGCAGGAGCTCAAACGTGATCGGCCGGCGCCCGTCAAGCTTTTGGGCACCCCGCCGATAACCCCTCAGCGCCTGCCGAACCAAAAAATCTTTGGTAAAGTCCGTAACGCCCTTCAACTTACACAGAAAAGGGATAGCCGACAGTTTACGATTGACCGCAGAAACTGACACCCCGCCGTGAAATTCAAGCATATAAAATAAATCAAGAGATTCCTGACCTCCGCCCCGAGCATGTCCACCCCTGCCTCAAGTAACAGGGCCCCCCACTCCCGCCAAACCTTGGTGTAAACAGACCACGTGGACCCACTCAAGGAGCCGCGAATCAACCCGGAGGCGATGCCAATGCAATCTTCCAAAGCCGTTGTGGACAAGGGGTGCCGTGTCGCTCCGCTCCCGGTGCCAACTCCCGGAACCTATCCAACTGAAAACGAGACAACGCATCAGCCAAAGTGTTCTTCACCCCCGGGAGATGCACAGCATACAGAAAGACATTCAGTTGTAGACAACGCAATACCAGATGACGAAGGAGCCGCACAACCGGCGGAGAAGACCCAGACAGAGCATTAATGACCTGGACAACTCCCAAATTATCGTAGTGGAGACGGACTTTCTTGTCACGAAACAACCCCCCCACAACTCGATCGCCACTAGAACCGGAAACAATTCCAAGAGGACCAAATTGTGCAAAAAACCTGCCCCCGCCAGTCGTCCGGCCATCGTTCCGCACTCCAACGCCCCCCAAAATATGCACCATACCCGGCCGACCCGGCCGCGTCGGTGAAAAGATCAATATCTCTGTTGCTGACCGGCCCGTCCATCCACAGTGACCCCCCCATTGAACGTGTCCAAGAAAACCTGCCACACCATCAGGTCAGCCGTGTGCTCCCCAGTCAAACGAATAAAGTGCCTGGGGGACCATATCCCAGCCGTGGCAGAAGAGAGCCGGCGACAAAAAACCCTGCCATCGGCATAATGCGGCAGGCGAAATTTAGCTTGCCCAGGAGTGATTGCAATTCGCGAAGCTGTATCTTACGCTTACCGGCAACCACCCGGACCTCAGCCTTGAGAGCCGACAGCTTGTCCTCTGGCAGGCGACATTCCATGGCCTGGGAATCAATAATGATCCCCAGGAACTTCATGACAGCGAGAGGGCCCTCCCTCTTATCCGCCGCCAGGGGAATACCGAACCGCTCCGCTATGTGCTGAACCGTAGCCAGCAGTACACCACAGAGCTTAGAAGAAGGAGGGCCAACGCACTGAAGTCGTCCAAGTAATGGATGACCAAATTCACCCCCGCCACATCCCGGACCATCCATTCCACAAAGGAACTGAAGGTCTCGAATAGGGCGCAGGAAATGGAACACCCCATAGGTAGACAGCGATCCACGTAGAAACCCCCAGACCATCTACAACCCAAAACATGAAAACTGCACGGATGAACTGGCAATAGCCGAAAAGCTGACTCAATATCAGTCTTCGCCATCAGAGAACCCTTGCCGTAGTGCCGGACCCAGAAGACCGCAGCATCGAAAGAGGTAAAGGAAACCGCGCAGGACTCCGGGGCAATGGCATCATTGACCGACCCACCCTTCGGAAAAGAAAAGGTGGTGTATCAGCCGAAACTTATTCGGCTCCTTCTTAAGGACCACCCTGAATGGGGAGACCACGAAATCAGGCAAAGGAGGGACAGAAAAGGGGTGTAACGCTCCTGCGTTTTTAGTATAGGCTGGATTTGCAGCTGCAAAATCTCAACTCAGTAGTCATGTAGAGATGTGTTGAATACCAGATCCAACTCTCCAGGACTCATCACCGTGGGCCTGTCAGCTTCAACATACAGATATATACACACTCAATGAGATGTTCCTGGAGTGATAGGATGTATATGAGAGTATAAAGGTGATGTGCTGAAGGGACAGGTGTGAACAGTGACAAGGATGGTAATCACTTGATAGGTTTGTATAGGAGAGTTCAAGATGGTATTTAGGAATGCAGATAGGTTAGTATCGAGTATGCTAATAGGTGGTGAGGACAGCAGATGACAAATACAGGATAGAGTAACCCAGTGCAAGGATAGATAGTAGTAGACAGGAGAGCTAGCAATCTATGCAGCAGTGCAGATGATAGATGGTAGTAGGCTCAAGAGCTAGCAATCTATGTAACAGTGCAGATGATAGGATAGTATGGATAGGTAGTAACAGTCCTTAATGTGCATAGGTAGATAGTGCAATAAGGTTATGGAGGGTTCCCCTGCGGGGTACTTATCACATGTAATGTTAGTAGTTTAGAGAGGTCCAGTAGATGAGGAATGGTCCGGTAGCGAGTTACAGGGATCAGTAGCGAGGTTCCGGTCTGCTCCAGGTAGAGGGAATAGCTGGAGGTTCCGATCGAGAGACAGGCTTGAAAGCATGTGGATATCAAGGCAGGTTGAACGAACAGTGTGAGTGAGACCGCCGGCGGTTGAAATAGCCGCTCTGTGGCGCTCAGCAGTGACATCATCGTTCTTAAAGGTATATGCGTACCACCTGAAGAGAAAGGTGGGACGCATTACAGAGGAAAGTGGTGATTAAGGGTACCGGAGGTACCAGAATCTTACAGTACCCCCCCCCCTTAAGGCCGGCTCCGGAACGCCTATAGGACAGGTTTCTCTGGGTGTTTCGAGTGAAAGTTCCGTATAAGTCTAGGCGCATGAATATCAGAGGTATCTAACCAGGTGTCGTCTTGGGGTCCATAGTTCTTCCATCTTATGAGATACTGGAGTCTTCCTCTATGGATGCGAGAATCCAAAATTTCCTTGATCTCATACTCTTCTCCGCCTTCAACTTGTATTGGAGGTGGAGGCAAGATGGTAGGCCTTATTCCTTGGTTAGGAACATGGGGCTTCAGTAGCGACACATGGAAGATGGGATGGATCTTGAGATCTGCTGGTAGGGTGAGCTGTACTGCAGCTTTTCCGATAAGTTTTTTAATTGGGAAGGGTCCCAAAAATAAAGGTCCAAGCTTCTTGCTAGGGATTTTTAATCTTAAGTTCTTTGTCGATAGCCAAACAAGGTCCCCAATAGCATACTGAGGAGAAGGTCTTCTACGAAGGTCGTAGTACTTTTTTTGTTGACTGTGAGCGTGTGATATAGTGGTATTGAGTAAGCCCAAAGAGTCTTTTATTTGGGTAAGGTAATCCGAGGCTACTGGGTTACTCGATGGCAGGATGCGTGGTGGAAGAAGAGTGGGATGAAACCCATAGTTCAAGTAGAACGGACTTTGCTTTGTGGTACTGTGGGTTGCGTTGTTGTAAGCAAATTCTGCTAGAGGAAGGAGATCCACCCAATCATCCTGCAAGTATGATGTGTAGCAACGCAGATATTGCTCAATGCACTGGTTGACTCTTTCAGTCTGTCCGTTGGTCTGAGGATGGTAGGGAGAAGTGAGCTTTCGCTCAATGCGTAAAATTTGACAAAGTGCTTGCCAAAATTTAGAGATGAATTGTGAACCACGGTCGGACAAAAGAGTTTTTGGAATTCCATGCAACTTAAACACATGTTTCATCAGTAGTTCCGCTGTTTGTTTAGATGAAGGTAGTCTACGGATAGCAATGAAATGTGCCATCTTTGTCAAGTGGTCCACTGACACTAGGATGCTATTAAATCCTTTAGAGGGTGGTAGTTCTACTATGAAATCTAAGGACACGACTTCCCATGGAACCTGGGGTATTGGTAGACTACAAAGTAGTCCAGATGGTTTTGTAGTGTCAATTTTGGACCTTGCACAGATGTCACATGAAGAAACAAATTTTTGTACAGACGTCTTCATATCAGGCCACCAAAACTGCCTGGTGAGCAAATTAAGGGTTTTCGTTATACCCATATGTCCTGCCATGGGCACATCATGCGATAACTCCAAGAACTTGGTGCGCATAGTAGGGGGTATGTAGAGTTTGTCATTGTAATAGAGGAAGCCTTCTGCATCAGTACTTAGTTGTGGTGGAGGTGAATCCATTCTTATACTGTGCAAAATCTCTTCCTCTAAGGAACGGACAACTCCAATAATGCGTTCATAGGGTATTATGGGAATGGAAGGGATTTCGGCGCAGTTATCTTCGGTTAATCGTGATAGCGCATCCGCTTTTTTATTTTTGTCTGCAGGCGTGTAGGTCACTAGGAAATTAAATCTTAAAAAGAATAATGACCATCGTACCTGCCGGTGAGAGAGAGTCTTGTTAGTCTGGAGGTATTGAAGGTTTTTATGATCTGTATATATGAGTATTGGTAACTGGGTACCTTCGAGCAGATGTCGCCAATTCTCCAGTGCCAATTTAATGGCAAGCAACTCCTTTTCACCTACTGGGTAATTCACCTCTGGGCTGCTTAGTGATTTTGAAAAGAAAGCAACTGGGTGGAGTGATGAAGTGTTTGTTGGTCGTTGGGAGAGAACTGCTCCTACTGCCATATTTGACGCATCTACCTCTAGAATATATTGGAGGGATGGGTCTGGATGGCGTAGTATGGGAGCAGAAGTAAAGCTTGATTTTAACAAGCAGAAGGCTTGATTTGCTTCTTCTGACCATTTGAATGGTTTTTTTATACTTGTCAGTTGTGTGAGAGGTCTCACAATAGCAGAAAAGTTCTTGATGAACTTCCTATAGAAGTTCGAGAATCCAAGGAATCGCTGTAGGGCCTTACGAGTTGTTGGTATAGGCCAGTCTAGAATACAGGATATCTTACTCATATCCATCTTAATTCCAGTTTTGGATATGAAGTATCCTAGAAATAATATTTCTTCTCTATGAAATAGACATTTTTTTAATTTCACATATAGTCTATGTGAGAGCAGTCTGGACAACACAAGTCTTACATGTTTTATGTGTTCCGGCATAGATCGAGAATAAATAAGTATATCGTCTAGGTATACTACAACACAGACATCAAGTAAGTCTCTAAAGATGTCGTTTATGAATCTTTGGAAAGCTGCGGGAGCATTACATAGCCCGAATGGCATGACAAGGTATTCGAATAGTCCGTATCTGGTTCTGAATGCTGTTTTCCACTCATCCCCGTCACGGATTCGGATTAGGTTGTATGCCCCTTTCAGGTCTAATTTGGTGAAATAAGTAGCCCCACGCACCTGTTCAATAAGTTCAGGGATGAGCGGCAAAGGATAGCGATCCTTTATCGTAATCGTGTTTAATTGCCTATAATCGATAATAGGCCTGAGACTGGAATCCTTATTGCGGACAAAGAAAAGTCCTGCAGCAGTGGAGGAAGTAGAGGGTCTAATGAACCCCTTTGTCAAATTCTCATCCAAGTATTCCTTGAGATGAGAAAGTTCATCCTGTGAAAGGGGATAAACATGACCGAAAGGCAATTTGCTGTTAGGGAGTAGATCGATAGTGCAATCGTAATCCCTATGGGGAGGCAACACTTGAGCATTTTTCTCAAGGAACACTTCGGACAGATCCTGATAGCATAGTGGTGCAATTTCATCTGACACCACAGACAGAATCTTCCCATAAGATGGGAGGTTACACGTATTCTCACAATAGTGAGAAGGGAAAATCAAAGTCCGTTTTTTCCAATCTATGATTGGTTGGTGTGTGTGTAACCAGGGAAGTCCCAAAATAATAGGAAAATGGGGTGAGGATAGTATATCAAAGGTGATGGTCTCCACATGTGATTCGTTGGTAGTGGCAAGGAGTGCCTGTGTCTGGTTGGTGATTGGACCAGAAGACAGTGGAATACCATTAATGAAACTAACAGAAACAGGCTTAGATTTTGAAATAATAGGTATTTTATTGAAGGTAACAAAGCGTGTATCAATATAGTTTCCACAAGATCCAGTGTCGACCATAGCCTTGGTGGTGATCCTAGTGTGGTCCCACTGTAATATTAAATGAACAAAAAGATAGGGGTTAGAAAAGGAAGTCCTTAATCCTCCCAGCAAGACATGTGAACACTCACCCTCTTTTTTGCGGGCAAGGGGACAGGTGCTTATCAAATGATCCGAGGATGCGCAGTACATGCAGAGATTTCTGGATGTTCTTCTAGCCCGTTCAGTAGTCGTTAAAGGTGGGCGTATGGTTCCTACATCCATGGGAGTAGGGTCAACGGCCGAAATCTGAGAAGGACTAGACAATGGCATTCCCATCTTTTCAGCCCTTCTTTCTCGCAGTCGTCTGTCGATGTTGATACTAAGTTGTATCAAGGCCTCCAAGGTGCCAGGTAAATCCGCTTGGGCGAGCTCGTCTAACAGCTTCCGATAACCCGAGTCTGAATCGAGTTCGCAAAGATGTGTCATTCCACCCTGAATCAAGGGTCCATCTTTTGAACTCAGATACAAAGTCTTCCACAGGTCTCCTTCCTTGTTTTAAGGCCCTCAACTGAATATCAGCAGTACTCTGCCTATTGGGGTCATCGTATAAACTAGCGAGTTCCGCTAGAAATAAGGAATAGGTGTTGAGAATCTGATCATTATTCTCAAAGAGAGAGTCTGCCCAGGCCCGTGGATCACCCGTCAAGTATGGAATAACGGTACAGACTTTTATTTGATCAGTGGGGTATGTACAAGGTTTTAACAAAAAAAGCAATTGACATGCGTTTTTGAATTCACAAAATTTTTTCCGATCACCTGTAAACACTATAGGAGAGTTTATTTTAGGTTCAGGAGGCTGAACAGCAGTAAGCCGTGAGAGCTGGGTTACCTGCTGTGTCAGAGTCTGATTCTTTTCTTGTACGTCAGTCAGAGCAAGTATTAACGCTTTTACTTGTTGTGTTAATAGTGTCACTTGAGTGGGTAATTCTGCTGAATCCATTTTTAAGGTTCGTTCAATCTGTAACGCTCCTGCGTTTTTAGTATAGGCTGGATTTGCAGCTGCAAAATCTCCACTCAGTAGTCATGTAGAGATGTGTTGAATACCAGATCCAACTCTCCAGGACTCATCACCGTGGGCCTGTCAGCTTCAACATACAGATATATACACACTCAATGAGATGTTCCTGGAGTGATAGGATGTATATGAGAGTATGAAGGTGATGTGCTGAAGGGACAGGTGTGAACAGTGACAAGGATGGTAATCACTTGATAGGTTTGTATAGGAGAGTTCAAGATGGTATTTAGGAATGCAGATAGGTTAGTATCGAGTATGCTAATAGGTGGTGAGGACAGCAGATGACAAATACAGGATAGAGTAACCCAGTGCAAGGATAGATAGTAGTAGACAGGAGAGCTAGCAATCTATGCAGCAGTGCAGATGATAGATGGTAGTAGGCTCAAGAGCTAGCAATCTATGTAACAGTGCAGATGATAGGATAGTATGGATAGGTAGTAACAGTCCTTAATGTGCATAGGTAGATAGTGCAATAAGGTTATGGAGGGTTCCCCTGCGGGGTACTTATCACATGTAATGTTAGTAGTTTAGAGAGGTCCAGTAGATGAGGAATGGTCCGGTAGCGAGTTACAGGGATCGGTAGCGAGGTTCCGGTCTGCTCCAGGTAGAGGGAATAGCTGGAGGTTCCGATCGAGAGACAGGCTTGAAAGCATGTAAATATAAAGGCAGGTTGAACGAACAGTGTGATTGAGACCGCCGGCGGTTGAAATAGCCGCTCTGCGGCGCTCAGCAGTGACATCATCGTTCTTAAAGGTATATGCGTACCACCTGAAGAGAAAGGTGGGACGCATTACAGAGGAAAGTGGTGATTAAGGGTACCGGAGGTACCGGAATCTTACAAGGGGCCGCTCATACGCCCCAACGCCACTTCCTTGGTGAGCTTCTCTGAAACCACCGCGGAGTGTAACTGAGCCGACCGCAAATTGTCAGCCAGGGGAGGAATCTGAGCAAGGGAGCAAGGAATGACAAAACCCCCCGAGAAACCCGCCTCCAACAAGCGAGCAGCCTGTCGATCAGGGTACCTACTTAGGAAGGGGGCCATCCTGTCCACCCTCACCGGAGTCCACCCTTTTTCCCGAAGCGTCACCGGAACGGGACTTGCCTGCCTTAAAGCACCGGGACAAGGGGTGGGATCCGCCACTGTGGGAGCATTCGTGCTTGTAACGGCAGCTGGCGCCAAAATTACAGGTACCTTTGTTAAACTGCCAACAGCAACCCCGTCGTTTCCTGGCCGGCTGTCCGGGGGCGGTCAGACTCCCGGCCCTCCCCCGGAAAAAAGAAGAGGAGGCCCGCACCGACATCATAAGGTTCATCCATAAACCAATGTCCTTATGATCCCAACGCAACAACAACTGCACCGCCTTCCACTGACGGAACTGCTCATCATACCGCAACCAGGCCACACCCCCATACACCCTGTGGGCCTCGCCGATGGCATTAAGATAGCAGAATAAAGGTGAACAATTCTCGGGGTGTTTCACGCTAGCAAAAATGGCAAACGCTTGTAGCCAATTGCTAAACGTCCGCGGAATAAGGCGATACAGGCGCTTTTCCTCATCCTCCTTCTTAAACTCCTCAGGCTTAATCCGATCCAGATTAAACTTCTCTAAGGGCAAAAGGGTAAAAATCTCTACATAGTCCCCTTTCAAAATCTTTTCCCGCACCTCAGGTTTGAGATGAGCGCCCAAAGGACCCTCAAAACAAACATAAACTTTGCATTTGGTGGAATCTGCCAAACGCACCGAATCCGCGCCCTTACCAGCATCCTTAGACGCCTCGTCAGTGGACCGCACACCCACCGCACCCCCCGCCAGAGCCGCACCCGAAGGAACCACAGCAGGGGGGGCAGCCTGCCCCTGTTTTTCCGCCACGCCAACCCCAGGTGAAGCAGCAACCCAAGCCGACACCGGCGACGCCGCGGGAGGAGCAGCCGCGTCCAAACGTTGTACCAAAGCCCGCAAACCCGCCACCAGCTCCTGAACCGCCGTGACGGAACCAGGCACGGCGGATGCCATGCCCGCTGTCTGGGGTGAGGAAAACCCGCTCGCGGCGGGAGAAAGCGATCCTAAACCCGCCCCGGGGCCCCCCCCCAGAAGACTGCGCCCTCTGTGAAGAAAATAAGGAAGTAAGATTGTACTGACTAGGAACGGACCCCACAGCCGCATCACCAGAATCCATCGCTGCCGCCGGACGTGGCGCTGCATCCTCCTCTGTGCTGGACAGCTCGCCTTCGGACCTGGACAACTCATGCTGGGTATCTGTGAGAGAAATGTCTGGCACGGCCGCACCGACCGCTCCTGGACTCGGACAACCATCCCTGCTCAGGCGACTGCAGTCCCCAGACCGCACGGCAGACCCCCACGACTTCCTCTTCCTGCTGATGCCGGGGGGAGGGAATCTGCCCCGACCGTGATCCAGAGAAGATGATGAGGCCCTGGGGCCTCCGGCCGCTCTACCGGACTGACCGGAGCCCGCCACACTGACCGTCCCTCGCCGGGCTGCCCCCTCCGCCGGAGCATCCACAGGGGGAGGCAGCCGCATGCTCCGGATTCCTACGATGCGCAGGTGGGGGGGGAACGGGGCCGCGGCCCCCACCTGCAGAGCTCCGCCGACGATGGGGATTCCTCCCAGGGCTAGCGCCGGAGACAGCTGGAGAGCGCTGTTCCGACGTGCCTGGAGGGTCCTCAGAGGGGCTCCCAAAGTGGCGCTGGGCTCTAGAGGGAGGGGGGGCTGAAGGCTCCGGGGGACGTGTCCTCCAAGCACGTCTCCCCTCTGCATTCACCGCCACCGGGACAAGCAGTCCAGAGACCTGCTGCTGCAGCCAGTCCTGTCCCATGGACTCAGCCGTGGACCGCAGTCCGACATGGGGCTCAAAGGTAGGAGGGAGGTGGAGGAGGCACGGGGAGATAAGCTAGCAGTATTGGACAATAGTGGGGGGGATCACGATACCCGACGGCAGCAGATGATCCGGACGCTCTGCAATGTTTCTTCACCCACGCTGAACTGCTGCCCCGGAAAGAATGCAGTGAGCTCACTTCCCCCCTCTACAGCCCCTCCCTTAGCTGCCCCTTGACCAATAGAAGGGAAACCCCCACGACTGCTTAACTTGTTAACCCTTGCTAGGACAATTCCACTGATGGCCAAGTCATGCTAGCCCTGCGCTTATTTCTTTGCTCTTTTGCTCCGGGCTGTACAAGTGTGTATACAGTTATAGTGGAGTTTATCTCGCAGATAAGGATGAGATAACGTCCCTTGGGGTCCTTAACTTCTTTCAGCAGGTTGAAGGAAACTGTATCCCTAATAGCAGTCATAAACCCACTTCTCTTTGTGTCAGCATTGGCATTGAAAATTCAACCCCATTGTGAGCAGAAAAGTAAATGCTGGCTATGTCTCAGGAGTGTAGGAGTACTTACAGTAGGAAGACAGTGACCTCCAGTGGGCATCTTCAGTAAAGATTCTGCATGGTTTCTCCATTGCCAGGGAAATGTAGCTTGTAACTTCCTAGAAGTATTTGTTCCTTGATGGTAGAAAACTGTGATGGTGGAAAAGGTGGAAAAAGGGAAAAAGTAACAACAATGACAAAAAACATAACATACGAGTAACGACCTGCATTCTGTTCAAGGGGAGGGGCAGGTAAAGGAAAACAGTGTGCAGCCATACTGATGCTCAGGTTGGGGGGAAAAAAAAGGGAATGTTGGAACCTCTGCTCCAAGAGGTCCGCCAATGAAAGGTTGGGAGCAACCTAGCTATCAGTTGTGTTTGCGGGAATTTATGGTCGTGACCAGGCGCCAGTCCGAGGCCTGGTGAAGGGAGCTGTCTGAAGGGGAAGTACCGTCCCATCAGGATGGGAGTATTTTCCATGTCTTGAGGAGCATGAGACCCTTTTCCAGGGAGTCTAATACATGTGTTGAACCCTCGTAGGTGACTGTGAGCTTAGATGGGTACCCCCACTTGTAAGTAATATTGTCACGATCCGGGGTCAGGCTTGAAGACCAGTAGCTATAGCAGTCGCAGGTCACACAGGAACAAGCAGGATAGGAACACTGGCAGGTCACCCAGGCAGATGACGCAGGCTCACCTGAGGTGCGGAGTCTAAGTACTAACCGGTCTTCACCAGCGCTCCTGAAGGTGGAGATGGATTTTGCTGCGTGTTAGCACTAGGTTGCGGTCCTCAAGATCGCCCCACCAGGAGGTGAGCAAGTCAGAGTCCAGTAGCAGATAGGGATTAAGCTGAAGCGTAGTCAAGGAGAAGCCAAAGGTCGGTAACCAGTAGTTGCAGGTTGGGATCAAGCAGAAGAGTAGTTGAGGAACAAGCCAAGTGTCGATAACGGATAGTAGCAAAGATACGGACGGCAGCAGGAGAGACAAGCGAGATATCGGCTGTTGAAGGCACAATATTCTGGCAACCAGGAAGTGCAAGGACATGGCTTATATCAGGAAGTTCATGGGAGGAGAAAGGGTTCAAGGTTCAAGGCAATAAAGATTCTTAGCAGGATCATTCAAGGATTTGTCCAGGGAGCTGTCCAGCATTCCAGGTAGCTCAGCGAGTAGAGTCATTGCCAGACACCATGGAGGTCCCAGGTTCAAGTCTGGGTCCTGACAGTACTCCCCTCCTCCCTGGACGTCTTAGGACCAGGTTTAAGAGGAAACCTCTGGTGGAACTCCCTTGTTAATCTAGGGGCATGAACATTTTCTTCTGGCTCCCAGGAATTTTCTTCTGGTCCATATCCTTCCCATTGAACCAGATATTGTAATTTATTCCTAAAGATCCTTGAATCAAGAATTCTCTCCACTATAAATTCTTCTTCACCCTGTACTTCAACAGGTGGAGGAGGCAGAAGAATTCTTCCAGGAAAAGGATTTTCCTTAAATGGCTTGAGCAGTGATATGTGAAAAACCGGGTGAATTCTCATACTGTCAGGAAGTTTTAAACGGAAAGTGACTGGGTTGACCTGAGCAGAAATCTGGAAAGGTCCCACAAACTTTTGTCCCAACTTTGCAGATGGAACCATGGACCTTCAAATTTTTGGTTGATAACCAAACCTTGTCACACACTCGAAAGGTAGGAAGTAGGGTTGAGCGGACACCTAGATGTCCGTGTTCGACGGGTTCGGCCGAACTTTAAAAAAAAGTCCGGGTCCGTGTCCCGGACTTTTACCGAACTTTTCCCGGACACCGAACCCCATTAAAGTCAATGGGGACCCGAACTTTAAGGCACTAAAATGGCTCTAAAACACCAAAGGAAAGGGCTAGAGTGCTGCAAATGGCAGCAAAACGTAATTAAGAGCATGGCAAGTGCTCTGCAAACAAATGTGGATAGGGAAATATCTTAAAACAACAAAAAAAAACAGAAAAATAAAACAATGTTCTTCTTCATCTCTGAAGGACGAGGCCCATATGGAGTAGGAGGGAGGTTGAGGTGGTGGTGGATGTGGCGGTGACATAGGCGTGCGCACAGGGTGTGCCGGGTGTGCCTGGGCACACCCTAATCACCTAGGGCACATAGCATTGCCAATGAGGAGATGGGAAAGATCTCCCTCGGACCTGCTCTGCTCTATTTCTCTTTGCCAGCAGGGAGAGAAATGTATCGGGGGCATGTACCTGTAGGCAAACACATGCATGTGTATTTCAACTTTGGGGTGCACACCTTAATGCAATAGGCTGCGCACACCTATGGGCGGTGTAGGTGGAAGCGGCGGTGGAGGAGGACCAGGGCCGGATTAAGAGCATCATGGGCTTGGTGCTGAGGATTTTGAAGGGCCTTAAGGGCCGTGCCTTGGCATGCACCCAGAGGAGGAAGGATGCAGCCATGCATGCCTAATTCAACATGGGATGCTGTCTCTGAAGCCCATAAACACATCCATGCATCCCTCCTTGTCCGGCCTTCGCGCTGTGTGGGGAGGTTCTGAGGGTGCTGCCTGGGGAAGCGAGCATAGAAGCCAGACTTCTGTGTTTACAAGTGACAGAAGAGCGGTAACAGTGAATATGGCCAACCCGGGGCCTATATAAAAGGTAGGGGCCTGGAGCTGCAGCTCCAATAGCCCCTACGTTAATCTGGCCCTGAGGAGGAGGACGAGGTAGCCAACACTGCTTCTTTTCACAAATTTTAAATGAGGGTACACCCCAAAAGAGTGAGAAAGAGCAAAAATGGAACAATGGGTGGGTAAGGTCGGTATCCATTGCTATTCTGCATAAGGTACGGAAAAGTCCTGTGGGATCCATGCCTGGTTCATTTTAATGAACGTGAGCTTGTCCACATTGTCTCTGGACAGGCGGCTGCGCTTGTCTGTTATAACGCCCCCAGCCGTGCTAAATACCCGTTCAGATAATACACTGGCTGCAGGGCATGCCAGCACCTCCAAGGCGTAAAGGGCAAGCTCAGGCCATGTGCCCAATTTGGAGACCCAGAAGTTGAAGGGGGCAGACCCGTCATTCACTACATGTAGGCGTGTGCACACATACTGCTCCACCATGTTGGTAAAATGCTGCTTCCTGCTAAGACGTTCCATCTGAGCTGCTGGTGCTGCTGTTTGTTGTGGCGTGCTGACAAAGCTTTTCCACATTTCGGCCATGCTAACCCTGCCTTCTGAGGTGCTGGCGGTGCCCTGTTTGCGTTGGCTTCCACTGCTTCCACTGCGGCCCCGCTGTCAGATGGGAATGCCAGCAGCATGGCGTCTACCAGCGTGCGCTTGTACTCGCGTATCTTGCGATCGCGCTCCAGTGAGTGAATTAAGGACGGTACGTTGTCCTTGTAACGGGGATCCAGCAGCGTGGCCACCCAGTAATCAGCACAAGTTAGAATGTGGGCAACTCGGCGGTCGTTGTGGAGACACTGCAGCATGTAATCGCTCATGTGTGCCAGGCTGCCCAGAGGCAACGAAAGGCTGTCCTCTGTGGGAGGTGTATCGTCCGTGTCCTCTGTATCCCCCCAGCCATGCACCAGTGATGGCCATGAGCTGGCCTGGGTGCCACCCTGCTGTGAACATGGTTCCATCTCCTCCTCCAGCTCCTCCTCCTCCTCATCCTCCGGAACTGTGCCCCTGCTGGACAATTGTGTCCCTGGCGTTTGTGTGTGCAGGAACCCACCCTCGGAGCCCCTTGCGAATGACTGCCCTGAAAGCCTTGGAAATGTTACCTCTTCATCCTCCTCCTCCTCCTCATCCTGTGCCACATCCTCTTCCATCATCGCCCGAATTGTTTTTTCAAGGAGGCATAGAAGTGGGATAGTTAAGCTGAGAACGGCGTCATTGCCACTGGCCATGTTGGTGGAGTACTCAAAACAGCGCAACAAGGCACACAGGTCTCGCATGGAGGCCCAGTTATTGGTGGTGAAGTGGTGCTGTCCCGCAGAGCGACTTACGCGTGCGTGCTGCAGCTGAAACTCCACTATGGCCTGCTGCTGCTTGCACAGTCTTTCCAGCATGTGCAAGGTGGAGTTCCACCTTGTGGGCACGTCACATATGAGGCGGTGAGCGGGAAGGCCGAAGATACGCTGCAGCGCTGCAAGGCGAGCAGCAGCAGGGTGAGAACGCCGAAAGTGCGCACAAACGGCCCACACTTTCTGCAGCAGCTCTGACATATCAGGGTAGTTTTTAAGGAACCTCTGCACCACCAAATTCAGCACATGCGCCAGGCAAGGGATGTGCGTCAAACCGGCTAGGCCCAGAGCTGCTATGAGATTTCGCCCGTTATCGCACACCACCAGGCCGGGCTTGAGGCTCGCTGGCAGCAACCACTCATTTGTCTGCTGTTCCATGCTCCTCCACAACTCCTGCGCGGTGTGTGGTTTGTCCCCCAAACAGGCAAGTTGTAAAACTGCCTGCTGTCGTTTACCCCTGGCCGTGCTGAAGTTGGTGGTGAAGGTGTTACGCTGTCCGGATGAGGAGGCGGTAGAGGATGAGGAAGCGGAGTAGGAGGAGTTAGGAACAGGAGGCAAACTGAAGCGCCCTGCAATCCTCGGTGGTGGAAGGACATGCGCCAAATTGCTATCCGCCTCAGGCCCATCCGCCACTGCATTTACCCAGTGTGCCGTTAGGGAGATATAACGCCCCTGACCGTGCTTACTGGTCCACGTATCGGTAGTTAGGTGGACCTTGGCACAGATGGCGCTGCGCAGTGCACACCTGATTTTTTCCCCCACTTGGTTGTGCAGGGAAGGGATGGCTTGCCTGGAAAAGTAGTGGCGGCTGGGCACGACGTACTGTGGGACAGCCACCGACATAAGGTTTTTAAAACTGTGCGTCTCCACCAGACGGAATGACAGCATTTCAAAGGCCAATAATTTTGAAATGCTGGCATTCAGGGCCAGGGATCACGGGTGGGTAGGGGGGTACTTCCTCTTCCTCTCAAGTGTTTGGGAGATGGAAAGCTGAACGCTTCCACGGGACATTGTGGAGATGGTTGTTGGTGACCCAGGTGGTGGTGTTGCTGACAGATCGTCTGTTTGCGGGGTGGCAGGTGCCGGTATCACTACAGATGTGGCTGGAGCGGCCGAGACTGCAGCAGAAGAGGAAGCAGGATGAGCCAGAGACGTTTCTTGGTTTTGAAGGTGTGTACTCCACTGCAGCTCGTGCTTTGCACTTAGATGCCTGATCATGCAGGTTGTGCTCAGGTTGAGAAGGTTTATGCCTCGCATCAAGCTCTGATTGCACAGGGTGCAAACCACTCGTGTCCTGTCATCAGCACATTTTCTAAAGAACTTCCACGCTAGAGAACTCCTTTGAGCTGACTTTGGTGCGCTCGTTCCCTTGCTGCGTTGGGCAGTAGCGGGCGTAGTGTCTAGGGCACGGCCGCTCCGCTTCTGCACCCTGCTCCCTCTTCTGCTGTGCTGGTGGCTCTATGCGACCACCGCCTCTTCCTCCAAACTACTCAGGTCACCTGCATGATGTTCATTCCATGTGGGGTCGAGGACGTCATCGTCCTCCACATCATCTTCCACCCAGTCTTCACCCCTGCCCTCCTTGTCGGTCTCCACAATGCTGAACGCCGCAGCAGTTGGCACCTGCGTTTCGTCATCATCGGAGACGTGCTGCGATGTTCAATCTCTTCCACTTCTGGGGCAGGGCTAGGTGGATGGCCCTGGGAAACCCTGCTGACAGAGTCATCAAAAAGAAGAAGAGACTGCTGTATGGCTTGGGGCTCAGACTGCTTGCCTGATTTGCAAGGGGGTGAGGTGAAAGACGGTTGGACATCGGCTGCAGGTGCCAACTGTGACCTTTCTGCAGTAGACTGGGTGGGAGACAATGTGAAGGAACTGGAGGCACTGTCAGCAGCAAACCAATCTACTATCGCCTCCACAATATCGATTGTAGTTTGTAGAACACTCTGACCCTAAAATTCAGCAGCAGCCTCTCCCTAACAGGATTGAGAAGAGATCGTAGATCAGGATTGAGTGCAGACCCCACCCCCCACACAGCAATATCGATTGTAGTTTGTAGAAGACACTGACCCTATAATTCAGCAGACTCTATCCCTAAAATGCCAACAACTCGCCCTGCCTAAACACTCCGACCTGTCCCTCAATTCTATCCGGACACCAATTAGTTTTCCCTGCCTGTCTTTCCCTAATCAGCAGCCAGCACGTATGTGTGCTCTGTCCCTGATCTAAGCAGCAGAATGAAGCCACTGCGGCTGCCTGGAACTTATAAAGACTTGGTCACATGCTTCAGACGGCCAATCACAGCTACTGAGACATTTGCAGGCATGGCTGGGATGGCTTAAGGCACACCAGTTAAACGATTGTTGATTGGCTGTTGAAAGCCCGCCATGAAAAGAGCGCCCAAGCATGCAAAACCCGGAAATAAAACGACCGAACACGGATTTTTACCCGAACATACAGTAAAGTGTCCGTGTCCGTGTTCGGGTACAAAAAATCCAATTATTCGGTACGAACACGAATAATACAGTCCGTGTTCGCTCAACACTAGTAGGAAGTGATCGGCGATTTCTATCAGCAGCCTTCTTGTAACATTCCTGAGCCTCCTTCAAAGTCTCAATTAATTTCTCCTGAATCTCTTGCAGCATAGTTAATCTGTTGGCTACTGCAGGAATTGGAGTTGAGATAGGGAGATCAGGAATAAAAACTGGATGATAACCATTGTTTAAGAAAAACGGGCTTTGAGATGTTGAGCTATGTCTAGAATTGTTGTAAGAAAACTCTGCCGTGGGAAGATAGTCCACCCAGTCATCCTGAAGATAACTAACAAAACATCGAAGGTACTGTTCTAAAGTTTGATTGGTCCTCTCAGTCTGACCATTAGACTGAGGATGAAAAGCAGAAGACAGGTTGATTGCTACTCCTAAAGCTGAGCAAAAGCTTTTCCAAAACTTTGAAGTAAACTGTACTCCTCGATCTGACACAACGTCTTCAGGAATTCCATGTAGTCTGAAGACTTCTCGAACCATCAACTCTGCAGTTTGTTCCGAAGAGGGTACCCCCTTAACTGGTATAAAGTGAGCCATCTTGGTGAGGCGGTCAACGACCACCAAGATAGTGGTCATTCCTTTTGAGGGGGGTAAATCAACCACAAAGTCCATAGAAATTGACCCCCATGGTCTTGATGGGATAGGGAGTGGTTGGAGCAACCCCAAAGGAGAAGCTCGGGGTGTCTTATTGCGTGCACAGGTCAGGCACGAGGCTACATACCTTTTAACATCTTTCTTGTACCCAGGCCACCAAAAGGAATGTGATAAAAGTTCCTCTGTTTTAGAAACTCCAAAATGTCCAGCATGTTTTGAGTCATGACTCAACCGGAGGACTTCAACCCGAGCAGACTCAGGTACATAGAGGCAATGCGTTTTAATCCAAAAGCCATTCTTGAACTCAAGATTGATGTCCATTGGAGGATTATTGAGGAGTGAGTCATTCTCGTACCCTTCTTTGAGGAGACTTAAGAATGCCTTTGAACTTGTGACACCTAGGAAGTTCTTTTGAGGCAGGATTGTGCATTCAGCATTGTTCTCCTGGGAAGGCCCCGACAACATCCGTGATAAGGCATCAGCCTTACCATTTCTCGACCCAGGTCTATACGAAATAATAAAATTAAATCTAGAAAAGAACAGCGACCAACGTGCTTGTCTATAAGACAATCTTTTGGCCGAGCAAATGAGTTCTAGATTTCTGTGATCAGTGAGAACGGTCACAGGATGCTTAGTACCTTCCAGCAAATGCCTCTATTCGGAAAAGGCTTCCTTAATTGCCAGTATCTCCTTATTCCCTATGTCGTAATTCCTCTCGGCTGAAGACATTAAACGAGAGAAGTAAGCACAAGGATGAAGCTGCATCTTTTCACCGCTTCGTTGAGAAAGGATAGCACCCACAGCAGAGTCAGAAGCATCCACTTCCACTACAAAAGGTAGCTCAGGATTGGGATGTACCAATACTGGTACAGAAATTAACAGAGTCTTTAACTTAGCGAAAGCAGCCTGAGCATTAGATGACCACACAAAGGGCATCCCTTTCTTTGTCAGCTGTGTAATCGGAGCTATCACCTTAGAGAAATTTCTTATGAATTTTCTGTAGAAATTGGCAAACCCGATGAATCTTTGAATTTCCTTAACGTTTCCAGGGACAGGCCAATCTACTACTGCTCTATTCTTCTCAGGATCCATGCTTACTCCATCTGGTGAAATAATATACCCCAGAAACTGGATCTGGGTTTGTTCAAACTCACATTTCTCCAATTTGATATAAAGTCGATTCTGCCTTAACCACTTACCGCCCGCCCGCCGTCATATGACGGCGGGACGGTGCGGCTATTATCCTGGGCGGACATCATATGACGTGACCCAGGAAATGCAGGGCAGGCGCGCGATCGCGGGTGCGCCGCCGTGCACTGCCGGTGTCGGCGTGTCCCCGGGACACAGCCGGTCACCGGCAGGGGGGAAACAGCCAATAGGCATAGCTGTTTCCCACGTGATCGGCTATGTTGCAATGACATAGCCGATCACAACAGTAGATGCCGGCAGAAGACCGCGCATGCGCGATCGGGAGCGCGCAGCGCGGTCATGTCGGTGGCACTGTGTTCCGTAGGAACACAGCTGTCACCGGCAGTAGTAAACAGTCACTGACAGTGACTGTTTACTATGTGATCGGCTGTGAATCCATTCACAGCTGATCACAAAATGTAAACAAAGAGCAGTAACTCGCTGTTACTAGCTCTTCTCTCCTCATACAGTTTCCAGTGTGAGGAGAGCAGAGCTAGAAATAGTGAGTTACTGCTCTGTACACCTGTAAAAAGTAAAAATCACACTAAAATCACACCAATAAAGGTCCCCACACAGTCCTCAGCCCCCCCCCCCCCAATGTCACCTGTCACCCAACAGTCACCTCATCAGTGCCCAGAAATTGACACCCATAACGTTCACATGTGAGCGCAGCGATCGCGGGCAGAATCACAGCGATTCTGCCGCGATCCGGAAATCATTGCAAATTGCGGGACGCCTGTGCGTTGCCCGTTTTTTGCAATAGCACCCCAAACGCTGTGCGATGTTGCCGCCATCTCCGCCTGCCGTATCGCGGTAACATCGCGCAAACAACACATGACGCCCAAAAAAGGTACAAGAGCTTCTTTGGGGCGTCATGCGTTGTTTGCGTGATGTTACCTCGATTCGGAAGGCGGAAATCGCAGCATCCCAAACATCGCACAGCGTTTGGGGTGCTATTGCAAATCACGGGCAACGCACAGGCGTCCCGCAATTTCCAATGATTTCTGGATCACGGGCGGAATCGCAGTGATTCTGCCCATGATCGCTACGCTCACATGTGAACGTAGCCTAAAGTTCACCGGTCACCAGAGACTGCCATCAGTACCGCCGTGCACCATCGCCCGTCACCTGTCACCCATCAGTGACCATCGCCCGTCACCTGTCACCTCATCAATCACCGTCACCTGTCACCCCATCAGTCATCGTCATCTGTCACCCTATCAATCATCGTCACTTGTCACCCCATCAATCATCGTCACATGTCACCCCGTCAGTGATTGTCATCTGTCACCCCATCAATCATCGTCACTTGTCACCTCATCAATCATCATCACCTGTCACCTCATCAATCATCATCACCTGTCACCTCATCAATCATCGTCACCTGTCACCCCATCAGTCATCGTCACCTGTCACCCCATCAGTCATTGTCACCTGTCACTCCATCAGTCATCGTCACCTGTCACCCCATCAGTCATCGTCACCTGTTTGCCATATACATGCAATCACTTACTGACCGCCTAACGACTATATGCGTCGGCCATTAAAAGCTAAATACTGGGGTTATGGCAGCAGATAGCCCCCATAACCCCGGTATTTTTTGAAACGGAAGGCGGTCAGCTTTCAGATAAGGGTGGTCCCAGTGGCGGATTCGCAGCGGAATTACCCTTACGGTGCAGGGGAAGAGGTGCCCCCCACCCTCCTGCCGCATCCCAGACGTTTTCCCAGCTTACCGGACCCGCCGTCAGCGGGGAAAACTAGCCGGTCCCGGATCCTCAGAGACAGGAAGTCGAGTGAGGGCAAGATGGCCCTCACTCGACTCTATGGTCTTGGAGGACCGGTGTAGCGTTAGAATTACCTACCCCGTGAGAATTACCTACCCCTCGTCACTTCCGGCCAGGAACAGCTGAGCAGCGCAGCAGTGCGCATGCTCACAGGGCCGGATACCTAAAGGGACAACAGAGGAGCAGACTAGTGCGCATGCGCACTAGTATGGAAATAGGACGGTGTACCGTGGGAAAAACCTACCCACGCGGCGGTTAAATAAAACAGCGGGGTTGCAATACGAATCATCTCCGCTCCTGTGGCTGTCACTTCCCTGCTCTCGGCAAGTAAATATAAAAGCGGCTGGCGTCTCCGTGATTTATGTTTACATACACCCGCCGCCGCTTTTATATTTACTTGCCGAGAGCAGGGAAGTGACAGCCACAGGAGCGGAGATGATTCGTATTGCAGCCCAGTTGTTTTAATGTAACGGCTGCATTCCATACAGTGCCGTGAACCGGAAGTGACGAGGGGTAGGTTTTTCTCACGGGTAGGTAATTCTCACGGAACACCGGAGCTACGTCAAAAGACGTTGCCTAGCAACCGGTTTAAAGGGACGCTTTTTTTTTCTTTTTATTTTTCCTCTTTCAACAATTTTTTTTTTTTTTCTTTTTTAGTGTAGTTGTGAGGTGTGAGGTCTTTTTGACCCCAGATTTCACAATAAAGAGGACCTGTCATGCCTATTTCTATTAAAAGGGATGTTTACATTCCTTGCAATAGGAATTAAAAGTGATCAAAACATTTTTTTTTTAAACTGTGTAAAAAAAAAATAATAATAAATAAAATAAATAGGAAAAAAAAAAATTAAAGCGCCCTGTCCCCGTTAGCTCGCGCGCAGAAGCAAAGGCATACGCAAGTCCCGCCCACATATGTAAACGGTGTTCAAACCATACATGTGAGGTATCGCCGCGATCGTTAGAGCGAGAGCAATAATTTGAGCCCTAGACCTCCTCTGTAACTCTAAGCTAGTAACCTGCAGAAATTTTTAAAATGTTGCCTATGGGGATTTTTAAGTACCAATGTTTGGCACCATTCTGTGAGCATGCGCAATTTTGAATCATGACATGTTGGGTATCTAATTACTCGGCGTAACATTATCTTTCACATTATGGAAAAAAATTGGGCTAAATTTACTGTTTTCTTATTTTTTAGTTCAAAAAAGTGAATTTTTTTCAAAAAAATCGCATTTGGAAGACTGCTGTGCAAATATGGTGTGATAAAAAATATTGCAATGATCTCCATTGTATTCTCTAGGGTCTCTGCTAAAAAAAATATATATAATGTTTGAGGGTTCCAAGTAGTTTTCTAGCAAGAAAAATGATTTTAGCTTGTAAACACAAAGTGTCAAAAATAGGCCCAGTCTTAACCACTTAAGCCCCAGCCCTATTTCGGACACTTTTTGTTTACAAGTTTAAATCAGTATTTTTTCCTAGAAAACCACTTAGAACCCCCAAACATTATATATATTTTTTTAGCAAAGACTCTGGAGAATAAAATGTCGGTCATTGTAATAT
The DNA here is from genome assembly GCF_965119305.1 of Pelophylax lessonae. Lineage (NCBI taxonomy): Eukaryota > Metazoa > Chordata > Amphibia > Anura > Ranidae > Pelophylax > Pelophylax lessonae. The sequence goes on from NC_138768.1 coordinate 101,152,869, forward strand.
TTTTTATCACGCGGTATTTGCGCAGCGGTCTTTAAAGCGCCATTTTTTTGGAAAATTTTTGAAAAATCACATTTCACTAATTTTAAAAAATACTAAACAGTAAAGTTAGCCCATTTTTTTTGTATATTGTGAAAGAACATGTCACGCCGAGTAAATAGATACCCAACATGTTACGGTTTAAAATTGCGCCCCCCCGTGGGATCGCGACAAACTACGGTCAATAGAGATCTCAATCTGCGACGCTTTAAATTTATTTAACGGTTACCAGTTTTGAGTTAGAGTGTAGCTCTTTTTTTTAAATTATTGCTCACGCTCTGGCGATCGCGGCGATACCTCACATGTGTGGTTTGAACAGCGATTTCATTTGCGGCTCGACTTCCGTATACGTTTTTTTTTGTGCGCGAGCTAACGGTGACGGGGGCGGCTAAATTTTTTTTTTTTTTTTTTCCCATTTATTTTATTTATTTTTTTAACTTTATTAAAGTTTTTAAAAAAAAAAAAAAATCTGATCACTTTTATTGCTGTCACAAGCAATGTAAACATCCCTTGTGACACCAATATGTAGTGACAGGTACACTTTATGGAGGGATCGAGGGTCTAAAAGACCCTAGACCCCTCCACTACACTTCCCTGTATGCAAAACGCCGAAAACAGGATTTTTGCATACAGCCGTTTTTCAAATTTGCCGCCTTTTGCAGCACAGTAACCCGGAAGTGACGTCATGGACGCCGCCTCCGGGTTACGTCATCGGAGACCCGATCGATGCTGTTTCCGGCATTCATCGGGACTCCATCCAGCCGGCGGACGTGCCGGCTGGTTGCTCGGGGCTCCCGGTGGAACGGGAGCCCCGGGCAAAGCCACGGAAGGCGGCGGGAGGGGGGGGGACGTCCCCTCCCGCCCCCCCGGGTACCGATCGAGCGGCTCCCGAGCCGCATCGGTCGGTACCGACGGAAAGCCAACCGTCGGCTCTAAACCACGGTACCGGGATGGTGCCTCTAGCTAGAGGCATCATCCCGGTACACTACCGCAAAGTTTACCGACGTAGACCTACGTTAGTATGCGGTAAGTGGTTAAAGCCTTAGTAAACCACACTTTTTTTTTTTTAATCCCCTGCAAGACCATGCATAATGTGCCAGTATGCATTGCATACTAGCCCATTATGATATACTTACCTTAGAACAAAGCTCTTCTGACAGTGTTCTTTTCAGGTTCACATGCTGCAGCCATCTGATTGGCTGCTCAGCAATGACATCACACCTGCACATGACTGACTCACCATACAATGCTCACTGACTGACCGTCCTCACTGTACAATGCTTACTGACTAACCATCCTCACCATACAATGCTCACTGACTGACCGTCCTCACTGTACAATGCTCACTGACTGACCGTCCTCACTGTACAATGCTCACTGACTGACCGTCCTCACCGTACAATGCTCACTGACTGACCGTCCTCACCATACAATGCTCACTGACTGACCGTCCTCACTGTACAATGCTCACTGACTGACCGTCCTCACCATACAATGCTCACTTACTGACCGTCCTCACTGTACAATGCATACTGACTGGCCGTCCTCACCGTACAATGCTCACTGACTGACCGTCCTCACCATACAATGCTCACTGACTGACCGTCCTCACCATACAATGCTCACTGACTGACCGTCCTCACCATACAATGCTCACTGACTGACCGTCCTCACCATACAATGCTCACTGACTCACCGTCCTCACCATACAATGCTCACTGACTGACCGTCCTCACCATACAATGCTCACTGACTGACCGTCCTCACCATACAATGCTCACTGACTGACCGTCCTCACCCTACAATGCTCACTGACTGACCGTCCTCTCCATACAATGCTCACTGACTGACCGTCCTCACCATACAATGCTCACTTACTGACCGTCCTCACTGTACAATGCATACTGACTGGCCGTCCTCACCGTACAATGCTCACTGACTGACTGTCCTCACCATACAATGCTCACTTACTGACCGTCCTCACCATACAATGCTCACTGACTGACCGTCCTCACCGTACAATGCTCACTGACTGACCGTCCTCACCATACAATGCTCACTGACTGACCGTCCTCACCATACAATGCTCACTGACTGACCGTCCTCACCATACAATGCTCACTGACTGACCGTCCTCACCATACAATGCTCACTGACTGACCGTCCTCACCATACAATGCTCACTGACTCACCGTCCTCACCATACAATGCTCACTGACTGACCGTCCTCACTGTACAATGCTCACTGACTGACCGTCCTCACCATACAATGCTCACTGACTGACTGTCCTCACCATACAATGCTCACTTACTGACCGTCCTCACTGTACAATGCATACTGACTGGCCGTCCTCACCGTACAATGCTCACTGACTGACCGTCCTCACCATACAATGCTCACTGACTGACCGTCCTCACCATACAATGCTCACTGACTGACCGTCCTCACCATACAATGCTCACTGACTGACCGTCCTCACCATACAATGCTCACTGACTGACCGTCCTCACCCTACAATGCTCACTGACTGACCGTCCTCTCCATACAATGCTCACTGACTGACCGTCCTCACCATACAATGCTCACTGACTGACCGTCCTCACAATACAATGCTCACTGACTGACTGTCCTCACCGTACAATGCTCACTGACTGACCGTCCTCACCATACAATGCTCACTGACTGGCCGTCCTCACTGTACAATGCTCACTGACTGACCGTCCTCACCATACAATGCTCACTGACTGACCGTCCTCACAATACAATGCTCACTGACTGACCGTCCTCACCATACAATGCTCACTGACTGACCGTCCTCAAAATACAATGCTCACTGACTGACCGTCCTCAAAATACAATGCTCACTGACTGACCGTCCTAACCGTACAATGCTCACTGACTGACCGTCCTCACCATACAATGCTCACTGACTGACCGTCCTCACCGTACAATGCTCACTGACTGACCGTCCTCACCATACAATGCTCACTGACTGACCGTCCTCACTGTACAATGCTCACTGACTGACCGTCCTCACCATACAATGCTCACTGACTGACCGTCCTCAAAATACAATGCTCACTGACTGACCGTCCTAACCGTACAATGCTCACTGACTGACCGTCCTCACCATACAATGCTCACTGACTGACCGTCCTCACCATACAATGCTCACTGACTGACCGTCCTCAAAATACAATGCTCACTGACTGACCGTCCTAACCGTACAATGCTCACTGACTGACCGTCCTCACCGTACAATGCTCACTGACTGACCGTCCTAACCGTACAATGCTCACTGACTGACCGTCCTCACCATACAATGCTCACTGACTGGCCGTCCTCACCATACAATGCTCACTGACTGACCGTCCTCACCATACAATGCTCACTGACTGACCGTCCTCACCATACAATGCTCACTGACTGACCGTCCTCACCGTACAATGCTCACTGACTGACCGTCCTAACCGTACAATGCTCACTGACTGACCGTTCTCACCGTACAATGCTCACTGACTGACCGTCTTCACCATACAATGCTCACTTACTGACCGTTCTCACCATACAATGCTCACTGACTGACCGTCCTCACCATACAATGCTCACTTACTGGCCGTCCTCACCGTACAATGCTCACTGACTGACCGTCCTCACCATACAATGCTCACTTACTGACCGTCCTCACTGTACAATGCTCACTGACTGACCGTCCTCACCGTACAATGCTCACTGACTGACCGTCCTCACCGTACAATGCTCACTGACTGGCCGTCCTCACCATACAATGCTCACTGACTGACCATCCTCACCATACAATGCTCACTGACTGACCGTTCTCACCATACAATGCTCACTGACTGACCGTCCTCACCATACAATGCTCACTTACTGACCGTCCTCACTGTACAATGCTCACTGACTGGCCGTCCTCACCGTACAATGCTCACTGACTGACCGTCCTCACCATACAATGCTCACTGACTGACCGTCCTCACTGTACAATGCTCACTGACTGACCGTCCTCACCATACAATGCTCACTTACTGACCGTCCTCACTGTACAATGCATACTGACTGGCCGTCCTCACCGTACAATGCTCACTGACTGACCGTCCTCACCATACAATGCTCACTGACTGACCGTCCTCACCCTACAATGCTCACTGACTGACCGTCCTCACCATACAATGCTCACTGACTGACCGTCCTCACCATACAATGCTCACTGACTGACCGTCCTCACCATACAATGCTCACTGACTGACCGTCCTCACCCTACAATGCTCACTGACTGACCGTCCTCTCCATACAATGCTCACTGACTGACCGTCCTCACCATACAATGCTCACTGACTGACCGTCCTCACAATACAATGCTCACTGACTGACTGTCCTCACCGTACAATGCTCACTGACTGACCGTCCTCACCATACAATGCTCACTGACTGGCCGTCCTCACTGTACAATGCTCACTGACTGACCGTCCTCACCATACAATGCTCACTGACTGACCGTCCTCACAATACAATGCTCACTGACTGACCGTCCTCACCATACAATGCTCACTGACTGACCGTCCTCACCGTACAATGCTCACTGACTGACCGTCCTCACTGTACAATGCTCACTGACTGACCGTCCTCACCATACAATGCTCACTGACTGACCGTCCTCAAAATACAATGCTCACTGACTGACCGTCCTAACCGTACAATGCTCACTGACTGACCGTCCTCACCATACAATGCTCACTGACTGACCGTCCTCACCGTACAATGCTCACTGACTGACCGTCCTCACCATACAATGCTCACTGACTGACCGTCCTCACTGTACAATGCTCACTGACTGACCGTCCTCACCATACAATGCTCACTGACTGACCGTCCTCACCATACAATGCTCACTGACTGACCGTCCTCAAAATACAATGCTCACTGACTGACCGTCCTAACCGTACAATGCTCACTGACTGACCGTCCTCACCATACAATGCTCACTGACTGACCGTCCTCACCATACAATGCTCACTGACTGACCGTCCTCAAAATACAATGCTCACTGACTGACCGTCCTAACCGTACAATGCTCACTGACTGACCGTCCTCACCGTACAATGCTCACTGACTGACCGTCCTAACCGTACAATGCTCACTGACTGACCGTCCTCACCATACAATGCTCACTGACTGGCCGTCCTCACCATACAATGCTCACTGACTGACCGTCCTCACCATACAATGCTCACTGACTGACCGTCCTCACCATACAATGCTCACTGACTGACCGTCCTCACCGTACAATGCTCACTGACTGACCGTCCTAACCGTACAATGCTCACTGACTGACCGTTCTCACCGTACAATGCTCACTGACTGACCGTCTTCACCATACAATGCTCACTTACTGACCGTTCTCACCATACAATGCTCACTGACTGACCGTCCTCACCATACAATGCTCACTTACTGGCCGTCCTCACCGTACAATGCTCACTGACTGACCGTCCTCACCATACAATGCTCACTTACTGACCGTCCTCACTGTACAATGCTCACTGACTGACCGTCCTCACCGTACAATGCTCACTGACTGACCGTCCTCACCGTACAATGCTCACTGACTGGCCGTCCTCACCATACAATGCTCACTGACTGACCATCCTCACCATACAATGCTCACTGACTGACCGTTCTCACCATACAATGCTCACTGACTGACCGTCCTCACCATACAATGCTCACTTACTGACCGTCCTCACTGTACAATGCTCACTGACTGGCCGTCCTCACCGTACAATGCTCACTGACTGACCGTCCTCACCGTACAATGCTCACTGACTGACCGTCCTCACCGAACAATGCTCACTGACTGACCGTTCTCACCATACAATGCTCACTGACTGACCGTCCTCACCATACAATGCTCACTGACTGACTGTCCTCACCGTACAATGCTCACTGACTGACCGTCCTCACCATACAATGCTCACTGACTGGCCATCCTCACTGTACAATGCTCACTGACTGACCGTCCTCACCATACAATGCTCACTGACTGGCCGTCCTCACCATACAATGCTCACTGACTGACCATCCTCACCATACAATGCTCACTGACTGACCGTCCTCACCGTACGATGCTCACTGACTGTCCGTCCTCACTGTACAATGCTCACTGACTGACCGTCCTCACTGTACAATGCTCACTGACTGACCGTCCTCACCATACAATGCTCACTGTCTGACCGTCCTCACTGTACAATGCTCACTGACTGACCGTCGTCACCATACAATGCTCACTGACTGACCGTCCTCACCGTACAATGCTCACTGACTGACCGTCTTCACCATACAATGCTCACTTACTGACCGTTCTCACCATACAATGCTCACTTACTGGCCGTCCTCACCGTACAATGCTCACTGACTGACCGTCCTCACCATACAATGCTCACTTACTGACCGTCCTCACTGTACAATGCTCACTGACTGGCCGTCCTCACCGTACAATGCTCACTGACTGACCGTCCTCACCGTACAATGCTCACTGACTGGCCGTCCTCACCATACAATGCTCACTGACTGACCATCCTCACCATACAATGCTCACTGACTGACCGTTCTCACCATACAATGCTCACTGACTGACCGTCCTCACCATACAATGCTCACTTACTGACCGTCCTCACTGTACAATGCTCACTGACTGGCCGTCCTCACCGTACAATGCTCACTGACTGACCGTCCTCACCGTACAATGCTCACTGACTGACCGTCCTCACCGTACAATGCTCACTGACTGACCGTTCTCACCATACAATGCTCACTGACTGACCGTCCTCACCATACAATACTCACTGACTGACCGTCCTCTCCATACAATGCTCACTGACTGACTGTCCTCACCGTACAATGCTCACTGACTGACCGTCCTCACCATACAATGCTCACTGACTGGCCATCCTCACTGTACAATGCTCACTGACTGACCGTCCTCACTGTACAATGCTCACTGACTGACCGTCCTCACCATACAATGCTCACTGACTGACCGTCCTCACCATACAATGCTGACTGACTGACCGTCCTCACCATACAATGCTCACTGACTGACCGTCCTCACCATACAATGCTCACTGACTGACCGTCCTCACCATACAATGCTCACTGACTGACCGTCCTCACCGTACAATGCTCACTGACTGACCGTCCTCACCCTACAATGCTCACTGACTGACCGTCCTCTCCATACAATGCTCACTGACTGACCGTCCTCACCATACAATGCTCACTGACTGACCGTCCTCACAATACAATGCTCACTGACTGACTGTCCTCACCGTACAATGCTCACTGACTGACCGTCCTCACCATACAATGCTCACTGACTGGCCGTCCTCACTGTACAATGCTCACTGACTGACCGTCCTCACCATACAATGCTCACTGACTGACCGTCCTCACAATACAATGCTCACTGACTGACTGTCCTCACCGTACAATGCTCACTGACTGACCGTCCTCACCATACAATGCTCACTGACTGGCCGTCCTCACTGTACAATGCTCACTGACTGACCGTCCTCACCATACAATGCTCACTGACTGGCCGTCCTCACTGTACAATGCTCACTGACTGACCGTCCTCACAATACAATGCTCACTGACTGACCGTCCTCACCATACAATGCTCACTGACTGACCGTCCTCACCGTACAATGCTCACTGACTGACCATCCTCACTGTACAATGCTCACTGACTGACCATCCTCACCATACAATGCTCACTGACTGACCGTCCTCAAAATACAATGCTCACTGACTGACCGTCCTAACCGTACAATGCTCACTGACTGACCGTCCTCACCATACAATGCTCACTGACTGACCGTCCTCACCGTACAATGCTCACTGACTGACCGTCCTAACCGTACAATGCTCACTGACTGACCGTTCTCACCGTACAATGCTCACTGACTGACCGTTCTCACCGTACAATGCTCACTGACTGACCGTCTTCACCATACAATGCTCACTTACTGACCGTTCTCACCGTACAATGCTCACTGACTGACCGTCCTCACCATACAATGCTCACTTACTGGCCGTCCTCACCGTACAATGCTCACTGACTGACCGTCCTCACCATACAATGCTCACTTACTGACCGTCCTCACTGTACAATGCTCACTGACTGACCGTCCTCACCGTACAATGCTCACTGACTGACCGTCCTCACCGTACAATGCTCACTGACTGGCCGTCCTCACCATACAATGCTCACTGACTGACCATCCTCACCATACAATGCTCACTGACTGACCGTTCTCACCATACAATGCTCACTGACTGACCGTCCTCACCATACAATGCTCACTTACTGACCGTCCTCACTGTACAATGCTCACTGACTGGCCGTCCTCACCGTACAATGCTCACTGACTGACCGTCCTCACCGTACAATGCTCACTGACTGACCGTCCTCACCGAACAATGCTCACTGACTGACCGTTCTCACCATACAATGCTCACTGACTGACCGTCCTCACCATACAATGCTCACTGACTGACTGTCCTCACCGTACAATGCTCACTGACTGACCGTCCTCACCATACAATGCTCACTGACTGGCCATCCTCACTGTACAATGCTCACTGACTGACCGTCCTCACCGTACAATGCTCACTGACTGACCGTCCTAACCGTACAATGCTCACTGACTGACCGTCCTAACCGTACAATGCTCACTGACTCACCGTCCTCACCATACAATGCTCACTGACTGACCGTCCTCACCGTACAATGCTCACTGACTGGCCGTCCTCACTGTACAATGCTCACTGACTGACCGTCCTCACCGTACGATGCTCACTGACTGTCCGTCCTCACCATACAATGCTCACTGACTGACCGTCCTCACCGTACAATGCTCACTGACTGACCGTCTTCACCATACAATGCTCACTTACTGACCGTTCTCACCATACAATGCTCACTTACTGGCCGTCCTCACCGTACAATGCTCACTGACTGACCGTCCTCACCATACAATGCTCACTTACTGACCGTCCTCACTGTACAATGCTCACTGACTGGCCGTCCTCACCGTACAATGCTCACTGACTGACCGTCCTCACCGTACAATGCTCACTGACTGGCCGTCCTCACCATACAATGCTCACTGACTGACCATCCTCACCATACAATGCTCACTGACTGACCGTTCTCACCATACAATGCTCACTGACTGACCGTCCTCACCATACAATGCTCACTTACTGACCGTCCTCACTGTACAATGCTCACTGACTGGCCGTCCTCACCGTACAATGCTCACTGACTGACCGTCCTCACCGTACAATGCTCACTGACTGACCGTCCTCACCGTACAATGCTCACTGACTGACCGTTCTCACCATACAATGCTCACTGACTGACCGTCCTCACCATACAATGCTCACTGACTGACCGTCCTCACCATACAATGCTCACTGACTGACTGTCCTCACCGTACAATGCTCACTGACTGACCGTCCTCACCATACAATGCTCACTGACTGGCCATCCTCACTGTACAATGCTCACTGACTGACCGTCCTCACTGTACAATGCTCACTGACTGACCGTCCTCACAATACAATGCTCACTGACTGACCGTCCTCACCATACAATGCTCACTGACTGACCGTCCTCACCGTACAATGCTCACTGACTGACCATCCTCACTGTACAATGCTCACTGACTGACCATCCTCACCATACAATGCTCACTGACTGACCGTCCTCAAAATACAATGCTCACTGACTGACCGTCCTAACCGTACAATGCTCACTGACTGACCGTCCTCACCATACAATGCTCACTGACTGACCGTCCTCACCGTACAATGCTCACTGACTGACCGTCCTAACCGTACAATGCTCACTGACTGACCGTTCTCACCGTACAATGCTCACTGACTGACCGTTCTCACCGTACAATGCTCACTGACTGACCGTCTTCACCATACAATGCTCACTTACTGACCGTTCTCACCGTACAATGCTCACTGACTGACCGTCCTCACCATACAATGCTCACTTACTGGCCGTCCTCACCGTACAATGCTCACTGACTGACCGTCCTCACCATACAATGCTCACTTACTGACCGTCCTCACTGTACAATGCTCACTGACTGACCGTCCTCACCGTACAATGCTCACTGACTGACCGTCCTCACCGTACAATGCTCACTGACTGGCCGTCCTCACCATACAATGCTCACTGACTGACCATCCTCACCATACAATGCTCACTGACTGACCGTTCTCACCATACAATGCTCACTGACTGACCGTCCTCACCATACAATGCTCACTTACTGACCGTCCTCACTGTACAATGCTCACTGACTGGCCGTCCTCACCGTACAATGCTCACTGACTGACCGTCCTCACCGTACAATGCTCACTGACTGACCGTCCTCACCGAACAATGCTCACTGACTGACCGTTCTCACCATACAATGCTCACTGACTGACCGTCCTCACCATACAATGCTCACTGACTGACTGTCCTCACCGTACAATGCTCACTGACTGACCGTCCTCACCATACAATGCTCACTGACTGGCCATCCTCACTGTACAATGCTCACTGACTGACCGTCCTCACCGTACAATGCTCACTGACTGACCGTCCTAACCGTACAATGCTCACTGACTGACCGTCCTAACCGTACAATGCTCACTGACTCACCGTCCTCACCATACAATGCTCACTGACTGACCGTCCTCACCGTACAATGCTCACTGACTGGCCGTCCTCACTGTACAATGCTCACTGACTGACCGTCCTCACCGTACGATGCTCACTGACTGTCCGTCCTCACCATACAATGCTCACTGACTGACCGTCCTCACCGTACAATGCTCACTGACTGACCGTCTTCACCATACAATGCTCACTTACTGACCGTTCTCACCATACAATGCTCACTTACTGGCCGTCCTCACCGTACAATGCTCACTGACTGACCGTCCTCACCATACAATGCTCACTTACTGACCGTCCTCACTGTACAATGCTCACTGACTGGCCGTCCTCACCGTACAATGCTCACTGACTGACCGTCCTCACCGTACAATGCTCACTGACTGGCCGTCCTCACCATACAATGCTCACTGACTGACCATCCTCACCATACAATGCTCACTGACTGACCGTTCTCACCATACAATGCTCACTGACTGACCGTCCTCACCATACAATGCTCACTTACTGACCGTCCTCACTGTACAATGCTCACTGACTGGCCGTCCTCACCGTACAATGCTCACTGACTGACCGTCCTCACCGTACAATGCTCACTGACTGACCGTCCTCACCGTACAATGCTCACTGACTGACCGTTCTCACCATACAATGCTCACTGACTGACCGTCCTCACCATACAATGCTCACTGACTGACCGTCCTCACCATACAATGCTCACTGACTGACTGTCCTCACCGTACAATGCTCACTGACTGACCGTCCTCACCATACAATGCTCACTGACTGGCCATCCTCACTGTACAATGCTCACTGACTGACCGTCCTCACTGTACAATGCTCACTGACTGACCGTCCTCACCATACAATGCTCACTGACTGACCGTCCTCACCGTACAATGCTCACTGACTGACCGTCCTCACCATACAATGCTTAATGACTGACCGTCCTCACCGTACAATGCTCACTGACTGGCCGTCCTCACTGTACAATGCTCACTGACTGACCGTCCTCACCGTACGATGCTCACTGACTGTCCGTCCTCACTGTACAATGCTTACTGACTGGCCGTCCTCACTGTACAATGCTCACTGACTGACCTTCCTCACCATACAATGCTTACTGACTGGCCGTCCTCACTGTACAATGCTCACTGACTGACCGTCCTCACCGTACAATGCTCACTGACTGGCCGTCCTCACTGTACAATGCTCACTGACTGACCGTCCTCACTGTACAATGCTCACTGACTGACCTTCCTCACCATACAATGCTCACTGACTGACCGTCCTCACCGTACAATGCTCACTGACTCACCGTCCTCACCATACAATGCTCACTGACTGACCGTCCTCACCGTACAATGCTCACTGACTGACCGTCCTCACCGTACAATGCTCACTGACTGACCATCCTCACCATACAATGCTCACTGACTGACCGTCCTCACAATACAATGCTCACTGACTGACTGTCCTCACCATACAATGATCACTGACTGACCGTCCTAACCGTACAATGCTCACCGACTGACCGTCCTCACCATACAATGATCACTGACTGACCTTCCTCACCATACAATGCTCACTGACTGACCGTCCTCACTGTACAATGCTCACTGACTGACCGTCCTCACCATACAATGCTCACTGACTGACCGTCCTCACTGTACAATGCTCACTGACTGGCCGTCCTCACCGTACAATGCTCACTGACTGACCGTCCTCACCATACAATGCTCACTGACTGACCGTCCTCACAATACAATGCTCACTGACTGACTGTCCTCACCGTACAATGCTCACTGACTGACCGTCCTCACCATACAATGCTCACTGACTGGCCGTCCTCACTGTACAATGCTCACTGACTGACCGTCCTCACCATACAATGCTCACTGACTGACCGTCCTCACCGTACAATGCTCACTGACTGACCATCCTCACTGTACAATGCTCACTGACTGACCGTCCTCACCATACAATGCTCACTGACTGACCGTCCTCAAAATACAATGCTCACTGACTGACCGTCCTAATCGTACAATGCTCACTGACTGACCGTCCTCACCGTACAATGCTCACTGACTGACCATCCTTACTGTACAATGCTCACTGACTGACCGTCCTCACCATACAATGCTCACTGACTGACCGTCCTCAAAATACAATGCTCACTGACTGACCGTCCTCACCGTACAATGCTCACTGACTGACCGTCCTAACCGTACAATGCTCACTGACTGACCGTTCTCACCGTACAATGCTCACTGACTGACCGTCTTCACCATACAATGCTCACTTACTGACCGTTCTCACCGTACAATGCTCACTGACTGACCGTCCTCACCATACAATGCTCACTTACTGACCGTTCTCACCATACAATGCTCACTGACTGACCGTCCTCACCATACAATGCTCACTTACTGGCCGTCCTCACCGTACAATGCTCACTGACTGACCGTCCTCACCATACAATGCTCACTTACTGACCGTCCTCACTGTACAATGCTCACTGACTGACCGTCCTCACCGTACAATGCTCACTGACTGGCCGTCCTCACCATACAATGCTCACTGACTGACCATCCTCACCATACAATGCTCACTGACTGACCGTTCTCACCATACAATGCTCACTGACTGACCGTCCTCACCATACAATGCTCACTTACTGACCGTCCTCACTGTACAATGCTCACTGACTGGCCGTCCTCACCGTACAATGCTCACTGACTGACCGTCCTCACCGTACAATGCTCACTGACTGACCGTCCTCACCGTACAATGCTCACTGACTGACCGTCCTCACCGTACAATGCTCACTGACTGACCGTTCTCACCATACAATGCTCACTGACTGACCGTCCTCACCATACAATGCTCACTGACTGACCGTCCTCTCCATACAATGCTCACTGACTGACCGTCCTCACCGTACAATGCTCACTGACTGACTGTCCTCACCGTACAATGCTCACTGACTGACCGTCCTCACCATACAATGCTCACTGACTGGCCATCCTCACCATACAATGCTCACTGACTGACTGTCCTCACCGTACAATGCTCACTGACTGACTGTCCTCACCGTACAATGCTCACTGACTGACCGTCCTCACCATACAATGCTCACTGACTCACCGTCCTCACCATACAATGCTCACTGACTGACCGTCCTCACCATACAATGCTCACTTACTGGCCGTCCTCACCGTACAATGCTCACTGACTGACCGTCCTCACCATACAATGCTCACTTACTGACCGTCCTCACTGTACAATGCTCACTGACTGGCCGTCCTCACCGTACAATGCTCACTGACTGACCGTCCTCACCGTACAATGCTCACTGACTGGCCGTCCTCACCATACAATGCTCACTGACTGACCATCCTCACCATACAATGCTCACTGACTGACCGTTCTCACCATACAATGCTCACTGACTGACCGTCCTCACCATACAATGCTCACTTACTGACCGTCCTCACTGTACAATGCTCACTGACTGGCCGTCCTCACCGTACAATGCTCACTGACTGACCGTCCTCACCGTACAATGCTCACTGACTGACCGTCCTCACCGAACAATGCTCACTGACTGACCGTCCTCACCATACAATGCTCACTGACTGACTGTCCTCACCGTACAATGCTCACTGACTGACCGTCCTCACCATACAATGCTCACTGACTGGCCATCCTCACTGTACAATGCTCACTGACTGACCGTCCTCACTGTACAATGCTCACTGACTGACCGTCCTCACCATACAATGCTCACTGACTGACCGTCCTCACCATACAATGCTCACTGACTCACCGTCCTCACCATACAATGCTCACTGACTGACCGTCCTCACCGTACAATGCTCACTGACTGGCCGTCCTCACTGTACAATGCTCACTGACTGACCGTCCTCACCGTACGATGCTCACTGACTGTCCGTCCTCACTGTACAATGCTCACTGACTGACCGTCCTCACTGTACAATGCTCACTGACTGACCGTCCTCACCATACAATGCTCACTGACTGACCGTCCTCACCATACAATGCTCACTGACTGACCGTCCTCACCGTACAATGCTCACTGACTGACCGTCTTCACCATACAATGCTCACTTACTGACCGTTCTCACCATACAATGCTCACTTACTGGCCGTCCTCACCGTACAATGCTCACTGACTGACCGTCCTCACCATACAATGCTCACTTACTGACCGTCCTCACTGTACAATGCTCACTGACTGGCCGTCCTCACCGTACAATGCTCACTGACTGACCGTCCTCACCGTACAATGCTCACTGACTGACCGTCCTCACCGTACAATGCTCACTGACTGACCGTTCTCACCATACAATGCTCACTGACTGACCGTCCTCACCATACAATGCTCACTGACTGACCGTCCTCACCATACAATGCTCACTGACTGACCGTCCTCACCATGCAATGCTCACTGACTGTCCGTCCTCACTGTACAATGCTCACTGACTGACCGTCCTCACTGTACAATGCTCACTGACTGACCGTCCTCACCATACAATGCTCACCGACTGACCGTCCTCACCGTACAATGCTCACTGACTGACCATCCTCACCATACAATGCTTAATGACTGACCGTCCTCACTGTACAATGCTCACTGACTGACCGTCCTCACCGTACGATGCTCACTGACTGTCCGTCCTCACTGTACAATGCTTACTGACTGGCCGTCCTCACTGTACAATGCTCACTGACTGACCGTCCTCACTGTACAATGCTCACTGACTGACCTTCCTCACCATATAATGCTCACTGACTGACCGTCCTCACCGTACAATGCTCACTGACTGGCCGTCCTCACTGTACAATGCTCACTGACTGACCGTCCTCACTGTACAATGCTCACTGACTGACCTTCCTCACCATACAATGCTCACTGACTGACCGTCCTCACCGTACAATGCTCACTGACTGGCCGTCCTCACTGTACAATGCTCACTGACTGACCGTCCTCACCATACAATGCTCACTGACTGACCGTCCTCACCGTACAATGCTCACTGACTCACCGTCCTCACCATACAATGCTCACTGACTGACCGTCCTCACTGTACAATGCTTACTGACTGGACGTCCTCACTGTACAATGCTCACTGACTGACCGTCCTCACTGTACAATGCTCACTGACTGACCGTCCTCACCGTACAATGCTCACTGACTGACCGTTCTCACCGTACAATGCTCACTGACTCACCGTCCTCACCATACAATGCTCACTGACTGACCGTCCTCACTGTACAATGCTCACTGACTGACCGTCCTCACCGTACAATGCTCACTGACTGACCGTCCTCACCATACAATGCTCACTGACTGACCGTCCTCACCATACAATGCTCACTGACTGACCGTTCTCACCGTACAATGCTCACTGACTGGCCGTCCTCACTGTACAATGCTCACTGACTGACCGTCCTCACTGTACAATGCTCACTGACTGACCGTCCTCACTGTACAATGCTCACTGACTGGCCATCCTCACCGTACAATGCTCACTGACTGACCGTCCTCACCATACAATGCTCACTGACTGACCGTCCTCACCATACAATGCTCACTGTCTGACCGTCCTCACCGTACAATGCTCACTGACTGACCGTCCTCACCATACAATGCTCACTGACTGACCGTCCTCACAATACAATGCTCACTGACTGACTGTCCTCACCGTACAATGCTCACTGACTGACCGTCCTCACCATACAATGATCACTGACTGACCGTCCTAACCGTACAATGCTCACTGACTGACCGTCCTCACTGTACAATGCTCACTGACTGACCGTCCTCACCATACAATGCTCACTGACTGACCGTCCTCACCATACAATGCTCACTGACTGACCGTCCTCACTGTACAATGCTCACTGACTGGCCGTCCTCACCGTACAATGCTCACTGACTGACCGTCCTCACCATACAATGCTCACTGACTGACCGTCCTCACCATACAATGCTCACTGACTGACCATCCTCACCGTACAATGCTCACTGACTGACCGTCCTCACTGTACAATGCTCACTGACTGGCCGTCCTCACCGTACAATGCTCACTGACTGACCGTCCTCACCATACAATGCTCACTGACTGACCGTCCTCACTGTACAATGCTCACTGACTGACCGTCCTCACCATACAATGCTCACTGACTGACCGTCCTCACCATACAATGCTCACTGACTGACCGTCCTCACCATACAATGCTCACTGACTGACCGTCCTCACCGTACAATGCTCACTGACTGACCGTCCTCACCGTACAATGCTCACTGACTGGCCGTCCTCACCGTACAATGCTCACTGACTGACCGTCCTCACTGTACAATGCTCACTGACTGACCGTCCTCACTGTACAATGCTCACTGACTGACCGTCCTCACCATACAATGCTCACTGACTGACCGTCCTCACCGTACAATGCTCACTGACTGGCCGTCCTCACTGTACAATGCTCACTGACTGGCCGTCCTCACTGTACAATGCTCACTGACTGACCGTCCTCACCATACAATGCTCACTGACTGACCGTCCTCACCGTACAATGCTCACTGACTGGCCGTCCTCACTGTACAATGCTCACTGACTGACCGTCCTCACTGTACAATGCTCACTGACTGACCGTCCTCACCATACAATGCTCACTGACTGACCGTCCTCACCGTACAATGCTCACTGACTGACCGTCCTCACTGTACAATGCTCACTGACTGGCCGTCCTCACCGTACAATGCTCACTGACTGACCGTCCTCACCATACAATGCTCACTGACTGACCGTCCTCAACATACAATGCTCACTGACTGACCGTCCTCACCATACAATGCTCACTGACTGACCGTCCTCACCATACAATGCTCACTGACTGACCGTCCTCACCATACAATGCTCACTGACTGACCGTCCTCACTGTACAAAGCTTACTGACTGGCCGTCCTCACTGTACAATGCTCACTGACTGACCGTCCTCACTGTACAATGCTCACTGACTGACCGTCCTCACCATACAATGCTCACTGACTCACCGTCCTCACCATACAATGCTCACTGACTGACCGTCCTCACCGTACAATGCTCACTGACTGGCCGTCCTCACCGTACAATGCTCACTGACTGACCGTCCTCACCATACAATGCTCACTGACTGACCGTCCTCAACATACAATGCTCACTGACTGACCGTCCTCACCATACAATGCTCACTGACTGACCGTCCTCACCATACAATGCTCACTGACTGACCGTCCTCACTGTACAATGCTCACTGAATGGCTGTCCTCACCGTACAATGCTCACTGACTGACCGTCCTCACCATACAATGCTCACTGACTGACCGTCCTCACCATACAATGCTCACTGACTGACCGTTCTCACCGTACAATGCTCACTGACTGGCCGTCCTCACTGTACAATGCTCACTGACTGACCGTCCTCACTGTACAATGCTCACTGACTGACCGTCCTCACTGTACAATGCTCACTGACTGGCCATCCTCACCGTACAATGCTCACTGACTGACCGTCCTCACCATACAATGCTCACTGACTGACCGTCCTCACCATACAATGCTCACTGTCTGACCGTCCTCACCGTACAATGCTCACTGACTGACCGTCCTCACCATACAATGCTCACTGACTGACCGTCCTCACAATACAATGCTCACTGACTGACTGTCCTCACCGTACAATGCTCACTGACTGACCGTCCTCACCATACAATGATCACTGACTGACCGTCCTAACCGTACAATGCTCACTGACTGACCGTCCTCACTGTACAATGCTCACTGACTGACCGTCCTCACCATACAATGCTCACTGACTGACCGTCCTCACTGTACAATGCTCACTGACTGGCCGTCCTCACCGTACAATGCTCACTGACTGACCGTCCTCACCATACAATGCTCACTGACTGACCGTCCTCACCATACAATGCTCACTGACTGACCATCCTCACCGTACAATGCTCACTGACTGACCGTCCTCACCGTACAATGCTCACTGACTGACCGTCCTCACTGTACAATGCTCACTGACTGGCCGTCCTCACCGTACAATGCTCACTGACTGACCGTCCTCACCATACAATGCTCACTGACTGACCGTCCTCACTGTACAATGCTCACTGACTGACCGTCCTCACCATACAATGCTCACTGACTGACCGTCCTCACCATACAATGCTCACTGACTGACCGTCCTCACCATACAATGCTCACTGACTGACCATCCTCACCGTACAATGCTCACTGACTGACCGTCCTCACCGTACAATGCTCACTGACTGGCCGTCCTCACCGTACAATGCTCACTGACTGACCGTCCTCACTGTACAATGCTCACTGACTGACCGTCCTCACCATACAATGCTCACTGACTGGCCGTCCTCACTGTACAATGCTCACTGACTGACCGTCCTCACTGTACAATGCTCACTGCTTACCGTCCTCACCGTACAATGCTCACTGACTGACCGTCCTCACTGTACAATGCTCACTGACTGACCGTCCTCACCGTACAATGCTCACTGACTGACCGTCCTCACTGTACAATGCTCACTGACTGACCGTCCTCACTGTACAATGCTCACTGACTGACCGTCCTCACCATACAATGCTCACTGACTGACCGTCCTCACCGTACAATGCTCACTGACTGGCCGTCCTCACTGTACAATGCTCACTGACTGGCCGTCCTCACTGTACAATGCTCACTGACTGACCGTCCTCACCATACAATGCTCACTGACTGACCGTCCTCACCGTACAATGCTCACTGACTGGCCGTCCTCACTGTACAATGCTCACTGACTGACCGTCCTCACTGTACAATGCTCACTGACTGACCGTCCTCACCATACAATGCTCACTGACTGACCGTCCTCACCGTACAATGCTCACTGACTGACCGTCCTCACTGTACAATGCTCACTGACTGGCCGTCCTCACCGTACAATGCTCACTGACTGACCGTCCTCACCATACAATGCTCACTGACTGACCGTCCTCAACATACAATGCTCACTGACTGACCGTCCTCACCATACAATGCTCACTGACTGACCGTCCTCACCATACAATGCTCACTGACTGACCGTCCTCACCATACAATGCTCACTGACTGACCGTCCTCACTTTACAATGCTCACTGACTGACCGTCCTCACCATACAATGCTCACTGACTGACCGTCCTCACTGTACAATGCTCACTGACTGGCCGTCCTCACCGTACAATGCTCACTGACTGACCGTCCTCACCATACAATGCTCACTGACTGACCGTCCTCAACATACAATGCTCACTGACTGACCGTCCTCACCATACAATGCTCACTGACTGACCGTCCTCACCGTACAATGCTCACTGACTGACCGTCCTCACCGTACAATGCTCACTGACTCACCGTCCTCACCATACAATGCTCACTGACTGACCGTCCTCACTGTACAATGCTTACTGACTGGCCGTCCTCACTGTACAATGCTCACTGACTGACCGTCCTCACTGTACAATGCTCACTGACTGACCGTCCTCACCATACAATGCTCACTGACTCACCGTCCTCACCATACAATGCTCACTGACTGACCGTCCTCACCGTACAATGCTCACTGACTGGCCGTCCTCACCGTACAATGCTCACTGACTGACCGTCCTCACCATACAATGCTCACTGACTGACCGTCCTCAACATACAATGCTCACTGACTGACCGTCCTCACCATACAATGCTCACTGACTGACCGTCCTCACCATACAATGCTCACTGACTGACCGTCCTCACTGTACAATGCTCACTGAATGGCTGTCCTCACCGTACAATGCTCACTGACTGACCGTCCTCACCATACAATGCTCACTGACTGACCGTCCTCACCATACAATGCTCACTGACTGACCGTCCTCACCATACAATGCTCACTGACTGACCGTCCTCACCATACAATGCTCACTGACTGGCCGTCCTCACTGTACAATGCTCACTGACTGACCGTCCTCACCATACAATGCTCACTGACTGGCCGTCCTCACTGTACAATGCTCACTGACTGACCGTCCTCACAATACAATGCTCACTGACTGACCGTCCTAACCGAACAATGCTCACTGACTGACCGTCCTCACCATACAATGCTCACTGACTGACCGTCCTCACCGTACAATGCTCACTGACTGACCATCCTCACTGTACAATGCTCACTGACTGACCATCCTCACCATACAATGCTCACTGACTGACCGTCCTCAAAATACAATGCTCACTGACTGACCGTCCTAACCGTACAATGCTCACTGACTGACCGTCCTCACCATACAATGCTCACTGACTGACCGTCCTCACCGTACAATGCTCACTGACTGACCGTCCTAACCGTACAATGCTCACTGACTGACCGTTCTCACCGTACAATGCTCACTGACTGACCGTTCTCACCGTACAATGCTCACTGACTGACCGTCTTCACCATACAATGCTCACTTACTGACCGTTCTCACCGTACAATGCTCACTGACTGACCGTCCTCACCATACAATGCTCACTTACTGGCCGTCCTCACCGTACAATGCTCACTGACTGACCGTCCTCACCATACAATGCTCACTTACTGACCGTCCTCACTGTACAATGCTCACTGACTGACCGTCCTCACCGTACAATGCTCACTGACTGACCGTCCTCACCGTACAATGCTCACTGACTGGCCGTCCTCACCATACAATGCTCACTGACTGACCATCCTCACCATACAATGCTCACTGACTGACCGTTCTCACCATACAATGCTCACTGACTGACCGTCCTCACCATACAATGCTCACTTACTGACCGTCCTCACTGTACAATGCTCACTGACTGGCCGTCCTCACCGTACAATGCTCACTGACTGACCGTCCTCACCGTACAATGCTCACTGACTGACCGTCCTCACCGAACAATGCTCACTGACTGACCGTTCTCACCATACAATGCTCACTGACTGACCGTCCTCACCATACAATGCTCACTGACTGACTGTCCTCACCGTACAATGCTCACTGACTGACCGTCCTCACCATACAATGCTCACTGACTGGCCATCCTCACTGTACAATGCTCACTGACTGACCGTCCTCACCGTACAATGCTCACTGACTGACCGTCCTAACCGTACAATGCTCACTGACTGACCGTCCTAACCGTACAATGCTCACTGACTCACCGTCCTCACCATACAATGCTCACTGACTGACCGTCCTCACCGTACAATGCTCACTGACTGGCCGTCCTCACTGTACAATGCTCACTGACTGACCGTCCTCACCGTACGATGCTCACTGACTGTCCGTCCTCACTGTACAATGCTCACTGACTGACCGTCCTCACTGTACAATGCTCACTGACTGACCGTCCTCACCATACAATGCTCACTGACTGACCGTCCTCACCATACAATGCTCACTGACTGACCGTCCTCACCGTACAATGCTCACTGACTGACCGTCTTCACCATACAATGCTCACTTACTGACCGTTCTCACCATACAATGCTCACTTACTGGCCGTCCTCACCGTACAATGCTCACTGACTGACCGTCCTCACCATACAATGCTCACTTACTGACCGTCCTCACTGTACAATGCTCACTGACTGGCCGTCCTCACCGTACAATGCTCACTGACTGACCGTCCTCACCGTACAATGCTCACTGACTGGCCGTCCTCACCATACAATGCTCACTGACTGACCATCCTCACCATACAATGCTCACTGACTGACCGTTCTCACCATACAATGCTCACTGACTGACCGTCCTCACCATACAATGCTCACTTACTGACCGTCCTCACTGTACAATGCTCACTGACTGGCCGTCCTCACCGTACAATGCTCACTGACTGACCGTCCTCACCGTACAATGCTCACTGACTGACCGTCCTCACCGTACAATGCTCACTGACTGACCGTCCTCACCATACAATGCTCACTGACTGACCGTCCTCTCCATACAATGCTCACTGACTGACTGTCCTCACCGTACAATGCTCACTGACTGACCGTCCTCACCATACAATGCTCACTGACTGGCCATCCTCACTGTACAATGCTCACTGACTGACCGTCCTCACCATACAATGCTTAATGACTGACCGTCCTCACCGTACAATGCTCACTGACTGGCCGTCCTCACTGTACAATGCTCACTGACTGACCGTCCTCACCGTACGATGCTCACTGACTGTCCGTCCTCACTGTACAATGCTTACTGACTGGCCGTCCTCACTGTACAATGCTCACTGACTGACCTTCCTCACCATACAATGCTTACTGACTGGCCGTCCTCACTGTACAATGCTCACTGACTGACCGTCCTCACCGTACAATGCTCACTGACTGGCCGTCCTCACTGTACAATGCTCACTGACTGACCGTCCTCACTGTACAATGCTCACTGACTGACCTTCCTCACCATACAATGCTCACTGACTGACCGTCCTCACCGTACAATGCTCACTGACTCACCGTCCTCACCATACAATGCTCACTGACTGACCGTCCTCACCGTACAATGCTCACTGACTGACCATCCTCACCATACAATGCTCACTGACTGACCGTCCTCACAATACAATGCTCACTGACTGACTGTCCTCACCATACAATGATCACTGACTGACCGTCCTAACCGTACAATGCTCACCGACTGACCGTCCTCACCATACAATGATCACTGACTGACCTTCCTCACCATACAATGCTCACTGACTGACCGTCCTCACTGTACAATGCTCACTGACTGACCGTCCTCACCATACAATGCTCACTGACTGACCGTCCTCACTGTACAATGCTCACTGACTGGCCGTCCTCACCGTACAATGCTCACTGACTGACCGTCCTCACCATACAATGCTCACTGACTGACCGTCCTCACAATACAATGCTCACTGACTGACTGTCCTCACCGTACAATGCTCACTGACTGACCGTCCTCACCATACAATGCTCACTGACTGGCCGTCCTCACTGTACAATGCTCACTGACTGACCGTCCTCACCATACAATGCTCACTGACTGACCGTCCTCACCGTACAATGCTCACTGACTGACCATCCTCACTGTACAATGCTCACTGACTGACCGTCCTCACCATACAATGCTCACTGACTGACCGTCCTCAAAATACAATGCTCACTGACTGACCGTCCTAACCGTACAATGCTCACTGACTGACCGTCCTCACCGTACAATGCTCACTGACTGACCATCCTTACTGTACAATGCTCACTGACTGACCGTCCTCACCATACAATGCTCACTGACTGACCGTCCTCAAAATACAATGCTCACTGACTGACCGTCCTAACCGTACAATGCTCACTGACTGACCGTTCTCACCGTACAATGCTCACTGACTGACCGTCTTCACCATACAATGCTCACTTACTGACCGTTCTCACCGTACAATGCTCACTGACTGACCGTCCTCACCATACAATGCTCACTTACTGACCGTTCTCACCATACAATGCTCACTGACTGACCGTCCTCACCATACAATGCTCACTTACTGGCCGTCCTCACCGTACAATGCTCACTGACTGACCGTCCTCACCATACAATGCTCACTTACTGACCGTCCTCACTGTACAATGCTCACTGACTGGCCGTCCTCACCGTACAATGCTCACTGACTGACCGTCCTCACCGTACAATGCTCACTGACTGGCCGTCCTCACCATACAATGCTCACTGACTGACCATCCTCACCATACAATGCTCACTGACTGACCGTTCTCACCATACAATGCTCACTGACTGACCGTCCTCACCATACAATGCTCACTTACTGACCGTCCTCACTGTACAATGCTCACTGACTGGCCGTCCTCACCGTACAATGCTCACTGACTGACCGTCCTCACCGTACAATGCTCACTGACTGACCGTCCTCACCGTACAATGCTCACTGACTGACCGTCCTCACCGTACAATGCTCACTGACTGACCGTTCTCACCATACAATGCTCACTGACTGACCGTCCTCACCATACAATGCTCACTGACTGGCCATCCTCACCATACAATGCTCACTGACTGACTGTCCTCACCGTACAATGCTCACTGACTGACTGTCCTCACCGTACAATGCTCACTGACTGACCGTCCTCACCATACAATGCTCACTGACTCACCGTCCTCACCATACAATGCTCACTGACTGACCGTCCTCACCATACAATGCTCACTTACTGGCCGTCCTCACCGTACAATGCTCACTGACTGACCGTCCTCACCATACAATGCTCACTTACTGACCGTCCTCACTGTACAATGCTCACTGACTGGCCGTCCTCACCGTACAATGCTCACTGACTGACCGTCCTCACCGTACAATGCTCACTGACTGGCCGTCCTCACCATACAATGCTCACTGACTGACCATCCTCACCATACAATGCTCACTGACTGACCGTTCTCACCATACAATGCTCACTGACTGACCGTCCTCACCATACAATGCTCACTTACTGACCGTCCTCACTGTACAATGCTCACTGACTGGCCGTCCTCACCGTACAATGCTCACTGACTGACCGTCCTCACCGTACAATGCTCACTGACTGACCGTCCTCACCGAACAATGCTCACTGACTGACCGTCCTCACCATACAATGCTCACTGACTGACCGTCCTCTCCATACAATGCTCACTGACTGACTGTCCTCACCGTACAATGCTCACTGACTGACCGTCCTCACCATACAATGCTCACTGACTGGCCATCCTCACTGTACAATGCTCACTGACTGACCGTCCTCACTGTACAATGCTCACTGACTGACCGTCCTCACCATACAATGCTCACTGACTGACCGTCCTCACCATACAATGCTCACTGACTCACCGTCCTCACCATACAATGCTCACTGACTGACCGTCCTCACCGTACAATGCTCACTGACTGGCCGTCCTCACTGTACAATGCTCACTGACTGACCGTCCTCACCGTACGATGCTCACTGACTGTCCGTCCTCACTGTACAATGCTCACTGACTGACCGTCCTCACTGTACAATGCTCACTGACTGACCGTCCTCACCATACAATGCTCACTGACTGACCGTCCTCACCATACAATGCTCACTGACTGACCGTCCTCACCGTACAATGCTCACTGACTGACCGTCTTCACCATACAATGCTCACTTACTGACCGTTCTCACCATACAATGCTCACTTACTGGCCGTCCTCACCGTACAATGCTCACTGACTGACCGTCCTCACCATACAATGCTCACTTACTGACCGTCCTCACTGTACAATGCTCACTGACTGGCCGTCCTCACCGTACAATGCTCACTGACTGACCGTCCTCACCGTACAATGCTCACTGACTGACCGTCCTCACCGTACAATGCTCACTGACTGACCGTCCTCACCATACAATGCTCACTGACTGACCGTCCTCACCATACAATGCTCACTGACTGACCGTCCTCACCATGCAATGCTCACTGACTGTCCGTCCTCACTGTACAATGCTCACTGACTGACCGTCCTCACTGTACAATGCTCACTGACTGACCGTCCTCACCATACAATGCTCACCGACTGACCGTCCTCACCGTACAATGCTCACTGACTGACCATCCTCACCATACAATGCTTAATGACTGACCGTCCTCACCGTACAATGCTCACTGACTGGCCGTCCTCACTGTACAATGCTCACTGACTGACCGTCCTCACCGTACGATGCTCACTGACTGTCCGTCCTCACTGTACAATGCTTACTGACTGGCCGTCCTCACTGTACAATGCTCACTGACTGACCGTCCTCACTGTACAATGCTCACTGACTGACCTTCCTCACCATATAATGCTCACTGACTGACCGTCCTCACCGTACAATGCTCACTGACTGGCCGTCCTCACTGTACAATGCTCACTGACTGACCGTCCTCACTGTACAATGCTCACTGACTGACCGTCCTCACCATACAATGCTCACTGACTGACCGTCCTCACCGTACAATGCTCACTGACTGACCGTCCTCACTGTACAATGCTCACTGACTGGCCGTCCTCACCGTACAATGCTCACTGACTGACCGTCCTCACCATACAATGCTCACTGACTGACCGTCCTCACCGTACAATGCTCACTGACTGACCGTCCTCACCATACAATGCTCACTGACTGACCGTCCTCACCGTACAATGCTCACTGACTGACCGTCCTCACCATACAATGCTCACTGACTGACCGTCCTCAACATACAATGCTCACTGACTGACCGTCCTCACCATACAATGCTCACTGACTGACCGTCCTCACCGTACAATGCTCACTGACTGACCGTCCTCACCGTACAATGCTCACTGACTCACCGTCCTCACCATACAATGCTCACTGACTGACCGTCCTCACTGTACAATGCTTACTGACTGGCCGTCCTCACTGTACAATGCTCACTGACTGACCGTCCTCACTGTACAATGCTCACTGACTGACCGTCCTCACCATACAATGCTCACTGACTCACCGTCCTCACCATACAATGCTCACTGACTGACCGTCCTCACCGTACAATGCTCACTGACTGGCCGTCCTCACCGTACAATGCTCACTGACTGACCGTCCTCACCATACAATGCTCACTGACTGACCGTCCTCAACATACAATGCTCACTGACTGACCGTCCTCACCATACAATGCTCACTGACTGACCGTCCTCACCATACAATGCTCACTGACTGACCGTCCTCACTGTACAATGCTCACTGAATGGCTGTCCTCACCGTACAATGCTCACTGACTGACCGTCCTCACCATACAATGCTCACTGACTGACCGTCCTCACCATACAATGCTCACTGACTGACCGTTCTCACCGTACAATGCTCACTGACTGGCCGTCCTCACTGTACAATGCTCACTGACTGACCGTCCTCACTGTACAATGCTCACTGACTGACCGTCCTCACTGTACAATGCTCACTGACTGGCCATCCTCACCGTACAATGCTCACTGACTGACCGTCCTCACCATACAATGCTCACTGACTGACCGTCCTCACCATACAATGCTCACTGTCTGACCGTCCTCACCGTACAATGCTCACTGACTGACCGTCCTCACCATACAATGCTCACTGACTGACCGTCCTCACAATACAATGCTCACTGACTGACTGTCCTCACCGTACAATGCTCACTGACTGACCGTCCTCACCATACAATGATCACTGACTGACCGTCCTAACCGTACAATGCTCACTGACTGACCGTCCTCACTGTACAATGCTCACTGACTGACCGTCCTCACCATACAATGCTCACTGACTGACCGTCCTCACTGTACAATGCTCACTGACTGGCCGTCCTCACCGTACAATGCTCACTGACTGACCGTCCTCACCATACAATGCTCACTGACTGACCGTCCTCACCATACAATGCTCACTGACTGACCATCCTCACCGTACAATGCTCACTGACTGACCGTCCTCACCGTACAATGCTCACTGACTGACCGTCCTCACTGTACAATGCTCACTGACTGGCCGTCCTCACCGTACAATGCTCACTGACTGACCGTCCTCACCATACAATGCTCACTGACTGACCGTCCTCACTGTACAATGCTCACTGACTGACCGTCCTCACCATACAATGCTCACTGACTGACCGTCCTCACCATACAATGCTCACTGACTGACCGTCCTCACCATACAATGCTCACTGACTGACCATCCTCACCGTACAATGCTCACTGACTGACCGTCCTCACCGTACAATGCTCACTGACTGGCCGTCCTCACCGTACAATGCTCACTGACTGACCGTCCTCACTGTACAATGCTCACTGACTGACCGTCCTCACCATACAATGCTCACTGACTGGCCGTCCTCACTGTACAATGCTCACTGACTGACCGTCCTCACTGTACAATGCTCACTGCTTACCGTCCTCACCGTACAATGCTCACTGACTGACCGTCCTCACTGTACAATGCTCACTGACTGACCGTCCTCACCGTACAATGCTCACTGACTGACCGTCCTCACTGTACAATGCTCACTGACTGACCGTCCTCACTGTACAATGCTCACTGACTGACCGTCCTCACCATACAATGCTCACTGACTGACCGTCCTCACCGTACAATGCTCACTGACTGGCCGTCCTCACTGTACAATGCTCACTGACTGGCCGTCCTCACTGTACAATGCTCACTGACTGACCGTCCTCACCATACAATGCTCACTGACTGACCGTCCTCACCGTACAATGCTCACTGACTGGCCGTCCTCACTGTACAATGCTCACTGACTGACCGTCCTCACTGTACAATGCTCACTGACTGACCGTCCTCACTGTACAATGCTCACTGACTGACCGTCCTCACCATACAATGCTCACTGACTGACCGTCCTCACCGTACAATGCTCACTGACTGACCGTCCTCACTGTACAATGCTCACTGACTGGCCGTCCTCACCGTACAATGCTCACTGACTGACCGTCCTCACCATACAATGCTCACTGACTGACCGTCCTCAACATACAATGCTCACTGACTGACCGTCCTCACCATACAATGCTCACTGACTGACCGTCCTCACCATACAATGCTCACTGACTGACCGTCCTCACCATACAATGCTCACTGACTGACCGTCCTCACTTTACAATGCTCACTGACTGACCGTCCTCACCATACAATGCTCACTGACTGACCGTCCTCACTGTACAATGCTCACTGACTGGCCGTCCTCACCGTACAATGCTCACTGACTGACCGTCCTCACCATACAATGCTCACTGACTGACCGTCCTCAACATACAATGCTCACTGACTGACCGTCCTCACCATACAATGCTCACTGACTGACCGTCCTCACCGTACAATGCTCACTGACTGACCGTCCTCACCGTACAATGCTCACTGACTCACCGTCCTCACCATACAATGCTCACTGACTGACCGTCCTCACTGTACAATGCTTACTGACTGGCCGTCCTCACTGTACAATGCTCACTGACTGACCGTCCTCACTGTACAATGCTCACTGACTGACCGTCCTCACCATACAATGCTCACTGACTCACCGTCCTCACCATACAATGCTCACTGACTGACCGTCCTCACCGTACAATGCTCACTGACTGGCCGTCCTCACCGTACAATGCTCACTGACTGACCGTCCTCACCATACAATGCTCACTGACTGACCGTCCTCAACATACAATGCTCACTGACTGACCGTCCTCACCATACAATGCTCACTGACTGACCGTCCTCACCATACAATGCTCACTGACTGACCGTCCTCACTGTACAATGCTCACTGAATGGCTGTCCTCACCGTACAATGCTCACTGACTGACCGTCCTCACCATACAATGCTCACTGACTGACCGTCCTCACCATACAATGCTCACTGACTGACCGTTCTCACCGTACAATGCTCACTGACTGGCCGTCCTCACTGTACAATGCTCACTGACTGACCGTCCTCACTGTACAATGCTCACTGACTGACCGTCCTCACTGTACAATGCTCACTGACTGGCCATCCTCACCGTACAATGCTCACTGACTGACCGTCCTCACCATACAATGCTCACTGACTGACCGTCCTCACCATACAATGCTCACTGTCTGACCGTCCTCACCGTACAATGCTCACTGACTGACCGTCCTCACCATACAATGCTCACTGACTGACCGTCCTCACAATACAATGCTCACTGACTGACTGTCCTCACCGTACAATGCTCACTGACTGACCGTCCTCACTGTACAATGCTCACTGACTGACCGTCCTCACCATACAATGCTCACTGACTGACCGTCCTCACCATACAATGCTCACTGACTGACCGTCCTCACCGTACAATGCTCACTGACTGACCGTCCTCACCATACAATGCTCACTGACTGACCGTCCTCACCATACAATGCTCACTGACTGACCATCCTCACCGTACAATGCTCACTGACTGACCGTCCTCACCGTACAATGCTCACTGACTGACCGTCCTCACTGTACAATGCTCACTGACTGGCCGTCCTCACCGTACAATGCTCACTGACTGACCGTCCTCACCATACAATGCTCACTGACTGACCGTCCTCACTGTACAATGCTCACTGACTGACCGTCCTCACCATACAATGCTCACTGACTGACCGTCCTCACCATACAATGCTCACTGACTGACCGTCCTCACCATACAATGCTCACTGACTGACCGTCCTCACCGTACAATGCTCACTGACTGACCGTCCTCACCGTACAATGCTCACTGACTGGCCGTCCTCACCGTACAATGCTCACTGACTGACCGTCCTCACTGTACAATGCTCACTGACTGACCGTCCTCACCATACAATGCTCACTGACTGGCCGTCCTCACTGTACAATGCTCACTGACTGACCGTCCTCACTGTACAATGCTCACTGCTTACCGTCCTCACCGTACAATGCTCACTGACTGACCGTCCTCACTGTACAATGCTCACTGACTGGCCGTCCTCACCGTACAATGCTCACTGACTGACCGTCCTCACCATACAATGCTCACTGACTGACCGTCCTCAACATACAATGCTCACTGACTGACCGTCCTCACCATACAATGCTCACTGACTGACCGTCCTCACCATACAATGCTCACTGACTGACCGTCCCAACCATACAATGCTCACTGACTGACCGTCCTCACTTTACAATGCTCACTGACTGACCGTCCTCACCATACAATGCTCACTGACTGACCGTCCTCACCATACAATGCTCACTGACTGACCGTCCTCACCGTACAATGCTCACTGACTCACCGTCCTCACCATACAATGCTCACTGACTGACCGTCCTCACTGTACAATGCTTACTGACTGGCCGTCCTCACTGTACAATGCTCACTGACTGACCGTCCTCACTGTACAATGCTCACTGACTGACCGTCCTCACCATACAATGCTCACTGACTCACCGTCCTCACCATACAATGCTCACTGACTGACCGTCCTCACCGTACAATGCTCACTGACTGGCCGTCCTCACCGTACAATGCTCACTGACTGACCGTCCTCACCATACAATGCTCACTGACTGACCGTCCTCAACATACAATGCTCACTGACTGACCGTCCTCACCATACAATGCTCACTGACTGACCGTCCTCACCATACAATGCTCACTGACTGACCGTCCTCACTGTACAATGCTCACTGAATGGCTGTCCTCACCGTACAATGCTCACTGACTGACCGTCCTCACCATGCAATGCTCACTGACTGACCGTCCTCACCATACAATGCTCACTGACTCACCGTCCTCACCATACAATGCTCACTGACTGACCGTCCTCACTGTACAATGCTCACTGACTGACCGTCCTCACCATACAATGCTCACTGACTGACCGCCCTCACCGTACAATGCTCACTGACTGACCATCCTCACCATACAATGCTCACTGACTGACCGTCCTCACCATACCATGCTCACTGACTGACCGCCCTCACCGTACAATGCTCACTGACTGACCATCCTCACCATACAATGCTCACTGACTGACCGTCCTCACTGTACAATGCTCACTGACTGACCGTCCTCACCGTACAATGCTCACTGACTGACCGTCCTCACTGTACAATGCTCACTGACTGACCGTCCTCACTGTACAATGCTCACTGACTGGCCGTCCTCACCTTACAATGCTCACTGACTGACCGTCCTCACCATACAATGCTCACTGACTCACCGTCCTCACCATACAATGCTCACTGACTGACCGTTCTCACCGTACAATGCTCACTGACTGGCCGTCCTCACTGTACAATGCTCACTGACTGACCGTCCTCACTGTACAATGCTCACTGACTGACCGTCCTCACTGTACAATGCTCACTGACTGACCGTCCTCACCATACAATGCTCACTGACTGACCGTCCTCACTGTACAATGCTCACTGACTCACCGTCCTCACCATACAATGCTCACTGACTGACCGTCCTCACTGTACAATGCTCACTGACTGACCGTCCTCACCGTACAATGCTCACTGACTGACCGTCCTCACTGTACAATGCTCACTGACTGGCCGTCCTCACCGTACAATGCTCACTGACTGACCGTCCTCACCATACAATGCTCACTGACTGACCGTCCTCACCATACAATGCTCACTGACTGACCGTCCTCACCGTACAATGCTCACTGACTGGCTGTCCTCACCGTACAATGCTCACTGACTGACCGTCCTCACCATACAATGCTCACTGACTGACCGTCCTCACTGTACAATGCTCACTGACTGACCATCCTCACCATACAATGCTCACTGACTGACCGTCCTCACCATACAATGCTCACTGACTGACCGTCCTCACTGTACAATGCTCACTGACTGGCTGTCCTCACCGTACAATGCTCACTGACTGACCGTCCTCACCATACAATGCTCACTGACTGACCGTCCTCACTGTACAATGCTCACTGACTGACCGTCCTCACCATACAATGCTCACTGACTGACCGTCCTCACCCTACAATGCTCACTGACTGACCGTCCTCACCATACAATGCTCACTGACTGGCTGTCCTCACCGTACAATGCTCACTGACTGACCGTCCCCACCATACAATGCTCACTGACTGACCGTCCTCACTGTACAATGCTCACTGACTGACCATCCTCACCATACAATGCTCACTGACTGACCGTCCTCACTGTACAATGCTCACTGACTGACCGTCCTCACCGTACAATGCTCACTGACTGACCGTCCTCACCATACAATGCTCACTGACTGACCGTCCTCACCCTACAATGCTCACTGACTGACCGTCCTCACCATACAATGCTCACTGACTGGCTGTCCTCACCGTACAATGCTCACTGACTGACCGTCCCCACCATACAATGCTCACTGACTGACCGTCCTCACTGTACAATGCTCACTGACTGACCGTCCTCACCATACAATGCTCACTGACTGACCGTCCTCACTGTACAATGCTCACTGACTGGCTGTCCTCACCGTACAATGCTCACTGACTGACCGTCCTCACCATACAATGCTCACTGACTGACCGTCCTCACTGTACAATGCTCACTGACTGACCGTCCTCACCATACAATGCTCACTGACTGACCGTCCTCACCATAAAATGCTCACTGACTGACCGTCCTCACTGTACAATGCTCACTGACTGACCGTCCTCACCGTACAATGCTCACTGACTGACCGTCCTCACCATACAATGCTCACTGACTGACCGTCCTCACCATACAATGCTCACTGACTGACCGTCCTCACCATACAATGCTCACTGACTGACCGTCCTCACCATACAATGCTCACTGACTGACCGTCCTCACTGTACAATGCTCACTGACTGGCCGTCCTCACCGTACAATGCTCACTGACTGACCGTCCTCACCATACAATGCTCACTGACTGACCATCCTCACCATACAATGCTCACTGACTGACCGTCCTCACTGTACAATGCTCACTGACTGACCGTCCTCACCATACAATGCTCACTGACTGACCGTCCTAACCATACAATGCTCACTGACTGACCGTCCTCACCATACAATGCTCACTGACTGACCGTCCTCACTGTACAATGCTCACTGACTGGCCGTCCTCACCGTACAATGCTCACTGACTGACCGTCCTCACCATACAATGCTCACTGACTGACCGTCCTCACCATACAATGCTCACTGACTGACCTGCCTCACCATACAATGCTCACTGACTGACCGTCCTCACCATACAATGCTCACTGACTGACCGTCCTCACAATACAATGCTCACTGACTGACTGTCCTCACCGTACAATGCTCACTGACTGAACGTCCTCACCATACAATGCTCACTGACTGGCCATCCTCACTGTACAATGCTCACTGACTGACCGTCCTCACTGTACAATGCTCACTGACTGACCGTCCTCACCATACAATGCTCACTGACTGACCGTCCTAACCGTACAATGCTCACTGACTCACCGTCCTCACCATACAATGCTCACTGACTGGCCGTCCTCACCATACAATGCTCACTGACTGACCGTCCTCACCGTACAATGCTCACTGACTGGCCGTCCTCACTGTACAATGCTCACTGACTGACCGTCCTCACCGTACGATGCTCACTGACTGTCCGTCCTCACCGTACAATGCTCACTGACTGTCCGTCCTCACTGTACAATGCTCACTGACTGACCGTCCTCACCATACAATGCTCACTGACTGACCGTCCTCACTGTACAATGCTCACTGACTGACCGTCCTCACCATACAATGCTCACTGACTGACCGTCCTCACCGTACGATGCTCACTGACTGTCCGTCCTCACTGTACAATGCTCACTGACTGACCGTCCTCACCATACAATGCTCACTGACTGACCGTCCTCACTGTACAATGCTCACTGACTGACCGTCCTCACTGTACAATACTCACTGACTGTCCGTCCTCACTGTACAATGCTCACTGACTGACCGTCCTCACTGTACAATGCTCACTGACTGACCGTCCTCACCATACAATGCTCACTGACTGACCGTCCTCACTGTACAATGCTCACTGACTGACCGTCCTCACCATACAATGCTCACTGACTGACCGTCCTCACCGTACAATGCTCACTGACTGACCATCCTCACCATACAATGCTTAATGACTGACCGTCCTCACCGTACAATGCTCACTGACTGGCCGTCCTCACTGTACAATGCTCACTGACTGACCGTCCTCACCGTACGATGCTCACTGACTGTCCGTCCTCACTGTACAATGCTCACTGACTGACCGTCCTCACCATACAATGCTCACTGACTGACCGTCCTCACCATACAATGCTCACTGACTGACCGTTCTCACCGTACAATGCTCACTGACTGGCCGTCCTCACTGTACAATGCTCACTGACTGACCATCCTCACCGTACAATGCTCACTGACTGACCGTCCTCACCGTACAATGCTCACTGACTGACCATCCTCACCATACAATGCTTAATGACTGACCGTCCTCACCGTACAATGCTCACTGACTGGCCGTCCTCACTGTACAATGCTCACTGACTGACCGTCCTCACCGTACGATGCTCACTGACTGTCCGTCCTCACTGTACAATGCTCACTGACTGACCGTCCTCACTGTACAATGCTCACTGACTGGCCGTCCTCACCGTACAATGCTCACTGACTGACCGTCCTCACCATACAATGCTCACTGACTGACCGTCCTCACCGTACAATGCTCACTGACTGACCGTCCTCACTGTACAATGCTCACTGACTGGCCGTCCTCACCGTACAATGCTCACTGACTGACCGTCCTCACCATACAATGCTCACTGACTGACCGTCCTCACCATACAATGCTCACTGACTGACCGTCCTCACCGTACAATGCTCACTGACTGACCGTCCTCACCATACAATGCTCACTGACTGACCGTCCTCACCATACAATGCTCACTGACTGACCGTCCTCACCCTACAATGCTCACTGACTGACCGTCCTCACCATACAATGCTCACTGACTGACCGTCCTCACCATACAATGCTCACTGACTGACCGTCCTCACCATACAATGCTCACTGACTGACCGTCCTCACTGTACAATGCTCACTGACTGGCCGTCCTCACTGTACAATGCTCACTGACTGACCGTCCTCACCGTACAATGCTCACTGACTGACCGTTCTCACCATACAATGCTCACTGACTGACCGTCCTCACCATACAATGCTCACTGACTGACCGTCCTCACCATACAATGCTCACTGACTGACCGTCCTCACCGTACAATGCTCACTGACTGGCTGTCCTCACCGTACAATGCTCACTGACTGACCGTCCTCACCATACAATGCTCACTGACTGACCGTCCTCACTGTACAATGCTCACTGACTGACCATCCTCACCATACAATGCTCACTGACTGACCGTCCTCACCATACAATGCTCACTGACTGACCGTCCTCACTGTACAATGCTCACTGACTGGCTGTCCTCACCGTACAATGCTCACTGACTGACCGTCCTCACCATACAATGCTCACTGACTGACCGTCCTCACTGTACAATGCTCACTGACTGACCGTCCTCACCATACAATGCTCACTGACTGACCGTCCTCACTGTACAATGCTCACTGACTGACCGTCCTCACTGTACAATGCTCACTGACTGACCGTCCTCACCGTACAATGCTCACTGACTGACCGTCCTCACCATACAATGCTCACTGACTGACCGTCCTCACCCTACAATGCTCACTGACTGACCGTCCTCACCATACAATGCTCACTGACTGACCGTTCTCACCATACAATGCTCACTGACTGACCGTCCTCACCATACAATGCTCACTGACTGACCGTCCTCACCATACAATGCTCACTGACTGACCGTCCTCACCGTACAATGCTCACTGACTGGCTGTCCTCACCGTACAATGCTCACTGACTGACCGTCCTCACCATACAATGCTCACTGACTGACCGTCCTCACTGTACAATGCTCACTGACTGACCATCCTCACCATACAATGCTCACTGACTGACCGTCCTCTCCATACAATGCTCACTGACTGACCGTCCTCACTGTACAATGCTCACTGACTGGCTTTCCTCACCGTACAATGCTCACTGACTGACCGTCCTCACCATACAATGCTCACTGACTGACCGTCCTCACTGTACAATGCTCACTGACTGACCGTCCTCACCATACAATGCTCACTGACTGACCGTCCTCACCATACAATGCTCACTGACTGACCGTCCTCACCATACAATGCTCACTGACTGACCGTCCTCACTGTACAATGCTCACTGACTGACCGTCCTCACCATACAATGCTCACTGACTGACCATCCTCACCATACAATGCTCACTGACTGACCGTCCTTACTGTACAATGCTCACTGACTGGCCATCCTCACCGTACAATGCTCACTGACTGACCGTCCTCACTGTACAATGCTCACTGACTGACCGTCCTCACCGTACAATGCTCACTCACTGACCGTCCTCACCATACAATGCTTACTGACTGACCGTCCTCACCGTACAATGCTCACTGACTGACCATCCTCACCATACAATGCTCACTGACTGGCCATCCTCACCGTACAATGCTCACTGACTGACCGTCCTCACCGTACAATGCTCACTCACTGACCGTCCTCACCTTACAATGCTCACTGACTGACCGTCCTCACTGTACAATGCTCACTGACTGACCGTCCTCACTGTACAATGCTCACTGACTGGCCGTCCTCACCTTACAATGCTCACTGACTGACCGTCCTCACCATACAATGCTCACTGACTGACCGTCCTTACCGTACAATGCTCACTGACTGACCGTCCTCACTGTACAATGCTCACTGACTGACCGTCCTCACTGTACAATGCTCACTGACTGACCGTCCTCACCGTACAATGCTCACTGACTGACCGTCCTCACTGTACAATGCTCACTGACTGACCGTCCTCACTGTACAATGCTCACTGACTGACCGTCCTCACCATACAATGCTCACTGACTGACCGTCCTCACCATACAATGCTCACTGACTGACCGTCCTCACTGTACAATGCTCACTGACTGACCGTCCTCACCGTACAATGCTCACCGACTGACCGTCCTCACCATACAATGCTCACCGACTGACCGTCCTCACCATACATTGCTCACTGACTGACTGTCCTCCCCGTACAATGCTCACTGACTGGCTGTCCTCACCATACAATGCTCACTGACTGACTGTCCTCACCATACAATGCTCACTGACTGACTGTCCTCACCATACAATGCTCACTGACTGGCTGTCCTCACAATACAATGCTCACTGACTGGCTGTCCTCACGGCACACTGCTCACTGACTGGCTGTCCTCACGGCACACTGCTCACTGACTGGCTGTCCTCACGGCACACTGCTCACTGACTGGCTGTCCTCACGGCACACTGCTCACTGACTGGCTGTCCTCACCAAGTCTCACCCCCCTCTTTCTGATGGAACACAGTAAAATAATCCAAAAAAAAGTGCCATTATAAAAACAAAACAAAAAACACTAACAGACTAACAGGTTTCCCTCCCCATTTATGCCTAATTTAGATCTTTTAGTTTAACTGTTTTTTTCTTGGGGGGGGGGGCAAGCAGCTGAT
Source organism: Pelophylax lessonae (assembly GCF_965119305.1). Classification (NCBI taxonomy): domain Eukaryota; kingdom Metazoa; phylum Chordata; class Amphibia; order Anura; family Ranidae; genus Pelophylax; species Pelophylax lessonae. The sequence goes on from NC_138768.1 coordinate 101,191,952, forward strand.
CTTGCCTAGGCGCAATATAGTCTAGCACTGGCCCTGAGTGTAGTCAAGGGGGCAGAGCCAGGGGTGGTGCCAAGGGGGCGGCAAAATGAGGTTTCGCCTGGGGCGTCAAAAATCCTTGCACCGGCCCTGTTTATTGGGTTTTAGGGCATTTATTGTGTTTATTGGGTTTTAGGGCTTCAAAATGGTGTTTTTTGATTACTGAAGTACGCGTCCCATTGATTTCAATGGGGTTCTGAAATCCGGGCTGAACTTTCGGGAAGTTCGGATGTTCTGGCCGAACCGAACTTTTGAAAAGTTCGATCATCCCTAGTCATGATGAGCGGAAAGGGTTTGCTGTGGTCAGCAGAAGAAATTGAAACCTTGTTAGAGGTATGGGCTGACGAAAACATAAAAACCCAACTAGAAAACACACATAAAAACGCAGAAATGTATAAAATGTTCAGCAAACACCTGAAAAAAACGGGATTCACAAGAATGGCAGATCAATGTCGTGTGAAGGTAAAGAAACTGCGACAGCAATATCTGAAAATACGTGACTCTCTACGAAAGACTGGAAGCTCAACAGAAGAGAAGGATAAGTTTCCGTGGTTTGATGCCATTGACAACATTATTGGTTCGTGGCCCACAAGTGACCCTCAACACATAATCGAATCACATCCACCTACACCTTCATCTTCCTATGCAACCTCCAATGAGCACAACCATTCCGCAGTTTCCCAGCCATCATCCGAAACGACAAATGAGCTATCAAGCAGTGAGTATATTTCTTTATTCCATGGTTTATGTTATTGCTAATATTATAAGCAATTCATTATTCATCTGTATATTGAGTAGCAAGACATGTAATGTCGTTTTTTTTACATCAATATTTTTTAGATAATGTCTTTATAACGCAGCAGCTAAAATATATCTTGGTTCATATTTTGCCACCATTTTCAGTTGTTAACTATTGAATAACTTTTTTATTTTTACTAGTGACATTTGTCCTGCATAGAAAGTACAGTTTATTATTGTCTCTATTATTGATTATATGATGCCATAGAGGCTGCATGTGTAATTATAGAAGACTGCAAAATGATGTTTTGCGTTTGCCTTGTTCTGTGGTGTAAAGGTGCAGTACATCTAATCACAGTTGTCATCACATGTTTTCCTTCAAGACATGCACAATTTACTAAAGTTAGGCTTTGTTTTTAATTTTACATGTCTTTTTATCAACCTTTCAGGTCAATCTGACACACCTAACTCTACCCAAGCAGAGAACATCCAGCCCAGAACGGTCATCAAGAAGAGAAAGGCCAAGGTTGATGTAGCAAGCATGCTGGAATCCTATGTAGATCAACATAAGAAACAATATGATGACTTCATGCAGGCTGAGCAAGTCCGTCAGCAACAGAAGAAAGAAACACTGGATAAATGGATGCAAGTGCAAATAGATCTGGAGGAGCGCCGCATCCAAGCACAAAGAGAGGAACGGCAGGAAAATAATAGAATGTTAATGTCAATGTTTAACAGAGTGCTTGACAATTTTGCACCTTCATCACACCAGCAAACAACCCCCCCCCCCCCCCCCCCCACATTTACAGCCAAATTCTTTACATCATGTTTTCTCAGCTCATAACATAGCATACACAAACCTGCATCCTCATGCTCAACAGCACTCTCGGTCTGAACTTGCCCTACTACCAAACTGAGACAAGAGACAGCCCATCTCCATCCTATCAAGAGTTATAAGAGATTGTTTGATATTATCTTTTTTGCCTGTTCAACCTGCGGCCCTTCAGATGTTAGAGGACTACATCTCCCATTCTCCCTTGCCAGCCAGTAGTATGGGAGATGTAGTCCTGCAAGATCTGGAGGGACTCAGGTTGGACACCTCTGGGATGTTAGAGGACTACATCTCCCATTCTCCCTTGCCAGCCAGTAGTATGGGAGATGTAGTCCTGCAAGATCTGGAGGGACTCAGGTTGGACACCTTTTGGGATGTTAGAGGACTACATCTCCCATTCTCCCTTGCCAGCCAGTAGTATGGGAGATGTAGTCCTGCAAGATCTGGAGGGACTCAGGTTGGACACCTCTGGGATCTTAGAGGACTACATCTCCCCTTCTCCCTTGCCAGCCAGTAGTATGGGAGATGAAGTCCTGCAAGATCTGGAGGGACTCAGGTTGGACACCTCTGGGATGTTAGAGGACTACATCTCCCATTCTCCCTTGCCAGCCAGTAGTATGGGAGATGTAGTCCTGCAAGATCTGGAGGGACTCAGGTTGGACACCTCTGGGATGTTAGAGGACTACATCTCCCATTCTCCCTTGCCAGCCAGTAGTATGGGAGATGTAGTCCTGCAAGATCTGGAGGGACTCAGGTTGGACACCTCTGGGATGTTAGAGGACTACATCTTCCATTCTCCCTTGCCAGCCAGTAGTATGGGAGATGTAGTCCTGCAAGATCTGGAGGGACTCAGGTTGGACACCTCTGGGATGTTAGAGGACTACATCTCCCATTCTCCCTTGCCAGCCAGTAGTATGGGAGATGTAGTCCTGCAAGATCTGGAGGGACTCAGGTTGGACACCTCTGGGATGTTAGAGGACTACATCTTCCATTCTCCCTTGCCAGCCAGTAGTATGGGAGATGAAGTCCTGCAAGATCTGGAGGGACTCAGGTTGGACACCTCTGGTTAACGGTGATTCACAGTAGAACAATATGTGCGATTTCTTCTGGAACTTTTATGTTTTTGTTTACATGATACGAGAGCATCTGAAGCACTTTTTTGTAGAACTGACATTGTTAATTTATATTTTAATTTATTTTATTTATCCTTTTACTTTTTATATGGATAAATGCTCTTCCCAGAACATGTTTGTAATGTTTTGATAATAGGCTCACCGGATGTGCCTTCAGCCCCCGTTCACACTGGGGCTACCTGTCAGGCGACCTGGTCGCCTGACAGGTCGCCGTAGGTCGCCTTGCATTGAGAAGCCATGGACCCGTTCTAATAGGAGCGACACAAGTCGCTCCTACTTAGAAAAAGGGTCCGGAGCTTCTTTGGGGCGACCCGGAGCAACCTGCATAGACTTCAATGTTATGAAGTCCGTGCCGGCTGATCCGAGGTCGCGGTGCGAGCAGCGCGCCGCGACCTCGGAGGTCACCCCGGGAAGTAGCGTCGCCCCAGTGTGAACGGGGCCTTAGAGTTCAAGTTTATTCTTGATTAAGCAAGACTGCCTATTGCAATTTCAATAAACGTTTTTGACAGTTTCTTGTATCTCATTTTTTATTGACTGATAAGTTGTAATACAAAATAGCTATATGAGTTGTCAAATAAAGAAAACAATTCACATTACATTTCTATTTCACATAAAGGGTATGTTTTGAAAAAAATAATTAACCCACAATTACAAACCTGAAAAATAAGAACATAGGGCATCTTTAATTGAGTTGGCAGTGTTGTTTGACTCAGGGGCATTTGCTTCGCTGGACTCATTTACTGCACAATTTTCCTCATCATAGTCCTCATTATGAATTTCACAAAAATTGTGAAGCACACAACATGCTGTGATGGTAGTATTAATGTTTTGGATGTTACAGTCGTACCTTTTCATCAAGCACCGCCATCTTCCCTTGAGACGACCAAAAGCCCTCTCCACAGTCATCCGTGCTTTGCTTAGCCTGTGGTTGAAGACAGCCTGTGCCGGTGTTGTTCCTCTATTTTCTGGGTATGGTTTCATTAACCATTTCAGGAGAGGATACGCTGCATCCCCTATTATCATTATTGGCACATCAACATCTTGAAATCTCTCTGTGCTTTTAGGGAACAGTGTACCACTGTGGCCCTTCTGATAAAGTGATGAATTTCCAAACACTCTAGCATCGTGAACTTTGCCTGGCCAGCCTACATTGATGTCCCAGAACCTCATTCGATGGTCTACCACCCCTTGTAGAATGACATAATAAAAGCCTTTACGGTTATAATAGTCCACTGGACTGTCTGGTGGACATAAAATACCAATGTGGGTACCATCAATAGACCCACCACATTGTGGGAAACCCCAATGGTCACGAAAACCTTGCATGATGACCTTGAATTCATCCTCAGAAGGTGTTTTGATGTACACTTGGAGCAATTCCTGTACAATGACTGATGTAACATATTTTGTTACCATACAAGCAGTGGACACTCCAATCCCAAATAAATTTGAAATTGACCTGAATTCCAGGTTTGTAGCCAGCCTCCAAATACATATCGCAACTTGCTGCTCCACAGACAATGGTCTTCAAAATCTGGTGAGATGTCTTTCCAGATGTGGCCTGAGGATATCACATAGCTGCATTAATGTGGTCCTCTTCATCCTAAAATTCTTGCACCATTAATCTGTCCAGTTGGTTGTCACGAACCGGCAGGACTGGTAGTGGATCCTCTGGACCAGAGAGACGATGGCGCGGGTTGTACTAGAGGACCGGTTCTAAGCAGTTACTGGTCTTCACCAGAGCCCGCCGCAAGGCGGGATGGATTTGCTGCGGCGGTAACTACCAGGTCGTGTCCCCTAGTAACAACTCGATCTCTCTGGCAGCTGATATGGCGTGGTACACAGGGAGTAGGCAAGAGCGTAGTCGGACGTAGCAGAGGTCAGGGCAGGCGGCAGAGGTTCAAAGGCGAGATGTCGGTAGCAAGGATTCGGCAACAGGCAAAGCAAACAAACACAGAAGGGAACGCTTTCACAGAGGCACAAGGCACAAAGATCCGGCAGGAAGCTGTGTGAGGAGAAGGTATTAATGAGCAGTGCACAGGTGAAGCCTAATTAAGTCAGCACTGCCTTTCACAAACCTTAACCCTTAATAACCAGTCTGGGCCAGGTACCAATCACCTGTGCACTGGTCCTTTAGATCTAAGAGTCCCGGTGCGCTGTGAGCGCTTCGAGGCCAGCAGGGGGCCCAGAGCGCTGAGCGTAACAGTACTTCCCCCTTTGGTCTCCCCCTCTTTTTGGAACCCAAGAACTTGCGGATGAGGCTGCGGTCCAGGATGTTCTCCTCCGGCTCCCAAGATCTCTCCTCAGGGCCGCAGCCCTCCCAATCGACCAAAAAAAATCTTTTCCCCCGGATGACTTTGGTCGCTAGGACTTCTTTGACCGAAAAAATATCAGAGGTACCAGCGACAGGGGTGGGAGAAAGAAGTTTAGGAGAGAAGCGGTTAAAGATAGCAGGTTTGAGAAGGGAGACATGGAAAGAGTTATGGATTCGGAGAGAGGGTGGAAGATGGAGCTGGTAGGACACCTGGTTAATGCGGCTCTTGATTTTAAAGGGACCCAAGTAACGAGGGCCCAACTTGTAACTTGGGACCTTAAATCTGATGAATTTCGAGGAGAGCCACACTTTGTCACCGGGACTGAATTCCGGAGGAGCTCTGCGACTTTTATCGGCCTGGAACTTCATACGGGCCGAGGCCTTGAGGAGGGCTGAGTGGGTCTCTCGCCAAATAGAAGAGAAGTCCTGAAGGAGGTCCTCTACAGCTGGTACAGAAGAGGGAGCAGAGGTCCGAGGCAGAGGTGGCAGAGGATGACGACCATAGACCACAAAAAATGGGGATTTATTGGAGGCAGAAGATTGCTTGAAATTGTAAGAAAACTCTGCCCAAGGGAGTAAATCCGACCAATCATCTTGACGGGAGGACACAAAATGGCGTAGATAATCTCCCAGAATCTGGTTCACCCGTTCAACTTGGCCATTGGACTGAGGGTGATACGAGGAAGAAAAGTCCAACTTGACTCCGAGCTGACCACAGAGAGCCCTCCAAAATCTGGAAACAAACTGCACCCCACGGTCCGAGACGATGTGTCTGGGAAGGCCGTGGAGGCGGAAGATGTGTAGAAAAAACTGTTTGGCCAACTGAGGCGCGGACGGGAGACCAGGCAGGGACACAAAGTGAGCCATCTTTGAAAATCGGTCCACCACGACCCAGATGACCGTCTTACCATGGGAGGAGGGAAGATCAGTGATAAAGTCCATGGCGATGTGCGACCAAGGGGTCTCAGGAACAGGAAGAGGCAGAAGAAGACCCGCAGGTTTCTGACGAGGAGTTTTGTCACGAGCGCAGATCACACAGGATTGGACGAATTCTGTGACGTCTCTCTCCAGAGTGGGCCACCAATATCTTTGGGAAATTAATTGAAGAGATTTTTTAATTCCAGGATGACCGGCAAAAAGGGAAGCGTGGCCCCACTTGAGAATCTGTAACCGCTGACGAGGAGGAACGTAGGTCTTGCCGGGAGGAAGAAGACGCAGGTCCACAGGAGCAACCGAGATGAGACATTCTGGAGGGATAATGTGTTGAGGAGTGGGTATGTCACCCACCACATCTGAAGAGCGAGAAAGGGCATCCGCCCTGATGTTCTTAGCAGCTGGGCAGAAATGAATCTGGAAATTGAAGCGGGCGAAGAAGATGGACCAACGGGCTTGGCGGGGATTTAGTCTTTGAGCTGACTGGAGGTAGGCTAGGTTCTTGTGGTCCGTAAAGATGATCACAGGGTGAGGAGCACCCTCGAGAAGATGTCTCCATTCCTCCAAGGCTAATTTAATTGCCAGCAGTTCTCTGTCCCCAATAGAGTAATTCTTCTCGGCGGAGGAAAAGGTTTTAGAGAAGAAGCCACAAGTTATGGTCTTGCCTCTGGATGACTTCTGAGTTAGCACAGCTCCGGCTCCCACTGAGGATGCATCCACTTCCAGATAGAATGGTTTGGAAGAATCTGGCCGGGACAGAACAGGTGCAGAAGCAAAGGCGGCTTTCAGGGACTGGAAGGCCTCTTCAGCGTGAGGAGGCCAGGTTTTGGGATTTGCACCTTTTCTAGTCAAGGCCACGATGGGGGCCACCAGGGTGGAATAATGAGGAATAAATTGTCTGTAGTAGTTGGCGAAACCCAGGAACCTCTGTATGGCTCGGAGGCCAGAGGGGCGTGGCCAGTCCAGAACCGCTGAGAGCTTGGCAGGATCCATTTGAAGTCCTTGGGCAGAGATGATATATCCCAGGAAGGGCAAGGAGGAACGCTCAAACAGACACTTCTCAATCTTGGCATAGAGGCGATTACTCCTGAGACGGGTGAGAACTTGTTGGACATGGACTCGGTGTTGCTCCAAATTAGAGGAAAAAATAAGGATGTCATCCAGGTATACTACTACACAAGTGTAAAGAAGGTCCCGGAAGATGTCGTTCACGAACTCCTGGAAGACTGCAGGGGCGTTACAGAGCCCAAAGGGCATCACTAAGTATTCAAAATGACCGTCCCTGGTGTTAAAAGCAGTCTTCCACTCGTCTCCCTTTCGAATGCGGATCAGGTTGTAGGCCCCACGGAGATCCAGCTTGGTGAAAATCTTGGCTCCTCGGAGACGGTCAAACAACTCAGAGATTAGAGGCAGTGGGTAACGGTTTTTAATTGTAATTTTATTGAGTCCTCTATAGTCAATGCAGGGGCGGAGCGAACCATCCTTTTTAGACACAAAGAAAAAACCGGCTCCAGCAGGGGAAGAAGACTTCCTAATAAACCCTCTCTGTAAGTTCTCACGTACATAGTCTGACATGGCCTGAGTCTCTGGAGGTGAGAGAGGATAAATTCTGCCTCGAGGTGGAGTAGAGCCAGGTAATAGGTCAATAGGACAATCATAAGGCCTGTGAGGAGGAAGAGTCTCAGCTTGCTTTTTACAGAAGACATCCGCAAAACGGTGGTAAGTCTTGGGGAGACCTGGTGGCGGAGGAATTAGTGGGTCCCGTTTGATAGGAGCAGGCTTGAGACACCGGTCAGAGCAGGAGGAACCCCAACGCAAAATCTCACCGGTGGACCAATTCAGGACAGGACAATGGCGTTGCAACCACGGTAGACCCAGCAGGAGTTCGGAAGAGCAAAAGGGAAGAACAAAAAATTCCAGAGTCTCTGTGTGAAACACCCCAATGTCCATCCGCAGAGGCTGGGTGCGGTATTGTACCGTAGCAGAGAGTCTCTCCCCATTGACCGTAGAAATGAGGATCGGCTTGGGAAGACGAATTATAGGAATTCGGTACTTGTCGACCAAGGAGGCGTGAATGAAGTTGCCGGCTGAGCCGGAGTCCAAGAAGGCTGCAGCAGAAAAAAAAAGACTTGGACGACAGGAACAACTGCACGGGTATGATGAGACGTGGAGAGGAAGAATCCACACCTAGTAATGCCTCTCCCACATTCACTAGGTGCGAGTGTTTCCCGAACGTTGGGGACGAAGAGGACAGTCCTTAAGGAAGTGCTCGGTACTAGCGCAGTATAAACACAGGTTCTCGTCTCTACGACGGCTTCGTTCTTGCGGCGTCAGGCGAGACCGGTCCACCTGCATGGCCTCCACAATGGAAGACCCAGAGACAGGTTGAGGTGGACGCTGGAACACAGGGGCCAGACGAGGGTAGCGTTTAGGACGAGCTCTTTCCTTTTCAAGATGGAGTTCCTCTTGTCTCTCGGAAAAACGTTTATCGATCCTGGTGGCCAGCAAGATGAGGTTACTCAGTGTAGTAGGCAGGTCACGTGCAGCAAGGACGTCCTTAATGTCACTATTGAGTCCCTTCTTAAAAGTGGCACAAAGAGCTTCATTGTTCCAGTTCAGCTCGGAGGCAAGGGTACGGAACTGGATGGCATAATCACCCACGGTAGAAGTTCCTTGGGACAAGTTTAGCAAGGCAGTCTCTGCGGAGGTAACTCGGGCAGGTTCCTCGAATACGTTACGAAACTCCTGACAAAAATTCTGGACAGATGCGGTGACTGGATCAGCGCGGTCCCAAAATGGTGTAGCCCAGGCCAGGGCCCTCCCGGAAAGCAGACTGAGGATGAAGGCTACCTTGGCTCGCTCAGACGGAAACTGGTCAGACAGTAGCTCGAGGTGAAGAGAGCACTGAGACAGGAACCCTCGGCATAATTTAGGATCTCCGTCGTACTTGTCCGGCAGAGACAAGCGGATTCTGGACCTGGTGGCAACTGCTTGTGTGGGAGGTGCAGCAGATGCTGACGGAGGAGCTGGCTGTTGCTGAGTTGGCAGGAACTGCTGAAACATAGCGGTCAGCTGAGCCAACTGTTGACCTTGCTGGGCCACAACGGTGGTGAAGTCCGCTAGGCTTGGCAACGGAACATCAGCGGGATCCATGGCCGGATCTTACTGTCACGAACCGGCAGGACTGGTAGTGGATCCTCTGGACCAGAGAGACGATGGCGCGGGTTGTACTAGAGGACCGGTTCTAAGCAGTTACTGGTCTTCACCAGAGCCCGCCGCAAGGCGGGATGGATTTGCTGCGGCGGTAACTACCAGGTCGTGTCCCCTAGTAACAACTCGATCTCTCTGGCAGCTGATATGGCGTGGAACACAGGGAGTAGGCAAGAGCGTAGTCGGACGTAGCAGAGGTCAGGGCAGGGCAGGCGGCAGAGGTTCAAAGGCGAGATGTCGGTAGCAAGGATTCGGCAACAGGCAAAGCAAACAAACACAGAAGGGAACGCTTTCACAGAGGCACAAGGCACAAAGATCCGGCAGGAAGCTGTGTGAGGAGAAGGTATTAATGAGCAGTGCACAGGTGAAGCCTAATTAAGTCAGCACTGCCTTTCACAAACCTTAACCCTTAATAACCAGTCTGGGCCAGGTACCAATCACCTGTGCACTGGTCCTTTAGATCTAAGAGTCCCGGTGCGCTGTGAGCGCTTCGAGGCCAGCAGGGGGCCCGGAGCGCTGAGCGTAACATTGGTTAGGACATGATTCCACCACACACCAGATCGATGACGTATCCAAATTCTCCTATGACATGACAGAAAACACATATATATCTATATATATCTATATCTATCTATATATATATATATATATATATATATATCTATCTATCTATATATATATATATATATATATATATATATATATGTTTCTCTTATTTTATATATATATATATATATATATATATATATATATATATATATATGCGTGTATATATATCTATAATATCTATATGTTTGTATATATATGTGTGTATGTACACATATATGTGTATATATATATTGTGAGGGATTAGCTCGGTGGCGGGTGTGGATGACCCCTTTGGGGGGGGGCGGGTTCGTTACACAGGGAGATAGCCGAGAAGTGGTTGCAAACAACAGTGTATGGTTTTATTCTTGCAATTTTCTTCACACAAGTGCAAGCATCAAAACATCAAAAATAAAAATATAACACAAAATAAATCCTTGCCACTGTGGGCGGCTACCTTCACACACAGGAACCTACCTAAGGAGTCTGTCCCCAACCTACTGTTGGGCAGACTTGGCTGATCATACAGCAGACTATCACTAGTCCATTTATTTTCTCTTCACACAGAAAATGTCCCTTTTCTCTTCACATAGAAAATATCCATTTGTTTTCCTCTTCACATAGAAAACATCCATTGGTTTTTCTCTTTACATAGAAAACATCCATTGGTTTTTCTCTTCACATAGAAAACAATCCAAGACCTCACCTTGAGAAGTCTTCAGTCTTTTTACCCTCCTCAGCGCACATCGCTTCAGGAGGCATTCCTCTCCTATACTCACACAGCTTCAGGAGGCATACATCTGACTGCCCTCCTCTACTCACACAGCGTCAGGAGGCAGCCCTCAATAGACTTCCTCTACACAACTTATAGAGGCCTTAATTTCCTCATTCTGAATAGATGAAGGTTTTTCAACTTCCTTAACCTTCCTGGCTACCTTTGCAGCCGACACCCTATAGTAATTGTCTAAACCAAGCAGAAGTGTATCTCCCATCTGTGACAACACTCACAGATTTACGTGACTTCCTGTCACATACCCCCCCCCCCTCTTGTTTCAACCCTAGGGTTGGGACACAGTTTTCCAGGCACTGATAAGTCTCTTAGTATCTTCCCAAGTAATGTTCAGTCCATTCGATTCTTTGTCTGCTTCAGCTGCCAGAGATACATCCTTCTGAGCAATCTGCTTTGCTTTTTACATCAGCCACTGTCTTTCATGCTGATATGAATTTATTTCCCTCCCCAGTTCATTAGCAACTGCTAACCTTTGTTGAAATGCTTGTAGGGGTGGCTCTTTCTTTAAGTCCATTAGCTTGTCTATATACACTTGTTTTGGCTGATCCTCTCCATCTTCATATAGTCAATTCTCTGTATCTTCAAACTTCAGGATGAAACTGTTTCTGTCATCTTCATTGACAGATTTCTCATAAATGTCAGACAGCTTGTCCCCCATCTCATATACACATTCTTGCCATTCATTTTTGGCATCTTTTCGCTCCTTCTCAAGTTTGTCCTGCATAACCATCTGCCCAGGGCCGGACTGGCCTATCGGGATACCGGGATATTTCCCGGTGGGCCGCCGGCCCTGGGGCCGCTTTAAAGATAGGGCCGCTTTAAGCAATTGGGGCCGGCCGCTTTAAGCAGTGGGACGGGGACCGCGCGGCCGCGCCGCTGTGTTGATGGCCGCTGCGCTCCAGAGTGACTTGACGGTCCGATATACTTTTACGTCAGCCGCTGTGAGCGGCATGACGTCACATCCGGCGGGGGCGGGCGGCTGCGCGGAGGACGAATCGACTGACTCAAGACTGTCACGGCGCCAATGGATCCATCATCCCGGACCCTACCACACAGCGAGACGCGCCAACAGCAGCATGATGGCAAGTGAGTGAGGTGAGTCACACTGGAGTGAAGACTGAGAGAGACAGAGAATGAATGAGCGGCTGCGGAGCAGAGCCTGGGACAGGCAGCCAGAAAGAGTAAATTGACTGGAGGGGTACCTCGTCCTCTTGCATTTGGGGGGGGAGGGGGGGAATCAGAGCCCCTACTACAATGCTAACCTCCCCCTCCCCCAATACAATGCTGGCCTGACTTGCCCCCCCTCCCCCTTATACAATGCTTATCTGCCATCCCCCCTGGGGCCTCCTCCTCCTAATACAATGCTGCCCCCCCCTAAATTTAGGGGGAGGGGGGGGAAACAGCATTGTATTAGGGGGAGGGGGCTGGGGGGTCATCATTTTATTAGAGGGAAGGGGGTTATCATTGTATTAGGAGGAGGGGAACAGCATTGTATTAGGGCCCCTAATAATTCTGGCAACTCCTATACCATGTCCTCAGCCCCTGACAACTCCTATACCATGTCCTCAGCCCCTGACAACTCCTATACCATGTCCTCAGCCCCTGACAACTCCTATACCATGTCCGCACAGCCCCTGACATCTCCTATACCATGTCCTCAGCCCCTGACAACTCACATATATATATACAAACATATAGATATTATAGATATATATACACACACATATATATATATATATATATATATATATATATATATATATATATATATAAAATAAGAGAAACATATATATATATATATATATCCTATACCATGTCCTCAGCCCCTGACAACTCCTATACCATGTCCGCACAGCCTCTGACAACTCCTATACCATGTCCGCACAGCCTCTGACAACTCCTATACCATGTCCGCACAGCCCCTGACATCTCCTATACCATGTCCTCAGCCCCTGACAACTCCTGTACCATGTCCGCACAGCCTCTGACAACTCCTATACCATGTCCGCACAGCCCCTGACATCTCCTATACCATGTCCTCAGCCCCTGACAACTCCTGTACCATGTCCGCACAGCCTCTGACAACTCCTATACCATGTCCTCAGCCCCTAACAACTCCTATACCATGTTCGCACAGCCTCTGACAACTCCTATACCATGTCCGCAGCCCCTGACATCTCCTATACCATGTCCTCACAGCCCCTGACAACTCCTATACCATGTCCGCACAGCCTCTGACAACTCCTGTACCATGTCCGCACAGCCCCTGACAACTCCTATACCATGTCCGCACAGCCCCTGACAACTCCTATACCATGTCCGCACAGCCTCTGACAACTCCTATACCATGTCCTCAGCCCCTAACAACTCCTATACCATGTCCGCACAGCCTCTGACAACTCCTATACCATGTCCTCAGGTATAGGAGTTGTCAGGGGCTGAGGACATGGTATAGGAGTTGTCAGAGGCTGTGCGGACATGGTATAGGAGTTGTCAGGGGCTGAGGACATGGTATAGGAGATGTCAGGGGCTGTGCGGACATGGTATAGGAGTTGTCAGGGGCTGTGCGGACATGGTATAGGAGTTGTCAGGGGCTATACCATGTCCGCACAGCCTCTGACAACTCCTGTACCATGTCCGCACAGCCCCTGACAACTCCTATACCATGTCCGCACAGCCTCTGACAACTCCTATACCATGTCCTCAGCCCCTAACAACTCCTATACCATGTCCGCACAGCCTCTGACAACTCCTATAACATGTCCTCAGGTATAGGAGTTGTCAGGGGCTGAGGACATGGTATAGGAGTTGTCAGGGGCTGAGGACATGGTATAGGAGTTGTCAGAGGCTGTGCGGACATGGTATAGGAGTTGTCAGGGGCTGAGGACATGGTATAGTAGATGTCAGGGGCTGTGCGGACATGGTATAGGAGTTGTCAGGGGCTATACCATGTCCGAACAGCCTCTGACAACTCCTATACCATGTCCGCACAGCCCCTGACAACTCCTATACCATGTCCGCACAGCCTCTGACAACTCCTATACCATGTCCGCACAGCCCCTGACAACTCCTATACCATGTCCGCACAGCCTCTGACAACTCCTATACCATGTCCTCAGCCCCTAACAACTCCTATACCATGTCCTCAGCCCCTAACAACTCCTATATCATGTCCGCACAGCCTCTGACAACTCCTATACCATGTCCTCAGCCCCTAACAACTCCTATACCATGTCCGCACAACCCCTGACAACTACTATACCATGTCCGCAGCCCCTGACATCTCCTATACCATGTCCGCACAGCCCCTGACAACTCCTATACCATGTCCGCACAGCCCCTGACAACTCCTATACCATGTCCTCACAGCCCCTGACAACTCCTATACCATGTCCGCACAGCCCCTGACATCTCCTATACCATGTCCTCAGCCCCTGACAACTCCTATACCATGTCCGCACAGCCTCTGACAACTCCTATACCATGTCCTCAGCCCCTGACAACTCCTATACCATGTCCTCAGCCCCTGACAACTCCTATACCATGTCCGCACAGCCCCTGACATCTCCTATACCATGTCCTCAGCCCCTGACAACTCCTATACCCTGTCCGCACAGCCTCTGACAACTCCTATACCATGTCCGCACAGCCTCTGACAACTCCTATACCATGTCCGCACAGCCCCTGACATCTCCTATACCATGTCCTCAGCCCCTGAAAACTCCTGTACCATGTCCGCACAGCCTCTGACAACTCCTATACCATGTCCGCAGCCCCTGACATCTCCTATACCATGTCCTCACAGCCCCTGACATCTCCTATACCATGTCCGCACAGCCTCTGACAACTCCTATACCATGTCCGCACAGCATCTGACAACTCCTGTACCATGTCCGCACAGCCCCTAACAACTCCTATACCATGTCCGCACAGCCCCTGACATCTCCTATACCATGTCCTCAGCCCCTGACAACTCCTATACCATGTCCGCACAGCCTCTGACCACTCCTATACCATGTCCGCACAGCCTCTGACAACTCCTATACCATGTCCGCACAGCCCCTGACATCTCCTATACCATGTCCTCAGCCCCTGACAACTCCTGTACCATGTCCGCACAGCCTCTGAAAACTCCTATACCATGTCCGCAGCCCCTGACATCTCCTATACCATGTCCTCACAGCCCCTGACAACTCCTATACCATGTCCGCACAGCCCCTGAAATCTCCTATACCATGTCCGCACAGCTTCTGACAACTCCTGTACCATGTCCGCACAGCCCCTGACAACTCCTATACCATGTCCGCAGCCCCTGACATCTCCTATACCATGTCCTCACAGCCCCTGATAACTCCTATACCATGTCCGCACAGCCTCTGACAACTCCTATACCATGTCCTCAGCCCCTGACAACTCCTATACCATGTCCGCACAGCCTCTGACAACTCCTATACCATGTCCGCAGCCCCTGACATCTCCTATACCATGTCCTCACAGCCCCTGACAACTCCTATACCATGTCCGCACAGCCCCTGACATCTCCTATACCATGTCCGCACAGCCTCTGACAACTCCTGTACCATGTCCGCCCAGCCCCTGACAACTCCTATACCATGTCCGCACAGCCTCTGACAACTCCTATACCATGTCCTCAGCCCTTAACAACTCCTATACCATGTCCGCACAGCCCCTGACAACTCCTATACCATGTCCGCAGCCCCTGACATCTCCTATACCATGTCCGCAGCCCCTGACATCTCCTATACCATGTCCATACAGCCTCTGACAACTCCTGTACTATGTCCGTACAGCCTCTGACAACTCCTATACCATGTCCGCACAGCCTCTGACAACTATACCATGTCCTCAGCCCCTAACAAATCCTATACCATGTCCGCACAGCCCCTTACAACTCCTATACCATGTCCGCAGCCCCTGACATCTCCTATACCATGTCCGCAGCCCCTGACATCTCCTATACCATGTCCGCACAGCCTCTGACAACTCCTGTACCATGTCCGTACAGCCTCTGACAACTCCTATACCATGTCCGCACAGCCTCTGACAACTCCTATACCATGTCCGCACAGCCCCTGACAATTCCTATACCATGTCCGCACAGCCTCTGACAACTCCTATACCATGTCCGCACAGCCCCTGACAACTCCTATACCATGTCCGCACAGCCCCTGACAACTCCTATACCATGTCCGCACAGCCTCTGACAACTCCTATACCATGTCCTCAGCCCCTGACAACTCCTATACCATGTCCTCACAGCCCCTGACAACTCCTATACCATGTCCGCACAGCCCCTGACAACTCCTATACCATGTCCGCACAGCCCCTGACAACTTCTATACCATGTCCGCACAGCCCCTGACAACTCCTATACCATGTCCGCACAGCCTCTGACAACTCCTATACCATGTCCTCAGCCCCTAACAACTCCTATACCATGTCCTCAGCCCCTAACAACTCCTATATCATGTCCGCACAGCCTCTGACAACTCCTATACCATGTCCTCAGCCCCTAACAACTCCTATACCATGTCCGCACAGCCCCTGACAACTCCTATACCATGTCCGCAGCCCCTGACATCTCCTATACCATGTCCGCACAGCCTCTGACAACTCCTGTACCATGTCCGTACAGCCTCTGACATCTCCTGTACCATGTCCGCACAGCCTCTGACAACTCCTATACCATGTCCGCAGCCCCTGACATCTCCTATACCATGTCCTCACAGCCCCTGACAACTCCTATACCATGTCCGCACAGCCCCTGACATCTCCTATACCATGTACGCACAGCCTCTGACAACTCCTGTACCATGTCCGCACAGCCCCTGACAACTCCTATACCATGTCCGCACAGCCTCTGACAACTCCTATACCATGTCCGCACAGCCTCTTACAACTCCTATACCATGTCCTCAGCCCCTAACAACTCCTATACCATGTCTGCACAGCCCCTGACAACTCCTATACCATGTCCTCAGCCCCTGACAACTCCTATACCATGTCCGCACAGCCCCTGACAACTCCTATACCATGTCCTCAGCCCCTGACAACTCCTATACCATGTCCTCAGCCCCTGACAACTCCTATACCATGTCCGCACAGCCCCTGACATCTCCTATACCATGTCTTCAGCCCCTGACAACTCCTATACCCTGTCCGCACAGCCTCTGACAACTCCTATACCATGTCCGCACAGCCTCTGACAACTCCTATACCATGTCCGCACAGCCCCTGATATCTCCTATTCCATGTCCTCAGCCCCTGACAACTCCTATACCATGTACGCACAGCCCCTGACAACTCCTATACCATGTCCTCAGCCCCTGACAACTCCTATACCATGTCCTCAGCCCCTGACAACTCCTATACCATGTCCGCACAGCCCCTGACATCTCCTATACCATGTCTTCAGCCCCTGACAACTCCTATACCCTGTCCGCACAGCCTCTGACAACTCCTATACCATGTCCGCACAGCATCTGACAACTCCTGTACCATGTCCGCACAGCCCCTGACAACTCCTATACCATGTCCGCACAGCCCCTGACATCTCCTATACCATGTCCTCAGCCCCTGACAACTCCTATACCATGTCCGCACAGCCTCTGACAACTCCTATACCATGTCCGCACAGCCTCTGACAACTCCTATACCATGTCCGCACAGCCCCTGACATCTCCTATACCATGTCCTCGGCCCCTGACAACTCCTGTACCATGTCCGCACAGCCTCTGACAACTCCTATACCATGTCCGCAGCCCCTGACATCTCCTATACCATGTCCTCACAGCCCCTGACAACTCCTATACCATGTCCGCACAGCCCCTGACATCTCCTATACCATGTCCGCACAGCCTCTGACAACTCCTGTACCATGTCCGCACAGCCCCTGACAACTCCTATACCATGTCCGCACAGCATCTGACAACTCCTATACCATGTCCGCACAGCCTCTTATAACTCCTATACCATGTCCTCAGCCCCTAACAACTCCTATACCATGTCCGCACAGCCCCTGACAACTCCTATACCATGTCCTCAGCCCCTGACAACTCCTATACCATGTCCGCACAGCCCCTGACAACTCCTATACCATGTCCGCACAGCCCCTGACAACTCCTATACCATGTCCGCACAGCCCCTGACAACTCCTATACCATGTCCTCAGCCCCTGACAACTCCTATACCATGTCCGCACAGCCCCTGACAACTCCTATACCATGTCCT
This sequence comes from Pelophylax lessonae, assembly GCF_965119305.1. Taxonomy (NCBI): domain Eukaryota; kingdom Metazoa; phylum Chordata; class Amphibia; order Anura; family Ranidae; genus Pelophylax; species Pelophylax lessonae. The sequence continues at coordinate 101,209,774 of NC_138768.1, forward strand.
CAGCCCCTGACAACTCCTATACCATATAGTTACATCGGGCCGGATTTAAAGAAACTGCAGCTTCAAACATCTATGACGTGTTTCAGTTTCGCCGCGTTCAAATCAATTAACTGGCGCTGCGGCGAATTGGCGAGTAAAACAGCAATAATGAATTCCGCCGTCAGCGGGATTCACTTACGATCGCGGCTTCGCCAATTCGCAAACGTATGTCTTCGTGCTTATAGCAGTTTCACATAGCGATGTGGGCTAGTGGATTAGTGCACACATCACATGTCTGTAATTCATCTCCCTCTGCTGTAGGTTCGAGGCTTACCATCTCCACCTACTTTTTTTATTTTCTTTTTTTGTTTATATTGCTAAAATGTAACGGATTACATCATATATATTGCTAAATAATGTTACACTCAGAAGCGCTTGCAAGCTTACACCATTTTAAGTGTTTTTTTGATCTTGTCTGTGTGTCGAATCGATCTTATGAAGGAAAGTACCAAAGGCAAGTGACCAAACCCCTACCCTACTTCAGGGCAAGATGAAACCTCACAATTTTACCATGGTCTTCTTCCCACATTCCATACAATGTTTAGTTCTTTAGCTATATGTGCTTTTTAGCCTTAACACACTCCATTTTTTCCACCATACAGCTTTATTCTGCACAATAGCTAAGTGCTTTGCAACTTCACTGCAGTTCACAACGTCATGGGTTCAAATCACATCACTACACTTGGGATCTCTTTTCACTCTCATTTTTTTAAACAGTTTTTTTAAACTATCTTGAATTTGGGGGGGGAGGGGGGTGTCCTACCCAAATTTCAAGCACATCAATGGAAACAACACAATTTTGATTTTATGAGTGTGGTCCTAGTTTTATCGAGATGCAATTCTTTACATATTTACCATGGTTCTTACAATTTCTTGACCTATAAACATAGGTGTCTGATATTGGACTCTCTCCATATTTCAACAACACAGACCCTCATAGTCCAACACTACATTTGCCTCACACCTCAACACAACACTGTCACATCCCTACTCTACATTACAACCCCTCACATCACCAGTACAAGCAGCATGCAAAGTGCAAAACTCCGGCCTTGGCAGCTTAATGGGCCATACACTAACAATTTGTCTAGACTTTTTCCTGTAGACTTAACCAAACCATATAATAGAAGCTCAAACCTCAACACTTTCAATTTGGATGCAATCAGGCAGGCCCTTGCACTACATAGAAAATGTCAATCTGAAGGATAAAGTCTTCTCTAAATCTTACAGTGTGGATGGCCCTTTTGTCTGTAGGCACCCACACAAAACAAAAAAACACATGTTCAATTCTAATGTATTTATTTATTTGAGAATGACAGCAGAAGGAGGGATGCAGCAAAAGAATATTGTCACTCTCCAGTCCGTGTGCCTTTACAGCGCCAGACCACGATCTTTGCTCCATGGCTACGGGATTCTGATGTCTTCCACAACTTCCGGCAGAGTTCAGAATCCATTCTGCACCTCTACCAGCTCATAGGGGACAGGCATGGCAAGGTTGCTGGGCAGCTTCCAAGCCACTTTCGAAGTTCCAGGGTGTTCATGTTGGTCATTGGCCATGTGCCTTACCAAATATCCACTGACCACAAAAGAAAATGAGTGGAGTCCATCAAGGTGGGTTTCTACCACCTACACCCGCAAGCAGTACCACTCCTGGAAAAATAAAACAAAGGATAAGACATTTCATAATGAAAATCACATCTTAATGCCTGTTTGCTTCATTCTGAACTTCATTTAATTTCGACATCACGAGTGAAATAACACATTTTATGCCAACTTACACAAACCAGAAATCATTAATGTAAACATTTGAATACACACCTGTGACGCCAGACAGCCCATCACCACAGGCTTCCCATGGTACGTGCCATGATTCCAAGATGTTGATGTTCTGGAAAATTACAACACCATAAGATACCAAGCAGCCGTTCATGTTATCAATAACTACACAGGTGGCATAGACACAAATAAACACCTGCCAGCTCTTCTCAGCCCTTTACACTATTCACAATACCAACATGTTTATGGTTAGAGGTGCATGTTTTTGCTCAAGTAACACAATTTTACCAATGTTGACTACACTTTATCTACAATGGCAAGTGTCATTGGCAGATGATAATCACCCTCTGTCTCCCTGTGAGTGGCACCTCTGCTAACTAGCTAATTAATACACATGCCCTATCTTGACCGGTTACAGTACTTACATGTAAAGTGGCTAGCAACCAGGGTATTCCGGGTGGCCATACCGGCAGCGGTGCTCCGCCGCCTGGGGGCCGCCGGCTGACGGACCTCTGGCTCCCTCTCCTCCGTCAGCTCCCAAGAATCATCCCGGGCAACGCACATGTTGTGCAACACGCAGCACGCCAGGATGATCTTGGAAGCCTTTGTAGGAGAGTACAGGAGTTCACCCCCAGGCCGGGCCAAGCAGAGAAACCGGGACTTGAGAAGACCTATGGTCAACTCAATGATACTCCGGCTTCTCCGCAAGGCCCTGTTGTAATTCCTCTCTGCTGGGCCCTGGGGGTACCTGATTGGAGCCATCAGCCACGTCAGCTGCGGGTAACCAGCATCCCCTGAAAAATAAGAAAAATATACATTAGTTATTCATATCATGTGACTTTAGATGACTCCTCAAAATGGGAGACAATTAGGCATTTTACTAAACAACCTGCTCGTCTGTTTGCAAAAAATCATATGAAACATCTCAACTCTGTCTAACTGCCTAAATCACTAATACAAATGGGAAAAAGGACACACAAAGTGGTGGGTTTCTCTTGCAAGTTCCAACTTGGCCCCTATTTTGTTCCTATTACATTAGCCTAGGTCTTACTTCTGGAATATATCTGCAACTAGAGTGAGGAAACCAATATTGACTCACTTATGCAAAGTACTTTGGGGATATGGCAATACCATTGGAATCATTTGTCGGTTTTCTTTGGGTGGCTAGAGGACACCATTTACACATTGGTTAACCACCTTCATTGGACTCAAAGACAACTTTGCAAATCTTTCTTTTGTGAGCTGCTAAGCTGCTGATCTGGTTGTGTGTGAACAGCCTGACAACTCCTAACACATCCATTTTAGGTAGGCTTTGCTTAAATCAGGGTGTACACCGATGTAGCTTATTCCTATGTCTATGTAATCTTACAGTTTATGTTGTTAAGACAAAATACTTTACCAATAAGCCACCCTTCGGGCATTTGTCCACTTTCAAACACCTCGTACAGAGTACTTGTTCTTAACATACTGGAATCATGGCACGACCCTGGGTGACCAGTGTTGACACTCATGATGCGCTGTTTGGCGTCACACACTAATTGGACGTTCACGGAGTGGTACTGCTTGCGGTTCCGGTATTCACTTTCGTGGCTCCTTGGGGGCCTAATGGCTATGTGGGTGCCATCGATTGCCCCTAGGATTTGCGGCATGTGTGCCCGCCGGTAGAAACCCAACTTGACTTCATTCCACTCATTTTCATTCTGTGGCCAGTGGATAAAATTGGGCACTATATCCACTATGGCATTAATGACCAACATGAACACCCTTGAAACTGTGGGCTGGCTAATGCCCATGATACTTCCCGAAGTGGCTTGGAAGCTGCCACGCCCTAAAATATACAAAGTGGCCAGCAATCTGGCCATGCCGGGCACCGCATGGCCGCGTTGTGTGTCCGGGTCAATTTTCTCTGCTATGAGCTGGTAGAGGTGTAGAATAGTTCCTCGCTCGAGCCGGAACTTCCTCCTGACATCAGAATCCCGCAGCTTGTCCAAATAGATCCTTGGAGCAAAAATGCGTGGCTGGCGAGGTAAGGGCACACGGACTGGAGGTGCTGCTGCTGGAGGTGCTGCTGCTGCTGCTGCTGCAGCTTCCCCACCTTCTGCTGCCTCCTGTGCCAGGGCCTCCTCAAACAAGGCACCAATAAATGCCAGCATTGCACCATCTAATGCGTCTGGGATATCGTCCTCCATTTTGAACGCGCAAATTCGCGAATGCGCAGATATATATAGAAACGGCCGCTAATTATCACACCTGTGAGCCAGCTATAAAAGGAGCACATGGCCAATATGGCTGCTGGATGTTATAGATCGATGTTTCTTATGTGCTAGCAAGACCCTGTGACCCACAACCTACATTATCTGGAGGTAAGACAATTGTATCTCTCTCTCCCAAAAAAAAGGAAGGAGACAATTTGTACTTATCTTGGGTGTGCTTAAGTTGTCTATGGTGAATCCCCTCCAACCCACAATAGCTTGGGAACCCCTCAAGTGTCTTTTAATCATTGGCAGTTGGCCCCATGTGCATGTGGTTTGGACATGTGTTTTCTCATGTTTGTTAAAGGTGTGCAGTCTAGATTTGGCATCTAAACCTGCCCCCTTACCTTCCCAGCTTCCAAAGACACCATTTTTGCTTTCCTGATAACTGTAATTTATTATGTGCACGTATGTAGGTCATGCGATTTCTCATGTATGTTTAATGTTTGCAGCCTCCTTTTGCCTATAAAGGATTACACCACCACCACCACCACCACTGTGTTTGTGCCATTAGGTAAGTGTTTGGAGGGCCTCGTGTGATTTGTACCCCTATGCGTTTTCTTATGTTTTTTTTTTTTCCATTTCTTTGCAGCCTCTTCTGCTCTTTGCCACCACCACCACCACCACCACCACCACCACTGTGTTTGTGCCATTAGGTAAGTGTTTGGAGGGCCTCGTGTGATTTGTACCCCTATGCGTTTTCTTATGTGTTTTTTTTTCCCATTTCTTTGCAGCCTCTTCTGCTCTTTGCCACCACCACCACCACCACCACCACCACCACTGTGTTTGTGCCATTAGGTAAGTGTTTGGAGGGCCTCGTGTGATTTGTACCCCTATGCGTTTTCTTATGTGTTTTTTTTTTTACATTTCTTTGCAACCTCTTCTGCTTTTTTTGCCACCACCACCACCACCACCACCACCGTGTTTGTGCCATTAGGTAAGTGTTTGGAGGGCCTCGTGTGATTTGTACCCCTATGCGTTTTCTTATGTGTTTTTTTTTTACATTTCTTTGCAACCTCTTCTGCTTTTTTTGCCACCACCACCACCACCGTGTTTGTGCCATTAGGTAAGTGTTTGGAGGGCCTCGTGTGATTTGTACCCATATGCGTTTTCTTATGTGTTTTTTTTTTCTTTTCTTTGCAGCCTCTTCTGCTCTTTGCCCACTACTACCACCACCACCACCACCAAGTCTGTTTGTGCCATTAGGTAAGTGTGTTCTGTAACTGTTCACTAATTATACTGTATATGAAGAGCAATCTGCAAATCCTGTTTTTTCTGTTTTCTCTTTTGTCATTTCAGATTTAGGAGTTTGGGGCTCTTTGCTGCTGCTGGACAGCCAGATTCTCTGCCCACCTCGTGCTCCCATGGCCCCACCCACTGGAAGGATGAGAAGGGGCAGGGTGGCCAGGGGGGCCAGGGGGGCCAGGGGGGGCAGGGGGGCAGGGGGGGCAGATCGTCTGGCTCTGGTGTGAGGGAGGCTCCAGCTGTATCCATGAGGGAGTCCACCATCCCCATCCCGGAGGAGGAAGCCGGGGGAGGTGTTAACACACCAAGTGGACAAGCTGGCTCTTCTGACAGTAGTCCTGGAGCGGGTCCGTCCACCAGAGTCAGCTTGTCCACATTACCCCGGCTTCCCCGTTTCACCCACAATCAGTGCTGTGCCCTGGTCCACGCCTATATGGCCAGATATCAGGCGATACATGGGACCAGGGCCGCGTCTTACTCAGTAACAGAGAAGAACAGATTGTGGGATGAAATCCGGGATGCTGTAAATGCACTGGGTGAAGCACCTCGCCACCGTGACAGTGTGCGGAAGAAGGTCAACGACATCTGTGGGTCCGTTCGGAAGAAGCTAATTGCATGGGCTGCGGAGGGTCTTTATGACAGTCAAGGTCGGCTGGATGAACGTGCACGAAGTTCTCTCTGGGATTATCAATTACCTTTCTTGAACATCATAGGACCCGATACCATCTTTCCCAGAGAGGACTTAGATTCGGATGCTTTGCACCGAGGTAGGATATTATCTTGGATGTCAATTGTGTGAGTTGTTTGGAAAAGATTAACTACTATCCTATGTGTGACATTAAGAGAATGTGATACTTGCCCTTCCAATTGTCCTTTTTTTGTTTTCCCCAACCTGCAATTTGTTCATCTGTAGCACGGATCTCAGCCCCTCCACAGCCCATGCAGCTTGGCGAACCAGACGGACTCACAGGTGTTGACATCAGTGCTGACCCTCCTCCTGGTAGGTCCAATATCATACTGTGCCAAACAATGTAGATGTTTTTTTTTTTCCAAGATAGCTCATATTGCTATGTCCTTTACAGAAGATCCGCAGCAGGGAACACACCCAGTGCAGCTAGGCCTGGAGGAAGGTGTTGGTATGTCTAGTCAAATAATGTTTTTTTGAATCTTATTAACCCCATTAACACACATGTTTTTTCTTAGGAAAGAGTGTTGCCTTTTAGATGTTTACCCTGCAAAACACAGTTGACAGCATTAATGGGTGCCGTCATTAGTAGGCAGACCAAGCCTTCTTAACCTTTGGGAGGGTTTAGCAAGTGTCCTATGAGCCCAGGAAAGCACTTTTGAATGTTTGGCCTCAATGCTTCATTCATGAAGCTAGGAGGGCAATCTGGCCATAATCATTACTGACTAAGGTTATGTACTAAACATGTTTTTTTTTTTTTGTTTTTAAAAGAACATCAGGCCCCTCTTGACGTTGCAGCTGGAGTTGGATCAGGAGCTGGCGACGATTCTGCATCCAGTGCTGTGGTATGTGATATAAGGGAACAAGGTGCACATGTAACATTTCAATGGTAGCATTGATTTTGGACTAGATGTGGCTTACATTGTGTGTGTTAAATTAGTGCTATGACATTCTGACGATGCACCAGCACAACAAGAGTTCTATCTTGAACATCAGGGAATTATGTTATAATTTGGTGTGCCACTAATGTTCCAAAAACATCCAGGATCTTTAAAGTCCGGCCCGTCTTTGATTTTCCAGGTCCAAATTCATGGGTATCATTTGGTTGGGTTGTCCTGTAGCCGATTGATGGCAAGATTTTAGACAACATACGTAGATGTATAAAGTCATTGGTGTAGTAACAGATTTACCAAAAGCATAAACAACCTACCACACCAGGGTTAATTGGGAACACCTTCATGTTGAATCTTTTTTGCCTTTGTCATATTAGTCACACCAATATAATATGTACCCATTATCAGAAGTGTTGCTAGCTTGGATAATCTTACAATGAACAAGTACTCATTAGAAGCACATCAAACTTTTCAACGTTCTGCTTGGGGTGTTAAGTTGTCAAACTAATCTGAAATATTTAGTCATGATGTTTGATAATGATTTGGTCTATTTCTTCTGCTTTCAGGTAGCCTTAGATGCAGAGGGATTGTCACCTACCCAACTTCGTCCATCTATGCTGGATGTAGCCGAGAGGCTGCTTGATGAGTATCAGGTCCAAAATGAGTTAAGGAGGCGTACTCAGCAATCTACTGAGGCAGTACGTCTGCTCGGGCTCATACAGGAATCTGTAGCAACAATGGTACAGGTTCACCAGGATATGTTACAGGTTCAACAGGATATGCGTAACAGCTTGGTAAGTTTAGCAGACCAGCATCAACGGGATCGGCAAAGTGTTGACACTCAGGTGCTGGCCACACGCCAATGCCTGTTTGGATCTGAAGATGCCCCATTGGCAGAGCCCTCCCAAACATCTCACTCACCTGCCACTGCAGGTTGTGGTAGTGGGAGGGTAATGCCAGTGTTGGCCACTTGTCAGGCAGCTGGGGATGGGACAATTCCTCCTGTAGCCACTCCTAGCACTTCACACTCCATTCGGACTCCCACACCCCTCAATGAGCAATCCTCCTGCACAACCTCAATGCGCACTGGTTCCACAGTACCCCTTCCACCTGACTACATTCCCTCCACACCTTTATCACTTCACTCCTCCCCAGGCCGTTCTTCTTTTTTGTCACCAATGCGACATGTCGTTTGCCCCCGCACCGTGGACCACAACAAACAATCAACCACCACTCCCCACACATCTTCACAACCCTTGCACCACCAGCAGCATCAAATAGCCTTGGAGCAGCAACGATCCCATCTCATGGTAATGGCACACGTTGCCCAAATGCTTAGGCTGACCCCAGAGCAGATGACACTATTGGCCGAACATCTTCTGTCTGGGACATTTCCAACGTTCAACACCCTGCATCATCAGCAGCCTCAGACAGAAGATATGATCCTAATGGGCCACTTGAGCACAACTCTACAGTTAACCCCGGACCAGATGGAACTCTTGGCACACCATTTGATGGCAGGAAACTTAACAGTGCTCACCACACTGCTTCAGGCACGACCACCAACTTGATTTTTTGTTTTTTTGTTTAATTTGGTTTAGTTTTGTTAATGATTTACATTGGCCAATTTTTTGGGCCATTTTTTTTTTTAATTTGAGGGTGGCACAATATGATTTATTATAGTGCTTCTTTTGGGGATGAAATAAAATTTTATGCAAAATGATTAGTTTGTGTTTGCTCTTTGGTTTTTTAGGAGTGTTGGTGGCCAAGTAATGGCCCTGGTTAATGTAGGCATTTATACACACGTGCTTCTCTATCTCCAAACATATGATTTCATGTAAATTTAGATAACTCAATGTTCACATAACGACCCAAGAAAAGGTCTCCCTTCAAATGTAGCTTCAAAACAAGTCTCAAGGCTAACATAAACCAAAGCCAACATACTAACAATTACAGACCACACCACTCAAGTAAACAAATACAACACAAAAGACATTCGATGTGTACACCAAAAAGAAAACTTGGGTAATAAAATAAATGTTTTAATAACACATGTGGGTGTCTACCAACTGTAGCGTACAAAAAATATATTACAATATATAATAGAATGAACTAAATTGCCAATGTAACATTTGTGTTGCAAAGAGCAACATACTTAAATTTAATTTAGATAAACATTTTAAACATTTTTTATGTTTTGACATCATTTTTTGGAAGGTTTTCACAAAAACAATTCTTTTTTGTAAACATTTGTGGTTTTTTCCGTTGCCATAAAAACAACAAGGCTTATTTGTAAACATTTGTGGTTTTGTCGGTTGCCATAAAAACAACAAGGCTTTTTTGTAAACATTTGTGGTTTTGTCGGTTGCCATAAAAACAACAAGGCTTTTTTGTAAACATTTTTGGTTTAGTTTGTTACCAAAAACAACAAGGCTTTTTTGTAAACATTTGTGGTTTTGTCGGTTGCCATAAAAACAACAAGGCTTTTTTGTAAACATTTGTGGTTTTTTCCGTTGCCATAAAAACAACAAGGCTTATTTGTAAACATTTGTGGTTTTGTCGGTTGCCATAAAAACAACAAGGCTTTTTTGTAAACATTTTTGGTTTAGTTTGTTACCAAAAACAACAAGGCTTTTTTGTAAACATTTGTGGTTTTGTCGGTTGCTATAAAAACAACAAGGCTTTTTTGTAAACATTTTTGGTTTAGTTTGTTACCAAAAACAACAAGGCTTTTTTGTAAACATTTGTGGTTTTGTCGGTTGCCATAAAAACAACAAGGCTTTTTTGTAAACATTTGTGGTTTTTTCCGTTGCCATAAAAACAAGGCTTATTTGTAAACATTTGTGGTTTTGTCGGTTGCCATAAAAACAACAAGGCTTTTTTGTAAACATTTTTGGTTTAGTTTGTTACCAAAAACAACAAGGCTTTTTTGTAAACATTTTTTTTTTTGGTTGCCAAAAACAAGGCTTTTTTGTTTTTTTTTTTTTTTTTTGGGTCCCAAAAAAAGGGTTTTTTTAAAATTTTTATATTTTTTTTGGTTGCCAAAAACGATGGTTTTTTTAATTTTTTTTTTTTTTTGGTCCCAAAAAAAAGGGTTTTTAATTTTTTAATTTTTTTGTTTCCCAAAAACGAGGGTTTTTTAATTTTTTTTTTTTTTTGGTCCCAAAAAAAAGGGTTTTTAATTTTTTAATTTTTTTGTTTCCCAAAAACGAGGGTTTTTTAATTTTTTTTTTTTTTTGGTCCCAAAAAAAAGGGTTTTTAATTTTTTAATTTTTTTGTTTCCCAAAAACGAGGGTTTTTTAATTTTTTTTTTTTTTTTTGGTCCCAAAAAAAAGGGTTTTTAATTTTTTAATTTTTTTGTTTCCCAAAAACGAGGGTTTTTTAATTTTTATTTTTTTTTTGGTCCCAAAAAAAAGGGTTTTTAATTTTTAAATTTTTTTGTTTCCCAAAAACGAGGGTTTTTTAATTTTTTTTTTTTTTTTGGTCCCAAAAAAAAGGGTTTTTAATTTTTTAATTTTTTTGTTTCCCAAAAACGAGGGTTTTTTAATTTTTTTTTTTTTTTTGGTCCCAAAAAAAAGGGTTTTTAATTTTTAAATTTTTTTGTTATATTTTTTTTTCGAATGTCGAAATGTGACAGTTAAAAAACATTGTAAAATTAACCAAACAAATTAAAAAATAAAAACTATAATCTTTTTAAGGGGGAAACATTCCTGACAAATGGCTCCTGAGGGGCTGGATCGGCCCCATAAGTTTCTTCCAAAACCAAGATTCTGTCGATGCACCATGTTATGTATTCCAAAAGGACCTCATAGGTGAGGTGCGTGTGTCCTGGGTAGAAAAAGACATGACAATTAGTTTTATGCAAAATGATCCAAACAACGATTGTAATTAATGTGCCTCAACAAATATGCTTAGGAGTCTATTGGTTGGCTTTTATCAACACTCTGAAGCAAATATGCTAAATTGCTGGTGTAAACCTTAAACTCAAACTTTCACAGCAAATTGTTCAAAAGGTTACATAAGATGGCTTGGAATGTTAGTAGCAGTTTCACCAAAGCTAAGTAAAAGGCTTTTCTTCATGTCAACACAAGCAATCATTTAGAAGAATGTAAGGTGTTTTGGGTTCAATTGGTCAACACGATACATGTGCACACATTTATCTCTATCACCATTGGAGTTTGTGTAGCGTTCTCTCTCCCTCTTACTGTCTATAGATTGAACCTGACACATAGTAGAGACTTACCCTTTGGAATTCGGAGGGCCAGTTGTGGACGGAGCAGATGTGTCTGCTCCCCTGATCTCCTTTCCGCCATCCCAGCTGTGTTAAGAGAGAAGAAAAAGTTTATCAACAAATGGACTCACGCTAACTGTAGGTTAGGCAGTCATGAAAACGCTCTAACACCCACTCATTACCCCTCCACATTTCCCTGAAAGTTTTATTTAGACTTTGATATGGTGGTGATGCAGATTTGTACAGTGCAAGCGTCATTCTACTGGGTGAAGCTTGTAGCGTTAAGGATACGTACTCCCTGCTTTTGTGCTGATTGTGTTTTTCGGATGTTTTTGGTGCCTCAGCCCTGCCTGTTCTAAGTGTTGGAAACATATTTTGGGAGGGCTGTGGAAAACTAATCAGGTTAGACTTACACTCTCTAGGTTTTTGGGGACAAGATAAATAACAATCCTCCTTTTTACATGGCCCCTGTACACACCTCTAGGCACCTCCCTCCTGTTGGTTGACCCCACAGCAGGCAGCTTGCTATGGAGGCACATGAGATGAAGCCAAGCACCCTGTGCCTGTTCAGGCACCTAACTGTGAGCCAGCCTTGCCCCCCTCCCTTCCGATGGTCTCAATGATTAGGAGTGACAGCATCAGGAGGCAATATTGGCATGCTGTCACCTCAGTTAAGGAGGAGGGGGAGTCTGTTCCAGACAAGTATTAGTGCAAAAATGTGGACAGTAAAAAATGGTCCCAGTAAGTCTGAGGGGGAATATGCACACCTATCACTTGGAATACTAATGCATAGAATGCATTCACATAAAGAACCTGCTGCCTTTAGAGGAACTTGAAGCCTGAGCGGGGACATACACAGTTAGCATTTCTCCACTTACTAAGTAGACACATTCCTGGAAAAGCACACAACTTACCATCATCAGTTTTTTTTTGGGCCCCCGAAGTTGATGGCGTGGCTGGCTCGGGAGAAACTGCACAAAAAGAACACAAATTGTGAACTGGAATGTGGTACATTACCGAGGAAGAGTATTTATGAAAGATTGACAAACACACATTTTCAGTGTTGACTAAATCAGGACATGATTAAATTACAATGTCCACAAAAAATTGACAAGTACAAAGCACACCATTTCCAATGTAGAGAAACTAACACCAATTTAGAATAGGGTGGCTTGAGATAACTTACAAAAGATAACATGTCCTGTAAAGCTCCCCAAAACCACCTTGCAAACATGAAGGTTAAGCAAGAGTGTTTCATGACCAACCTTCCTGTCACATATAGCAAAACTACACTTGCTTAGACTCCAACTTAGATTATCCTAGATACACATCATCCTAGCACACACAATTCATGTGAGAATCTAATTTTAGGTACTTACAGACTAGTTCAGGGGAGCCTGGAGTGGGGGAGGATGGGGGAGACCCTACATGGGGGGATGGTGTCCCTTCATGGGGGGATGGCGTCGTATCTCCTAGAAACACAAAGACACAAATACAATCCTTGAACCAAAGCTATTTGATAAAGGCACACAGAAAGTAGTTGGGAAACATTGAAGGTAGTAGTTACTTTGGACTGGGTAAGCAGCAGCCCCTCTTCCCCAGTCCTCCACAACTAACATCCTCGATGTCAGCTGCTACATAACCCCAATGGCAAAATATAGATATTACAGCCCTTAGATTTCCCAGGACACATTGAACACACAAACACATGTAGAATACTTACTTCCCATTTGAGGAGAGCCCAGGTCCTCATCCGCTTGAGACCAATTGGCCTCTTCTTGGGCACCAATGTGTTCCTGGCCCGGATCCAGGCGACTTGGCCCTGCCTGAGGCTCCTCTCTTGCTGAAGTTACATCAACCACAAAAGAAAACAAAACAAACAATCATTCCTCCAAGTTCGACCTAATACACAACACACCAGCACATCCACATTACTTACAGGGGGCCTGAGAAGGCTGAGCCGCAACATCCTGATCACTGGTTTCTAAAATAAAAGAAAAACATTATATATTATTTATGGACACAAATAGGCAGTAACCTCTCATCATGCTAGCACCATACTCAATGCCCCTACAATTCAGAACATAGAAGTGCACTTACACCAATGAGATGCATTGACCATGTTTTAAAACAGGAGGGCACCATGCAAATTAAGCGGGCGCCTAAGGCCTCGCACCTACAGGGGCCTTGCGGCCAGTGGCGGAGCACCAACATTTCGAAGGGCGCAGTCAGGGAAATCTCCCAAGTAAAAGATTGCTTTCAATCCTCGGATCAAAAAGTTGCAGCAGTGTGCTGCAGTCCCTTCACTGCGTCTGCCAGGTGTCTGTTGTCCGCTGACACTTACTCCTCCTTCTCTGCCTGGGGATTGGCCGTCTGATCATGTTATCCTAAGATGTGGAGGAATCGGTAGGTGTGTACCTGCACCAGTAGGAAGTGACTGGCCGGTCAACTCACTCTGCTATCATCATTTGTTGCTCTGGGAGGAGAGCTCCGCCCTGGACCCGGAACATACAGGTAACCAGGCCCAGACTTGATATTTTGCAGGCTGGTCATAGATTTGTTGTGTCCACTATGCAAAGGGGTTGAGTTGCCCAAGGGAAGTTGGAAGAGTCTGAAAATGGTTGGTGGAGGAGGAGGAGAAGAAGGCCCTGGGTGGCTGGGGGACAAGGAGAGGGCCCCTGGGTGTTTTCTAGAGGAGGAAAGATCCACAATGACGCCAGAGTCAATTGCCAAGGAAGAGAGTGGAGCTGAGCAAGTCCTGCCTATCTGACCTGAAAGCCAAACATGGTGTAGATGGAGCCCTTTGCCCTACACAATGACAGCACCAGAGGTGGAAGGTGAGTGGTAGCGGGTCTTTGACATTATAGAGCATATGGACTCTGTCCATTATTGGTAGTTTTGTTTGGAGTTGTCCTTTAGATGTTTAACTGTGTTGCTTTTGACCCGAGCTGTGAGGGACTGAGGTATGACAGCCCACTATGCTGAGACTTATAGTGCCCTAGAATGTTGAGGACTGAGGAATCCTTAGTCCCTAACAGAGGGCACTACAAGTCTTAGCATAGCAGGCAGTATTTCCTCATTCCCCTACAGAGAGGATTACAAGTCCAAGCAGGTAGCCTTCTGCAGTGGGACTTGTTGTGCCCTTGACTGTGGTGGACTGAGGAAGGGAAGTGTAAGAGGGTCTCTGTAAGCTCAGATGTATGGGGGAGCTTTGGGGAACACAGAGTTCCCTTTTACACCAGAGTCCCCAGCTTCCCCCCTCAAATAATGGTTCCCAAACTCTCCTTATATCAGAGTCTTCACACTTCCCTCTTACAGTGTAGTAAGTCTGGAGACTCCGATGTAAAGGGGGCTCTGTAAAATGTGATTAGAGATTAGAAATTTCTAACATTTTTATTTTCTACTTACGATCCACAATTTTCAGCTGCTCAAATGGCTCGCTGCCTCTGATTGCGTATTGGAGTGTGGCCGTCCTCCTCCTCCCCTTCTTCACCAAAAGCACAAGAGGGTGCCGTCCGTCCGCTTTGGCTAGAAGCAGAAGAAAAAAAAAAAAACATAAAAAATACGAATGTACATAGTAGTATTAAAGGTTGTGAAGAGACACTTGATGGAGGTAGGAAAGGTAGGAGCGAGAGGGAGGGGGGGGGGTGTTGGTATTAGTGTTGTTGCATAGCTAAACACATGTCCACCTACCCAAAAAATTGTAACCTATCTGGTCACATGTAATGTATATTTTTACTTACCGGAGATTTGCTCCACAGCCTTTAGCAGGAGCCTGGGTGAGCGCCTTTTGGCATCACTCCAGGCCCGCTGCAGATCCACTATCTCAGGCAGAAACTGAAATCTCCGCTGCAGCCTCATCCGGAGACGACACATCATCTTGTGCTTTTGGTGAAGATGCGTATAAACTTTATCATACCCCCAGAGGAGGAGGAGCTGTGGAAAGAGCAGTGTATGTTTGAGTCCAAGTATGTCCAAAATAGTACAATCTTCAAATAACATGCTAGGTCGTCTTTGAGATATTGTAGAACAAAGAATTCCATTTCTGGTGATACATATACATCGATGTCCAAATCTACCTCCATGACATAGGTTGCCCCACACTGGTGATTTCCTCTACATGATATAGCCATTTTCTCAATTGGCCTTTCATGACACACCCAGGGCCGCCATCAGGGGGGGACAGGCAGTCACTGTATTTACAACCTTATTGCTGTCCATTTAGCAGGGTGCAAGTAACTTTACACACATGTAGCATAGGTATCAACTTTTGTCACCATGTTAAAAGGACAGCAGTATGGGTAGCATTACAGTGACTGTTATTAGTCCAGGCTCACTAAACTAGCCAATGCTTGGAAAAGCAAGCCATGCAGATTGCTTTTCAGGTCCCTTTTAACACGAGCTGTCTGATTGGGTGTGGCTGTTAATTTTTGACGCAGACCTGATAAGCCCCTCAATTCTCCTTTATGGAGTGTTATATGTAAATGGGATTGCTTCATTTGAGATGCAGATTTAAACTGTGTATGGCCAGGCTGAAGGTACCCAAGTTGATTGGTCGATCACCTGGAGGACAACGTACAACCAGTCTGTCAGATTTTACACACACTTATCGCTAGCATCTCTTGTAGCCACTAGCAATAATCACTGTGTTTTCCTGGCAGGGGCAGCACCAGGAGAACACAATGGCTCCGCAGGAGGGTTTCCCCTGTCTGTGTTGATGGTGGAATCAAGGCAAAATGTTTTTCCTGCAAGCCACGGGACAAACAAAGATAGTTTTTTAATGAATCCATGATTTTGCCAAAATGGAAAAAAAAAGATGTTTGCTTTGTATATTCTTAAGTTTGCTACATAACTAGAACATGTAACAGTGTTATATCATTGCAGGAGATTTCCCTTCACTTCCTGTCTTGGTGTCACCAGGACAGGAAGTGAGGGAATCTCCCGTGGGGATACAGCCAGCAATTCTTTCCTTTTATATATACTATGGACATTATAAGGCAACAATTGCAAGCTATTTCCCCACAGTGATATTCCCCTCACTTCCTGTCTTGGTGACACTAAGACAGGAAGTGAG